>NC_089838.1:195557929-195892286 GCF_035609145.1 Eleutherodactylus coqui
TCTGTTACCATGCGGCGATTGCTGGTCCTCCCGGGGCGGCAGTGTGCGGGGTCCCGCGGTCGGGGCGCGTCCCCCCGGCTTGATGTCCGGCTGCCGGGGGCGCGGGTACCCGGCCGGCATGGTGCTGATGGCGCGCGCACCTGTGAGTGCAGCTGCCGTGCACGAGCTCCCTTTTATTTTGTTCTGTTGGGAGTTGGCTGTCTCCCTCTCTCCGCCCCTGGGCGAAGGCTTTTGTTTAAAGGTTGGACAGAGACTTGCAATCACTGCCAGTTATTGGTTTCCCTCAGTGTGTTAGCTAGTCTGCCTCTGTTGGTCTCCTTTCCTGTCATCTTGTCTACTCTACTCTGCTATTGTCCGCCAGGTTTATCCACCTGCCTCAGTTCTGCTTAGTATTGTTTGTGTTGGTTATTTACATCTGCCTTTCCTGTCGGTATTCTACCCTTTCCATCCAGGTACGCCAGAGTCCCTTTTCGGTCCCTAGGGAGAGTAGGGACCACCGCCCAGTTGCCCACCTGGGGTTAGCAAGGAGTGGAGGCAAACAGGCAGGGACAGGGGTTGTGGGTGAGATCTAGGGCACCCGGGCTGGCGTATCAAGGGTAGTATACCGTAACATAATAACTGGCCCTTAAAATTGCTGTCCAATGGAGGCCATGAGTACCCTTGCAAGTCAGTTGCAGGATTTAGTGGTCGCTGTCCAAGACCTGTCCAGTCGTATGGTGGCCCAGGAGTAGCGGGAGTTAGTGCATGTTTCTACCGCCCCTTCTATTCCCGAGCCCAAGTGTCCTCTTCATGAGGTATTTTTAGGGGAGAGGAGCAAGTTTGTTGTTTTTCAGCAGGCAGGTAGATTGTATTTTTGGATGCGGCCCCACTCCCCCGGCTCAGAATCCCAGAAAGTTGGATTGATTATGTCCTCACTTCGGGGTCCCCCCCAGACATGGGCCTACTTCTTGCCTGAGAGTTCGGCTTGCATGCAGTCAGTTGATTTGTTTTTTTCAGGAACTTGGAAGTATTTTTGATGAGCCGGACCATGCGGGGTTGGTGGTATCTCGTCTCATGTCTCTACGTCAGGGGCAGCAGTGGGTAGAGCACTATTGCTCTAAATTTAGACTGTATGCAGGTGAAACCTCTTGGAACGATAGCGCCCTTAAAAATGTGTTCTTGTTGGGTCTTTCTGATCCTGTCAAGGATCTACTCATTTCTCATCCCGCTCCCGTGACACTCAATGGTGCGATGGAATTGGCGGTCAAAGTTGACAGGAGGCTGAGATCTAAAAAAGAGGAACATCAGGCCCATAAGGCTAGGGAATCCGGCAGACCAGCTCCCCCCTTCTCCCATGCCAACTTCTGGTGCCGAGCCTATGGAAGTGGATCAACTAAGTACCGAGGAATGGCGACGGTTCCGGATGACTCATCGCCTCTGTCTCTATTGTGGGAAAGCCGGACATTGTGTAGCGACCTGTCCTCAGAAGTGTCTACAACATCAGTTTGAACCGACGGAAAACTTCAGATCCTAGACCATCTTTGGGAGGATCGCCTAGGATCACAGTTACTCCCTAAGTTGTTGGTGCCTTGTCAGATTGACTTCCGGAATTTCACTCGGTCCAGTCAAGCTTTTATTGATTCGAGTGCTGCCGCCAATTTGATTAGTTTAAGTTTTGTCAGACCTCTGATGACTGAATTCTCAGCGTTAAAAATTCCCATACGCTTCACTAGTATTGATTCTACCTCTCTGTCTGCAGGGGTTGTACAATGGAGGACTCCCATGTTACAGTTCACTCTGGGTGTTCTCTATTCTGAGAATCTGTCGTTCTTGGTAATGGAAAGAATGTCTGTTGATGTAGCGCTTGGTATGCCCTGGTTGGCACTGCACAATCCCCAATTTGATTGGTCCACTCGGGAATTGACACATTGGGGTTGTCCTGCCATAGTCACTTAGCTACTATATCCATGTGTAGAGATGAGCGAACGTACTCGTCCGAGCTTAATACTCGTTCGAGTATTAGCGTGTTCGAGATGCTCGTTATTCGAAACGAGCACCACGCGATGTTCGAGTTACTTTCACTTTCATCTCTGAGACGTTAGCGCGCTTTTCTGGCCAATAGAAAGACAGGGAAGGCATTACAACTTCCCCCTGCGACGTTCAAGCCCTATACCACCCCCCTGCAGTGAGTGGCTGGCGAGATCAGGTGTCACCCGAGTATATAAATCAGCCCCTCCCGCGGCTCACCACAGATGCGATCTGACAGAGATCAGGGAAAGTACTGTCTTGCTGGAGTTGCTATAGGGAGAGTGTTAGGAGTATTTTAGGCTTCAAGAACCCCAACGGTCCTTCTTAGGGCCACATCTAACCGTGTGCAGTAGTGTGGAGCCTGCTTTTTGCAGTGTTGCACTTTTTTTTTTTTTGTATATCGGCCGTGCAGAGCATTGCGCCCTGCAGTAATTATACATAGTCCAGGGCCAGTAGTGGTGGTGAGGCAGGGACAGAAGACATATTTATTGAATATAGGCAGTGGGGCTTTCCAAAAACATTTGGGAAAAAAAATCTATTTGGGCTGCCTGTGACCGTCCTCAGTGTACTGGGTCTGTGCGGGGGGTAGTTGTCCTAATTCATACGCAGCCAGCTAAGTGTTACAGCAGGCTTTCGCAAAATTATTTCCTGGCTCTGTGTTGGCTGTTACATCACTGCTGTATTCCAGTCCACAGTGCAACAGTTTGCAGTTATTTTACATACTCCAGGGCCAGTAGTGGTGACGCAGAGAGAGAAGACATATACAGTGTATATAGGCAGTGGGCCTTTCCAAAAACATTTGGGAAAAAAAATCTATTTGGGCTGCCTGTGACCGTCCTCAGTGTACTGGGTCTGTGCTGGGGGTAGTTGTCCTAATTCATACGCAGCCAGCTAAGTGTTACAGCAGGCTTGCGCAAAATTATTTCCTGGCTCTGTGTTGGCTGTTACATCACCGCTGTATTCCAGTCCACAGTGCAACAGTCTGCAGTTATTTTACATACTCCAGGGCCAGCAGTGGTGACGCAGAGAGGGAAGACATATACAGTGTATATAGGCAGTGGGCCTTTCCAAAAACATTTGGGAAAAAAAATCTATTTGGGCTGCCTGTGACCGTCCTCAGTGTACTGGGTCTGTGCTGGGGGTAGTTATCCTAATTCATACGCAGCCAGCTAAGTGTTACAGCAGGCTTGCGCAAAATTATTTCCTGGCTCTGCTGTGTGTTCCGTAAGCGAAGTCAGCCTCCAACCACAGCCCAATAAGTGGCACATTTAATTACAGCGTTCTGTTTCTGCACTACTGGTAATACACCATGCTGAGGGGTAGGGGTAGGCCTAGAGGACGTGGACGTGGACGCGGGCGAGGACGCGGAGGCCCAAGTCAGGGTGTGGGCACAGGCCGAGCTCCTGATCCAGGTGTATCGCAGCCGACTGCTGCGGTATTAGGAGAGAGGCACGTTTCTGGCGTCCCCACATTCATCTCACAATTAATGGGTCCACGCGGTTGACCTTTATTAGAAAATGAGCAGTCTGAGCAGGTCCTGTCGTGGATGGCAGAAAGTGCATCCAGCAATCTATCGACCACCTAGAGTTCTGCGCCGTCCACTGCTGCAACTCTGAATCCTCTGGCTGCTGCTCCTCCTTCCTCCCAGCCTCCTCACTCCATTACAATGACACATTCTGAGGAGCAGGCAGACTCCCAGGAACTGTTCTCGGGCCCCTGTCCAGAATGGGCAGCAAGGGTTCCGAATCCTCTCCCACTGGAGGAGTTTGTCGTGACCGATGCCCAACCTTTTGAAAGTTCCCAGGGTCCGGGGGATGAGGCTGGGGACTTACGGCAACTGTCTCAAGACCTTTCAGTGGGTGAGGAGGACGATGACGATGAGACACAGTTGTCTATCAGTGAGGTAGTAGTAAGGGCAGTAAGCCCGAGGGAGGAGAGCACAGAGGATTCGGAGGAAGAGCAGCAGGATGATGAGGTGACTGACCCCACCTGGTTTGCTACGCCTACTGAGGACAGGTCTTCAGAGGGGGAGGCAAGGGCAGCAGCAGGGCAGGTTGCAAGAGGCAGTGCGGTGTCCAGGGGTAGAGGCAGGGCCAGACCGAATAATCCACCAACTGTTTCCCAAAGCGCCCCCTCGCGCCATGCCACCCTGCAGAGGCCGAGGTGCTCAAAGGTCTGGCAGTTTTTCACTGAGAGTGCAGACGACCGACGAACAGTGGTGTGCAACCTGCGTCGCGCCAAGATCAGCCGGGGAGCCACCACCACCAGCCTCACCACCACCAGCATGCGCAGACATATGATGGCCAAGCACCCCACAAGGTGGGACGAAAGCCGTACACCGCCTCCGGTTTGCACCGCTGCCTCTCCCCCTGTGCCCCAACCTGCCACTGAGATCCAACCCCCCTCTCAAGACACAGGCACTACCGTCTCCTGGCCTGCACCCACACCCTCACCTCCGATGTCATCGGCCCCATCCACCAATGTCTGTCAGCGCACCGTCCAGCCGTCGCTAGCGCAAGTGTTGGAGCGCAAGCGCAAGTACGCCGCCACGCACCCGCACGCTCAAGCGTTAAACGTGCACATAGCCAAATTTATCAGCCTGGAGATGCGTATAGGGTTGTGGAAACGGAGGCTTTCAAAAGTATGATGGCGGCGGCGGCCCCCGCGCTACTCGGTTCCCAGTCGCCACTACTTTTCCCGATGTGCCGTCCCAGCCCTGCACGACCACGTCTCCCGCAACATTGTACGCGCCCTCACCAACGCGGTTACTGCCAAGGTCCACTTAACAACGGACACGTGGACAAGTACAGGCGGGCAGGGCCACTATATCTCCCTGACGGCACATTGGGTGAATTTAGTGGAGGCTGGGACAGAGTCAGAGCCTGGGACCGCTCACGTCCTACCCACCCCCAGAATTGCGGGCCCCAGCTCGGTGGTGGTATCTGCGGCGGTGTATGCTTCCCCCACTAAACCACCCTCCTCCTCCTCCTCCTCCTCCTCCGCAACCTCTGTCTCGCAATCAAGATGTGTCAGCAGCAGCACGTCACCAGCAGTCGGTGTCGCGCGACGTGGCAGCACAGCGGTGGGCAAGCGTCAGCAGGCCGTGCTGAAACTACTCAGCTTAGGAGATAATAGGCACAAGGCCCACGAACTGCTGCAGGGTCTGACAGAGCAGACCGACAGCTGGCTTGCGCCTCCAACCGGGCATGGTCGTGTGTGACCACGGCCGTAACCTGGTGGCGGCTCTGCAGCTCGGCAGCCTCACGCACGTGCCATGCCTGGCCCACGTCTTTAATTTGGTGGTTCAGCGGTTTCTGAAAAGCTACCCACGCTTGTCAGACCTGCTTGGAAAGGTGCGCCGGCTCTGCGCACATTTCCGCAAGTCTCACACGGACGCTGCCACCCTGCGCACCCTGCAACATCGGTTTCATCTGCCAGTGCACCGACTGCTGTGCGACGTGCCCACACGGTGGAATTCTACGCTCCACATGTTGGCCAGGCTCTATGAGCAGCGTAGAGCTATAGTGGAATACCAACTCCAACATGGGCGGCGCAGTGGGAGTCAGCCTCCTCAATTCTTTACAGAAGAGTGGGCCTGGTTGGCAGACATCTGCCAGGTCCTTGGAAACTTTGAGGAGTCTACCCAGATGGTGAGCGGCGATGCTGCAATCATTAGCGTCACCATTCCTCTGCTATGCCTCTTGAGAAGTTCCCTGCAAAGCATAAAGGCAGACGCTTTGCGCTCGGAAACAGAGTCGGGGGAAGACAGTATGTCGCTGGATAGTCAGAGTACCCTCCTGTCTATATCTTAGCGCGTTGAGGAGGAGGAGGAGAAGGAGCATGAGGAGGAGGGGGAAGAGACAGCTTGGCCCACTGCTGAGGGTACCCATGCTGCTTGCCTGTCATCCTTTCAGCGTGTATGGCCTGAGAAGGAGGAGGAGGAGGAGGATCCTGAAAGTGATCTTCCTAGTGAGGACAGCCATGTGTTGCGTACCGGTACTCTGGCACACACGGCGGACTTCATGTTAGGATGCCTTTCTCGTGACCCTCGCGTTACACGCATTCTGGCCACTACGGATTACTGGGTGTACACATTGCTCGACCCACGGTATAAGGAGAACTTTTCCACTCTGATACCCGAAGAGGAAAGGGGTTCGAGAGTGATGCTATACCACAGGACCCTGGCGGACAAGTTGATGGTAAAATTCCCATCCGACAGCGCTAGTGGCAGAAGGCGCAGTTCCGAGGGCCAGGTAGCAGGGGAGGCGCGGAGATCAGGCAGCATGTACAGCACAGGCAGGGGAACACTCTCTAAGGCCTTTGACAGCTTTCTGGCTCCCCAGCAAGACTGTGTCACCGCTCCCCAGTCAAGGCTGAGTCGGCGGGAGCACTGTAAAAGGATGGTGAGGGAGTACGTAGCCGATCGCACGACCGTCCTCCGTGACGCCTCTGACCCCTACAACTACTGGGTGTCGAAGCTGGACACGTGGCCTGAACTCGCGCTGTATGCCCTGGAGGTGCTTGCTTGTCCTGCGGCTAACGTCTTGTCAGAGAGGGTGTTTAGTGCGGCTGGGGGAATCATCACAGATAAGCGTACGCGCCTGTCAACCGACAGTGCCGACAGGCTTACACTCATAAAGATGAACAAAGCCTGGATTTCCCCAGACTTCTCTTCTCCACCAGCGGACAGCAGCGATACCTAAGCAATACGTAGGCTGCACCCGCGGATGGAAGCATCGTTCTCTATCACCATCAAAAACGGGGACATTTTTGCTTCATCAATCTGTGTATAATATTCCTCCTCCTCCTCCTGCTCCTCCTCCTGAAACCTCACGTAATCACGCCGAACGGGCAATTTTTCTTAGGCCCACAAGGCTCAGTCATATAATTTTTCTAAACAATTTTTATACGTTTCAATGCTCATTAAAGCGTTGAAACTTGCACCTGAACCAATTTTTATTTTAACTGGGCTGCCTCCAGGCCTAGTTACCAATTAAGCAACATTAACCAAAGCGATTAATGGGTTTCACCTGCCCTCTTGGTTGGGCATGGGCAATTTTTCTGAGGTACATTAGCACTGTTGGTACACCAATTTTTTGGGGCCCTCGCCTACAGTGTAATCCAATTAATTTTTTGCCCACCTGCATTACAGCTGACGTTACATCAGCTGTGCTGGGCACTGCAATGGGATATATTTATGTACCGCCGGTGGGTTCCAGGGAGCCACCCATGCTGTCGGTCCACACGGAGTTGTAACTACATGTGTCCACTTCTAAAGAACCCCAGTCTGACTGGGGCATGCAGTGTGGGCCGAAGCCCACCTGCATTAAACATGACATTACCTCAGCTGTGATGGGCACTGCAATGGGATTTATTTATGTACCGCCGGTGGCTTCCTGGTACCCACCCATGCTGTCGGTCCACACGGAGTTGTAACTACATGTGTCCACTTCTAAAGAACCCCAGTCTGACTGGGGCATGCAGTGTGGGCCGAAGCCCACCTGCATTAAACATGACATTACCTCAGCTGTGATGGGCAATGCAATGGGATATATTTATGTACCGCCGGTGGGTTCCAGGGAGCCACCCATGCTGTCGGTCCACACGGAGTTGTAACTACATGTGTCCACTTCTAAAGAACCCCAGTCTGACTGGGGCATGCAGTGTGGGCCGAAGCCCACCTGCATTAAACTTGACATTACCTCAGCTGTGATGGGCAATGCTATGGGATATATTTATGTGCCGCCGGTGGCTTCCTGGCACCCACCCATGCTGTCGGTCCACAGGGACTTCACAATAGGGAGTTGTACCTGCCTGTGTCTATGAATTAAAAAGCCCGGTCAGGTTGGGGCATGCAGTGTGGGCCGAAGCCCACCTGCATTTAATCTGACGTTAGCTCTGCTGTCCAGGGCACTGCAATGGGATACATTTATGTACAGCCGGTGGGTTCCAGGGAGCCACCCATGCTGTGGGTGCACACGGAATTCCCATTGCGGAGTTGGGGATTCCCAGTTGTACCTGCCTGTGACTATTTATAAAAAAACGCGGTCTGACTGGGGCATCCAGACACCTTGACAGAATGAATAGTGTGTGGTACATAGGTTCCCCATTGCTATGCCCACGTGTGCAGCTCCTGATGGCGGTGGCACAGGATTATATTTCTCATTGCTTCTGTACAGCATTGTGGGCTATCGCCCCGCCCCTTTCAAAGAGGGTCGCTGCCTAGCCGTGCCAACCCTCTGCAGTGTGTGCCTGCGGTTCCTCCTCATGGCAGACGCACTTACAAATAGACATGAGGGTGGTGTGGCATGAGGCCAGCGTGTGGCATGAGAGCAGCTGAAGGCTGCGCAGGGACAATTTGGTGTGCGCTGTGGACACTGGGTCGTGCGGGGGGGGGGGGTTGGGCAGCATGTAACCCAGGAGAAGTGGCACCGGAGTGTCATGCAGGCAGTGATTGTGCTTTGTTGGAGGTAGTGTGGTGCTTAGCTAAGGTATGCATTGCTAATGAGGGCTTTTCAGAAGTAAAAATTGTTGGGGGGGGGCCCACTCTTGCCGCTATTGTGGCTTAATAGTGGGACCTGGGAACTTGAGATGCAGCCCAACATGTAGCCCCTCGCCTGCCCTATCCGTTGCTGTGTGGTTCCCATCACTTTCTTGAATTGCCCAGATTTTCACAAATGGAAACCTTAGCGAGCATCGGCGATATACAAAAATGCTCGGGTCGCCCATTGACTTCAATGGGGTTCGTTATTCGAAACGAACCCTCGAGCATCGCGAAATTTTCGTCCCGAGTAACGAGCACCCAAGCATTTTGGTGCTCGCTCATCTCTATCCATGTCTTCAGCAGATACCATACTTATTCCTGAGTATTTGTCCGATTTTCATGATGTATTTTCCAAGAAACTGTCAGAGACTTGCCTCCCCATAGGGAGCGGGACTGTGGTATTGATTTGATCCCTGACAGTCCCATCCCTAAGGGAGCCATTTTCAATTTGTCTTGGCGTGAGTACGAAGCCCTTAAGTCCTATATCTCAGAGTCTCTGGCCAAACGACATATCAAGCCATCTAGTTCCCCTGCTGGGGCAGGTCTCTTCTTTGTAGAGAAGAAGGATGGGACATTGAGGCCTTGCGTGGATTATCGGGCTTTGAATAAAATTACAGTGAAGAACCAGTGCTCCTTGCCCCTGATTCCTGATTTATTGAATCAGGTGGTAGGGGCCCACTGGTTTTCCAAATTGGACTTCAGGAGGGCTTACAATTTAATTTGTATCCGAAAGGGAGATGAGTGGAAGACTGCGTTCAACACCTCGTTCGGACATTTTGAATGTCTAGTCATGCCCTTCGGACTTTGTAATGCCCCCGCTGTGTTCCAGAGATTTATGAACGCGGTCTTCCATGACTTCCTGGAGATATTTTTGATCATATATCTCGATGACATTCTGGTATACTCCCCAGACTGGGACTCACATGTGCGGCACCTGAGGCTGGTTATGTGATTTCACCCACGGAGATTCAAATGGAGTCTGATAAAGTGGCAGCAATTTCCCAATGGGTCAGACCAGATAACCTGAAAGCTCTCCAGCGGTGTTTAGGTTTCACAAATTTCCACCATAGATTCATTAAGAATTATTCTGTTATTGCTCAACCCCTGACTGATCTTACCAAAAAGGGTGCCGACTTGGTAAGATGGTCGCCTGAGGCCCTAGAGGCTTTTAGTCATCTCAAAAGGGCGGTTACTGCTGCCCCGGTGCTAGTACAGCCTGACGCGCGGTGACCGGTCCTCATTGAGTTCGATGTGTCTGAGGTGGGGGCGGGGGCTGTATTGTCTCAGGAAGTCAGGGAGAGACCTGGGTATAGTCCATGTGCGTTCTTCTTGCGGAAGTTCAGTTCGGCGGAACGTAACTGCGATGTGGGTAATCGTAAATTATTGGCGATTAAGTGGTTCTAGAAGAGTGGCGCCACCATCTTGAGGGGGTAAGGCATCCCATTACCGTGTATACCGATCATAAAAACTTATATCTCACCAATGCTAAGAGACTCACGGCTCGTCAGGCAAGGTGGGCGTTGTTTTTTGCCAGGTTTAACCTCGTCGTTACATATATTCCAGGGGAAGAGAACGTAAAGGCAGATGCCCTCTCACGGAGTTTCAGTTTGCCGGAAATTGAGACAGTGGCTCCTGAGAATATCTTGGCACCTAGGGGGGTGGTGGCAGCTGTAGAATCTGATCTCGTTCCTCATCTACAAAATTGTCAGCAGGACGCTCCCTCGGGGGTGCTGAAGGGCAGATGGTTTGTACCAGAGACCTTGCGTCTCAGAGTCATTAAAGAGTCTTACTCATCTGTTCTCGCAGGACATCCGGGGGCTAAGGGGACTCTGGATCTTTGTACTAGACACTACTGGTGGCCAGGCATGTCTCGGGAGGTCCGCGACTTTGTTAAGGGATGCTCTATCTGTGCATGCGGTAAAAGTCGATGGCGGCGGCCGAAGTGGCCTCTGAGACCGTTACCAGTGCCTTTTCGTCCATGGTCACATTTATCGGTAGATTTTATCACCGATCTACCTGAGTCTCAGAAGTTCAACACTATCCTAGTTGTTGTAGACCATTTCTCAAAGATGGCATTAAAGAAGCTACCATTTTCCAAGATTTTCGTAAAAGAAATCATTCATCTACACGGGGTTCCAGAGAACATTGTATGTGATCCCAGTGTTCAGTTTGTTGCGCAATTTTGGCGAGCCTTCTGTAGAAACCTAAGAACGTCACTTTCCTTCTCATCAGCATTCCACCCGCAAACTAATCGTCAAACTGAGCGGAAGAATCAGGATTTAGTGCAATATTTATGGTTGTTTGCTAGCAAAAAGGCTTATCAGTGGGCAGAATTCCTGCCGTTGGCAGAGTTTGCACTATACAACCATACTTGTTTTTCCACTGGGGTATCTCCATTCCTTTGCGTATATGGTCAGCATCTTCGCTTCCTTACAGCTATTTCTACTCCGTTGGCCTGTCCTGCAGCTGATGTCGCCACAGATGCGCTGAAGGGGGTATGGAAAGAAGTACAGAAGAACCTGGAACCTGGAAGCAATGAGGGCTCGTATGCAGTTGCGTAGTGGGAGGAGTCTGTCAGTATCTGAATAAGGATGAGCGAGTATACTCGCTAAGGCACTACTCGCTTAGACGAGTATCTCCCTGCTCGTCCCTAAAGATTCGGGGACCGCCGCGGCTGACAGGTGAGTTGCGGCGGGATGCAGGGGAGAGCGGACGGATAGAGGGAGAGAGAGATCTCTCCTCCGTTCCTCCCCACTCTCCCCCGCAGCTCCCCAGCACCCGAATCTTTAAGGACGAGCAGGGAGATACTCATCTAAGGCACATTACTCGAGTGAGTAGTGCCTTAGCGAGTATACTCGCTCATCCTTATATTTGAACGTTACAGGATGGGACAGAAGGTATATTTGTCTTCTAGAAATATCAAATTGAAGGTTCCGTCTTTGAAACTGGCGCCGCGTTACGTGGGTCCCTTTGTCATCACGCTGGTAGGAAATCTTCTTGCTTATGAACGTGGTTTGCCAGCTACATGGAGGGTTCATTATTGAAACCTTTTGTCCCTTCGGTGTGCTCTACTACATCCATCTTGATTCCCACACATGACACAAACAGCACATTACACACACCTCTACATCCATGCTGATCCCACACATCACACACCGCGCATGACACACACAGCTCTGCTACATCCTGATTTACATACAGCTCTGCTGCATGGTACATCCATTATGATCCCCACATATCACACACACAGCTCTACTACATCCATCTTTATTCCCACACATTACACACACAGTTCTGCTACATGGTGCATCCATTATGACCCCCACACATCCCACACACAGCTCTGCTAATCCAACTTGATTCCCACACACTACAGACACAGCTTTACTACATCCATCGCAACCCACATATTACATACACAGCTCTACTACATCCATCCTGATTTACACACATGACACACACAGCTCTGCTACATGCTGATTCACACATATCACACACATAGCTTTGCTACATCAACATCCATCCCGATTTCCAGACATCACCAGCTCATCAGACTCCTGCATACAGTGATGAGAACCTGGTCATATGATCTCTGACTCCACCCAAACAGGTGATCACATGCCAGTGACTTTCATCACAGGTCCTGGTGGCTGCTGTTGGCTTATCCAGTATACAGCAGCATCGTGACGCAACGCAACTTTGCGTTTTTAACATTAGAAAGTCCCATTGACAATTGGAAGAAAAAAATAGGAGCAAATTCGCAGCAGAAAAACAAACGCTAGTGAGTAGTCACCCTTAAGATGGAAAATAAAGTTGAGGCAATGAGACAACCCTGTCGCCTGACTCCACCTTAAATGGTTCACTTTTGGAGCCATTGCTGTCCAAGACCGTCGCCATCATATCATCATGGAGGAGCCGCAGGAAGTTCACGAATTTATTAGGGCAGATTTGGAGGATGGTCCAAAGAGCATTGCGGTTCACTGTGTTGAATGTCTTTGCGAGATCAATGAAAGCCATGTACAGTGGTTGGTTTTGTTCCCTCCATTTTTTTTTGGAGTTGTCGTGCCGTGAAGATCATATCCACTGTTCCTCTGGAAGGGCGGAAGCTGTTCTGGGATTCCGGTAGGATGTCTTCTGAAATAGGTAGAAGATGGTTTGCAAGGATTCTGGCAAGGATTTTCCCAGCGGAAGTTAAAAGGGAGATACCACAGTCTGTTCTTTCCCCCTTTTTGAAAAGGGTGATAATAGTGGCGACCTTAAAGTCTGCCGGGATTTTCTCAGTCGCCCACACTTTTTCAATCAGCTGGTGGAGTTGTTGTGTCAGCTCAGGTCCACCCTCTTTAAAGATTTTAGCAGGGATGCCATCAGGTCTGCTGGCTTTGTTATTTTTAATTGGCTGATGGCTTTGTTGACTTCCTCCAAGCTAGGCAGTGCTGCAAGCTCGGCCCTAACGTCTTGTTGCGGGATTTGCAAGAAAGCCTCTTCAGCCACATTAGAACTGCGATTAAGAAAGTTATGATAGTGCTCTTTCCAATGTAGTGAAGTTGATTTTTTGTTGTTTAGAAGCTTGGTTCCATCTGATGAACGTAGAGAGTGTATGCCATAATTTGTTGGGCCATAGATGACCTTTGTGGCTTTAAAGAAACCCCATGCATCATGGATATTTGCAAAATGTTGGATTTCTTGAGCCTTTTTTGTCACCAGAT
Organism: Eleutherodactylus coqui; assembly: GCF_035609145.1. Lineage (NCBI taxonomy): Eukaryota > Metazoa > Chordata > Amphibia > Anura > Eleutherodactylidae > Eleutherodactylus > Eleutherodactylus coqui. Next base: position 195,571,187 of record NC_089838.1, read on the forward strand.
GTTCATGAGTTCTCTGGTCCTTCTTTGGACCTCAGCTTTTGCACTCGTGTAGATCTTTTTCTTAGCAACACAGTTGGTGTCTCTTTGCCATATTTGGAAGACTTTCCTTTTCTTATCAATTTGTTGTTGGATCTCGTTATCATTTTCATCAAACTAGTCTTGATGTCTCCTAGTTTGGTATCCAATGATTTCTTCCCATGCTGTAATAATGGTGATGCTCAGTTTATTCCAATATTCCTCAACATTTTCAGGGTTCATGGATAGATGATGTTTGAGTGTTGTGTGGAGAAGGGTTCGTTTAGAGGGCTCTTGAAGGGCTTGGAGGTTCATGTTACATCTTATCTTTCTGCCTTGGAGTCTACTTTTAGGTGCGATCTTAATGGCCATCATAGATCGAATTAACCTGTGGTCTGTCCAGCAATCATCAGCGCCTATCATGGCTCTTGTGAGAAGTACATCATGGCGGTTTCTGGCACGTATAATTACATAGTCTAAGAGGTGCCAATGCTTTGACCAGTGGGTGCTTCTATGATGTCTTAAACTTGCTTTGCTGGTGGAAAAGCATGTTGGTGATAACAAGGTTATGTTCCGCACATTTGGTAAGAAATAAGATGCCATTCGAGTTACTGTTTCCAACTCCATTTTTACCTATAGTCCCTGGCCACAGATCAAAGTCTCGTCCAGCTCTTGCATAAAAATCACCCAGGAGGATGATTTTGTCCACCTTGGGTATCTCCGATAGGATGGCGTCCAGCTGACAGTAAAATTTTTCTTCGTCAGCAATCAGCATCTAACCATCAGTGAGGAGAAGATGTGGTAGGAAGAATGCCTGGGGAGGAATAGGTTAGTATAGATTTTTTTTTTCTAATGACAAAACCTCTTTAAGGATAGGTCCATGCATGCTGGAATAACTATGGATTTTATCTACTGATTTTTACAGAGAAAATCCACAAAATTACAGCCTTATAGCACAAGGCATGTGGATGAGGTTTAACAAAATCTCATTTACATACTGCAGACTTTTTTCACACAGAAAATGGTCTGTGGTGTGGATTTTAAAATCTGTAGTGAATTTTCACCATAGTATTCACCTTTTTCAATTCAACGTGGTGCAGAATTAAGGTGAAATCCTCAGGCGGATTTGCACTTGAAATAGCTAGAAAGTGCGGATGGAGCCTTAGACATAACTACATGTAAAATGGTAAGACAGGTTTATGGAAAAAAACTGATGTAACAACTTACTGCGCATTAGTGTGTTAAAATCACTAGAAATATTGTTTAAACAATGAATACATTGACAAGTTCACTCATTTCATATAACTGTTACACTTTGTAAGTGGTGTATCCATGGTAAGCAATGCAAGCCTAGCAACTAGCTTGTAAGCTCATGAAGGTCTGCAAAATAAGGTCACTTATTTTCATTTCATTGTACATCTGCAATTTAGTTTATTAATCTAAACCACTGCTCTTCCTGACTGTTCTACACTATCAAATAGAAATGTTTGGTCCATGTAAAACTTTTAAATTTTGCAATTGCATTTTGGATGATCATTTGCTCCAGGGACTGAGAGGACAAAGGCATCAGCATAAGGGCACATGCCCATGGAAGAAGCGGGACGCGCCAGCAGGGATAAACAAAAAATTCGCCGCTGGCAATCGCAGAAAAACGCGCTTTTTACCACATTTTTCCACTTTCTCTATTGATACTCTACTTTAAAGGAGCCCTCCAGCTGCGGAAAAACGCGGAAGAATACAACATGCCACGTTCTTTTTCCTGTGGCTTAAATCTGCGGCAGAATCCTGCATTTGAGGACTGAGCTATTAGGTTCACTAGAACCTATTAGCTGCATTATTCTGCTGCGGATTTACGCAGCGGGGAATGCGGCATAAATCTGTTCGTGGGCATTAGCCCTGAGAGTGTTTTGTTTCTTGACATAAAGGCTATGAAAAATATGGAGTTTTTGTCAAACAGTTGTTAAAAATGGATACTATGTAACTGATAGTTTTTTTTCCCAAGAAATACTTACCTATGCTCCATTTTTCAACTTCATGTTCTTGTTTGCATCTTCAGATCATCCTCTTTTCTGCTGGCAGGGTAACTTCCCAGTGCTAAAATAGGCTGCCAAGGATTTAGCATTTCCTGCTATGCAGTGAATGCTACATCACTAGTGATGTACAAATGCCCTGAAGGAAGTAAAATGTAGCGAATGGATGCTACATCACCAGAAACAGAAGATTCAGCTGGCTTGTGGTGATGTGACCTAGGGGACTGGAGGGGACTGATCAGTGACAGGAAGATCTGGTAAGTAGACTGCCTGGAGAGGAATGGGTAAGTATAGAATTTTTTAAAATTCTAATGACAGAACCCATTTAATAATGTTAAAAGCGAGGTAAGCCAGTATGTTTACGAGCTACTAACTGGAATGTTTGTGGTTTCTGCTGCCTAAAACAATCATGCTGCATAATGTTATACTGCTTATATTTACTAAAATGTACTTTCAAGGAGCAGATAAACCTTATGGTTTTAATGATGACAGGGAAGATCCTGTAAGCTCTCTGTAAGGGATATAATATTGTATAAAATATATATAAGATACTCCAAGTGTCCAGTGTACTTCTGTCAGCCTAAGCTTCTCATACTGTACTCAACTCTATAATACCTTCCCACTTTACAAAGAAGGAAAGTGGGACAGACAAGGCGGCGCACTTTGCATGCTGTGTCAATTTTTCTAAGCCTAACCCCCTAGCAGTCCTCGCCCCTGACTACACCAAATCTGTAAGGATGATTTGCTTTTAGGGGTGAGGCTCAAAATTTCAACATGTACCCTATCTGGGTGATTAAATTATGCATCTGAAATGCCCTCAATGTAGCACGTTAGAGAAAACTGTCCTTAAACAAACAGTCCAGTACAACAATTGCAATACTCCAAACATATATTATTGTAATCATTAATAGTAGGACAGTTTAGTACACAAGTTCAGCACCAGAACCAAGCTCAGTACATACGTACAGTGCCAGAAGCAAGATCAATAGAGGGATAAATTTTTAAAATCAATTGTTAACCCCTGCTTTTTAAGTTTGTACGTCCTAGTATGGCTTGTATGATAGGAGTTGTCAGTTCAAAAACAACAATGATACTACCCAGCATCACTCTACAGACCATAAAGTGACTCATAACTGATGAGAGGCAGCCAGTGACAGAATAAACAATGACATTGTGACTCACAGATGACGTCATCTTTAATTAGCATCCAGTCTAAACCAACATAACAGCTTCTCTTGGACACAACTTGTCTCTTTGTTGCCAAACAGATATCTTTGGTTCTTTGCATTTTCATATCCATAATCCCTAAATTAAGGGTGACAATTTGGGAATATTAAGTTCATGGAAACACTATCTTTCCTCTCACCTAGATAGTTGGTCATACTTCAGTAACCCACATTCAGACCAGAAGTTGTGGTAAACTTACAAAATCCAGCTTCATTGCTATACTTGAACAAACAGCAGCAGTAACAAATTTCATATTGTTAATGCATCACAGTACACACGCATATAATAACATATTCGATGGCTGTCTGGCCGCTAAATAACACTAATGTACAATGGTGTCTTGGCTTAAAGGGGTTGTCCCGCGAAACAAAGTTGGGGTATACACTTCTGTATGGCCATATTAATGCACTTTGTAATGTACATTGTGCATTAATTATGAGCCATACAGAAGTTATTCACTTACCTGCTCCGTTGCTAGCGTCCTCGTCTCCATGGTGCCGTCTAATTTTCAGCTTCTAATGGCAGGATTAGACGCGCTTGCGCAGTCCGGTCTTCTCCGTGTTGAATGGGGCTGCTCGTGCTGGAGAGCTGCTCCTCGTAGCTCTGCCCCGTCACGTGTGCCGATTCCAGCCAATCAGGAGGCTGGAATCGGCAATGGACCGCACAGAAGACCTGCGGTCCACCGAGGGTGAAGATCCCGGCGGCCATCTTCGCAAGGTAAGTAAGAAGTCACCGGAGCGCGGGGATTCGGGTAAGTACTATCCAGTTTTTTTTTCAACACATGCATCGGGTTTGTCTCGCGCCGAACGGGGGGGCTATTGAAAAAAAAGAAAAAACGTTTCGGCGCGGGACAACCCCTTTAAGAGTTTAATTTGTTCCATGACAGAGCTCTTAATCCAAAACACTCTTATGTCAAATCAATTTTCCCCATTGAAATGAATGGAAACACCATAAATCCGTCCCAGACCTCCCCAAAAGAGTGGATTGGTATGCACCAATATTTTAAACAAAAATAAGCCCTAACTGCACTACATGTAAAAAAAACAAACATCAATACTCACCTACCGCCGGCGTTCCGGTCCTCACGCGGGTCACCGTCACTGCTGCCGACATCATAGAATGGCTGTCATTGGTTAATCCAGCGCTGGCTTTCATTGGCTGACGCGGCACTTCATTAAACAATCAGAGCATTAGCGTGGTGGAGGCAGGGTATTCAAGCCCCGCTTCCAGGAAGAAATGCTCTATCAGCGTGGAGGACGACACGGTAGCCTGCAGCAGCGCCACAGGCCATCCCGAGTACCGGGACGCTGGTGGTAGGTGAGTATTACATCACCTTCCCCCAAGCCAGTGCGAGATTCCTAGAGACAGCGGCGGCACTGCAGATGCATCTATCTCCAGTGGAATGTGGAAGCAGGCACGTAACCTGAGTTTTTGCTCATAAATTAGAGCAAAAATTTGGGAGAGAGCCTGCTCGCAAGCTGAGGCATTCAGCAAGGTAAGGTAAGACTGTACTAGCTAACCTTAGCCTAGTGCCTTACACATAAAGTCCATCATACCCAAGCATGGTGTCATCCTACGGGCTTGTCAATCCCTGTCAGAATAGTACCTTCCAGCCACCATGAGGTTTTTTTTTTTTGGACTCCTGCTCTCCCGCGCTGCCGCGCCGGAGAGCAGAAATTCAAGTGCGGGTGTGCTGCGGATCCGGACGGCTTCAATAGGCTTCAATAGAAGCCTGCGGGAGCCATCCCCGAGGGAGACCCGCACTAAAAATAGAGCATGTCACGGGTGTTTTCCCACACACGCAATCCGCGCCTCAGGAGAAAATTACATCCGCAGGTATTCAACTACCTGCAGGTGTCCAATGCATCCCTATGGGGCGCGGATCACGCTGCGGATTTTAAATGACAATTTAGCCATGGACATGAGGCCTAACTCTCTGGCTTTCAACAACGGCAACAGTGCATCTGAAGGGTTTAACTCCTCCTTACAGCTGTCCCTGCAGATTAGCACATAGAATGCTTGCTTTACAGCCCTCTGCAGGCCATTCTGTGTACTGCTTTGCCACATAAGATAAACTCCTAAACTGCTACACATGATTTCTCCTAAATACTGTATAACATTGCAACTCACAGTGCACCCCGAGTAATAAATAGCAAGCCACACTGTCCTCATGTAGTAAACACAACCTTCAGGACTGAAAAGGAGGATTCGAGGGCAGGCAAGCTCCAGAGAAAGTGAGAGATTACTATATGTCTATAATGCAGAGGGAGATTTCAGACTGCTAGGTGAAGAGGTACTGCCTGCTTGAGTGCACAGTCCTCTTCAGGTAATGCCACATCTTGATAGGAATAAGGTCAGGACTCTGACTCGGCCATTCCAAAACACAAATTCTTTTTCAACCACTCTTTTGTTGATTTGAGGGTCCCCCCGTAATATCCCCCAACATTTTCAAGCAAGAATGTTGGATATTAAACCGAGTCACAAAAGTGTCCTTGAGCCACGGTCCGCAATAGTCACATTGAAAAATCAAAATAGCTATTCACAACAGCTTTGAAATGGGTTTTTGAGTAAATCTGGCGCTCGGATGCATATAGCTGTAAGTCTAAAAAGACCATTCAGCTGGCATTGGTATTGGTTAAAAAGTCCAGATGCCAAGTGTTCATATTAACATCAGTAATAAAATCCTGAAGATCTGTTTCTGGGACATCCCATATGATTAAAGTATCATCAATAAATCTCCTGAAAAAATAATATGTAGATTGATCATTCTTTCTTTGAATGCGCCCATATAAAAGTTTGCATTGCTGGGTCCAAATTTTGTCCTTATCAAGGTCCATCTGGTCTGTAAATAAAAATTATTGTTGTAGGTAAAAGTATTAGTTAAAATAAAGCAAACAGCGTCTAAAATGAAAGTTCTTATTGGGTTGGCATCAAAGGGTCCTAGTCTAAGAAATCCTGAACTGGCAGGACTTCCCTATCATGGCTAGGGAAGCCCAGATATAAGATTCCTTCCATGGAATTCCCTAAATCATATTTAGAAGTCCAGTATCCTTTAGGTAGGTTGGTAGATACGTGACAAAAGTTGCAATTGGTGATCTACATATTCAGATAAATTGCTTTTAATCAAGCCTATCCGCGCTATGATAGGTGGACTGGGGAGGTTAATAAGAGACTTATGAATTTGGGTTAAAAATAAAAATACTGTTGAAGCCACACACACCAGTTTTGATCATTTTAAACTGCTTTTAACTGCTATATTGGGGCTAGATAGACATTTCAGAGCATATCCATGTGTAGCAGTATTCTAAGCATACCTTAGAAAAAATAGGTTTTAGGCAACTCCATATGCAAATTACTCTCCATGTGTTCACTGGGCATTTCTTCAGAAGACAAATGTCTTGCCATCTTGGCTTGATTTACATCTGATGTGTCCTTCATTAATACTGTTCCCTGCAAAGAGATGTTACCCAAGCCTAGATGGAGGGGTTGCTCCCAAGATCACAGAACACTTGCTGAAAAAAACACCTAATGGACAGTAGGTGAGTAATTTCCATATGGCGCAAGAGTAGTTAAAACTTTTTTGGTGTATGTTCTAAAATGTTTCTCGTGCCTACATGGCGGTTCAGGGTCAAAAATTCACTTCTTGTACAATAATTGATGTCTCCAGCTCCCTTGAGCTTGGGTTGGGAACTTCAATCATTAGGCAAGGAGAAAGGTTTGTGCAGAACAAAGGGGAGAGAGCCTGGACCAGTAGCCGTGAGTGCACTGCCTAAAGAATGATTTGAGGGCAATTTTCATACAGCGGGCCATAGAAAACACTGATTTGGGGGTCATGTAAGGACTGCTAAAAGAAAGGCAAGTATCTAGATACTTGACTTTCTATCACCTATGGATACAATTAGTTTAGAGGCTCAACTGGATGCAACAGACTTCCTTTAGTGAAGCTATAAAGTGGATTCTCTTTTTGGGTGGTCTAAATTTGGTTAACATGTAAATTACCTTTTTTTTTTAATTTCTTATGTATATGTGCACATTAACAGTTCAATTACCATAATTAAGTGCATCTTATTTTTTTCTCATTGCTCCCAGCTGAAAAGGCTATAACTACAGCCATCATGCTGTTTAGGATTGTTTTATGAGGAAATGCAGTAAAAGTAGCCATCTCCATGGATACCTTGGGTGCTACTTCCATTAAACATTATAATAATAACTTAAAATATGACTAGTATCAGTTATTTGGTCTTACTTTGGCTTTCTACTGTATCTATCTTAAAAGGTGAATTAGAAAGAGATTGATTTTTCATTCAGCAACGTCCGATTATATATCATCAGATTTCTACTGATTACTATACCACATAGAAAACCATTTACACCTGATCAGTAAGGATATTGAGCATGATGCCATTGTTTGCTGCTCTCCTAACTGTAACAGATTAACTCCTTTCTGCTACAACCCTTCCTTACTTTTTCAATTTTCCTTTTTCCTCCCCATTAAAAAAAAAAAATAAAATTTAACCCTTTCCAATTCACTGTCTGATGTCATTATGATTTAAGGCTGTACAGCTCCGATGTTGGAAGATGTCCATCGGGGTTCTCTTACTGTATATTGCCAGCCTCTCTGCTGTCAGAGCCTATCCAACGTGTCACCTCATGTAGTACTGGCTTTAGCCAGCATATAGCGCTGTTGTATAATGGCAGAAAAAGAGTAAGCCCCCTAGGAAAACCAGCATACAAATTGGATTGGAAAGGGTTAAAGGTAGAGATGAGCGAACACGTTCGGCTCCGCCCCTTTTTCGCCCGAACACCGAACTTTGCGAACACTTCAGTGTTCGGGCGAAAAAGTTCGGGGGCCGCCGTGGCAGCGCGGGGGGGTGCGGCGGGGAGTGGGGGGGAGAGGGAGAGAGAGAGGGCTCCCCCCTGTTCCCCGCTACTGCCGCCCGCGCCGCCGCGCATCTCCCCGCCCCCCGGCGGCACCCGGACACTTACGCGCGAACACTGCAGTGTTCGGCAAAGCCGGTGTCCGGGTGCGGATGTGTCCGTAACGGACACGTTCGCTCATCCCTAGTTAAAGGCCTTTTATTTTTCCAGTGATACGTCTACATGGGGCTTATATTTTGTGGGACAAATCTTTTTTAATGGTACAATTTAATGTACTATATAATGAATTGGAAAACATAAACCCTTCTAAGTGGAGCAAATGGAGAAAAAAAACACAATTGCATCCTTTGTGGGTGGGGTATTATTTTTATGGCATTCACATGTGCATTTGTGCAGAGAAAGAACACATCTTACATTCATTAAAATAATTGGATAATCAAATGGCTGAGAGCATTGCTGCGTGCTTTTTTGCCCGCAAAATTGCACGCAAAGTACAATTAAAAAAGCAGTTGTGCGCACAAATATGCAACAACAGATGCGTATTTGAAATGTGAAAATTTTGGTATTTGCAAACTTTTAATTTTTCTGCTTGAAAGGCAGAGCATGCGCACTGTATATGTTTGGTAGCATTTTCAAAGAATTCTTTGATTTATTTTGATCGGCATGTAAGTATAGGGACAATTTTTCTAAGTCTGATGAAAATATCCAAAATCTTTTTTTTAAGGGACCAACTGAATTCTGAAGTGACATTGAGAGGCCTAAATATTTGAAACTCCCATAATCACCCCATTTTAAAAGTGCACCCCTGAAAGTTTTTAAAATGGCATTTACAAATTCAGTTAACTCTAGGTATTTCACAGGAACTAAGGCAAAGTAGAGGATAAATTTGAAAATTTCATTTCTCTTGCGATTTTAGATTTTAATAATTTTTTTCTGTAAAACAACAGAAAAACTCAATATTTATTACCCTGAGGGCGAGCACCCACTGGCGTTTTTTTACCTGCGTTTTGCGTTTTGCGTTTTTCCTGCACAGGCATAGAGATAACATGTGTTCCTGTCCACTGGCGGTTTTTTTGCGTTGCGTTTGCGTTTTTAACATAGGAACTGTCAGTTGCATATGTGTCCTTATTTTTCTCCTAATGCACCCATGAATGTCAATGGAAATTAACGGAAAAATCGCGAAAACGCCGCGAAAAACGCGCGGAAAAATCGCGGGAAACGCGGCGAAAACGCTGCGTTTTTTTCCCGCGGAAAACGCAATCGCCAGTGGGTACTCGCCCTGAATCTGTACATTTTATTAATATCCCACATGTGATCCCAGCGTGTAGCAGGCCTCAGAAATCAAGGAGTGCTTATGCATTTGAAGGCTTCCCTTTTATTGGGCCAATTTTTCTTTGACATATTCAGAGAACCATACTTTTTGAAGTTTTCCATCTACAATGCTGTGTAAGGGCTTGTTTTTTTTCAGGATAGGATGAGGTTTTCATAGTTTTTTTCGGTGCAGAAAACATTTTTGATTGGATTTTAAAGCATATTAAGCTCCATCCTGGTGATTGGAGCAGAACCGTGGTTGTGTGTTATAGCTTTGATCCTGCTCTGATTACTGGGGGCTCAGGTATATGTCTGGAGGGGCTTAACAAGGAACCATTCATGGAAAGCCTGGGGTCCTTCAGAAGGCCCTAGGTTTCCATGACACCTGTATGGCACCCTAGGATCTCATCGCAGGGAACTATTTGGGATATCTCTGTCCTAATTGTGATATATAAATGCCACTTTCAGAATTGACAAGGATTAACAGCCAAGACTCGAGTTATCTATAATCAGGACTGTTGTGAGTGGGTGACGAACATCGAAGATGGCCGGTACATGACGTGTATGGAGCGGGCTTGGCTGCCAGGCCAACACCATACAATGACATCCAACATGCAACGTGAATGTACAGTGAACATCATGAAGGGGGTTAAACTATGTCTGATAGCTGAAATAGCAAAGGGGAGTTCATTTATTCTTGCATTGGTCATTAGAGTTAGAATTCTTCAGTTGCTCTTATTCACATATCCATAGTAACTGTATGATACTGAAAATGCAAATCAACACTGTATTCTATGAATGTTTGGTTTTGTCATACACTATATAGAGATGTCATTTTTTAAAAAGCTTTTGATTTTGCTTTATACTCTACATACGTAGTGACCCATTTCTGGCCCTTCCATAATTGTCATACATGTCATGTCTTTTGTGTAGATGCACTGTGCAAAGTGTCTTGTCTGCTGTTATGTGTATTGCACAGCTGCAGCATATGAGAGGTTAATGTCTGAAAGTGGCTGGGATATGTTTGGAAAAGTATCAATTTATGTCCTGTCACGTGGTATGTTAGACCCTTTAAATGTGAATGTCTGAGAGGAGGAAAGAGTCTTTAATCATCTTCAACGGTTGAGAGAGGAGTGGAGTGCCGGCCACGTGGGGGTACCTTCGACCCTCATGTGGTAAAGTGATGGAGGAATAGGAGAGGTATCCTGAGGCCACCTCTAAGGAGTGACTGAAGTGGAGAGTCTGCAGTGCAGAGTGTCTTCAAGTGCTGAGTGGGTGTCTGTGGAGTGACCCTACCACCATCCTCAGTGCTTCACATAGAAGGCGAAGTGATGAGCGAGATGCCCGCGATTCAGCGGTGATATGCCTTTCTAAGCACGCTGCATGAGTGCTAACGACCTTAGCGGTGACATCTGCACTTGTGCAGTCCTTTAGACAACTGTCATCCCATCTAAATGGGACATTAGCTGACTATGGTGATTATACACATTTGCTGTTGAAATGGTGCAGAATTGTTACGGATTACACCCTTTGAATTGCAAACAGTGGAGGTGGCTGAATTTTTGCCACAATTTCCATGGCAAATCCACACCTAAATCTACATTAATATCCGCATGCACAACATGCAGATTTTGTGGCCAATTTTTGTGGCATACCTCTATGACATATGTGAAACTATGCAAAGGCCATCTTCACACATGGCGGAAATGCTGTGGAATTTCCAATGCCAGAATCATTGCACCATTTACAGTACAATGTGGAGGACATTTCTAAAAGCTGTATCACATGGTGGGGAACTTCTATGTAATGAATTCCTAGTGTTTTTCAAAAATACTGCGAATTCTAAATCTACAGCATGTCTATATTTGCTATGGATTTATGTTGCGGAGTTCAGCCCTTGAAATACAAGAGTAACTCTGCAGTAGATCTGCTATAAAAACTGGGGCTAAATCTGCATCAATTATGTGCGGATTTGGCTACTGTGGTCATTTTCAGCATAATTGCTGCGGTTTTTTAGAATGCATGTAGTCGTTATGCTTTAGGTCACTCTCACACATGGTTTCGGCAAAGCGCCGCGATTTTACTTTCGTTTTCAAAATCAAAGACTTTTAGCACACCCCATTATTGATGAGGTGCGCTACATGCAGAAAATAAAGCAGACAGCTCCGAAAATAGGGGCACTGGAAAGCGCCCGTTCAAGCACGTCTGCGAGGCTCCATTGAAATCAATGGAAATGTTATACCGCAACGTTTAAAATGCCGTCATAATCACAGGAAAAAAACGGATGTGTGAGAGTGGCCGTGACGGTACAATAATGTTATCAAGACAACCCCTATTTCAACTGAAGCAGAGACAATAAACAGCTGATCCTCATAGATGTAGCTTTTGGAACTATCAGCTGTGCTACAGTGGAAGATAGCGTGACAGACAGCTTCCATTGACTGCAATGGAACCCGTCCACGCATACGCCCGCGGCAAATAGAACATGCCGTGGGTGAGTACAGGAGAATTCACGGGGCGGAATTCCAAATTCCGCACCGTGAGCATTGCGCTATTAGGTTTAATAGAACCTAATAACTGCGGGGCTATGCCGCGAATTTCCGCCGCGTGATACGCGGCGGAAATCCGCCCGTGAGAATTAGCCCTAACAGCCACTGCAGGAGAAATGTAGAATTATATGCAGGCTATTAAAATAAGCGGAGACCTGAGCCGGGACAGGTCCACCAGAAAAGAGCCAATGATGCTTAACAGTTCTTCAATGTGACTCTGGAACTCTCGGCCTGAGGACGGGGTGATGGTGAACTTACAAAGAGTTCAAGATGGACTTGGACACCTTTCTTGAGCGATACAATATTACATGTTGTAGTCACTAATTACTTCAGAAGGGTCAGTGATAATTCTGACTGCAACATTTGGAGTCGGGAAGGAATTTTCCCCCTAAATTAGGAAAATTAGCTTCTACCTCATGGGAATTTCTCTCTCTTGTTCTGGACTAAAATTTGCTTGATAAGAGGCAATACTGGATGGACATAGGACTTTTTTTAGCATCATGGCTGACTCACACGAGAGTATATGCACATATATTTGCATGCGCAATACGCGGAGAATAGAACCCGTTGATTTCAATGGCGTCATTCACACTTTTTGTTTTTGCATGCATATACTGCGCTTGTGAAAAAAACGCAGCATGCTCTATTTTAGTGCGCATTTGCACAACCGATACCTGAGCAATACGCTGCACAATTTCACAGGAAAAAAACCACATCCGGAATTTGTGAGGCCAAATAGCCATTTAATGTGGGGCGCAGCTGTGTTCTATGTCAAGCGAAATGGGCCAGCAGGCACAAAAAGTACAGTAATACGCGCAAAGAAAGCTTGATCACAGCGCAAATACCCGTTTCCCCAAAAATACGCCCTAGCATAATTTTTCAGGATTTTTGAGGATGCAGAATGATTTTTTAGGATTTTTGAGGGTACTTGAACTATAAGCCCTGCTCCAAAATGAAGCCCTAGTTACAGTTAATAAAAATAAGGCAATGTGAATAGTGTCCAGGCAGTTACACATGTAAAAATGTAAAATCTTTTGGGGCAAAAATTAATATAAGATACTGTCTTATTTTCAGGGAAACAGTACATTTCGCTACTGTGTGCGTTTTTTGCGTATGCGACAGTGTGAAGCTGCCCTTACATACATGTTACTATGTAATAGATTGGTGCAGGGGTGTTCACATTTTTAACAGGCTCCCTCCACTGGGCCTCTGAAATTAATTATAATACACAATGCGCTTCCTGAATATAAGAGTGCCCTACCCCAAGTAAATGATGCCCATCGGTCCCTGCTGTCACCTAGACATGCTGGTCTGTTTTCTTCTCTGGCACTATGATAGGGGCATGTTTTGATCTTATTAATGGTGGTTTCTGTCAATGTATGCCATTGCATTGGGAAGCTTGAAGTGAAAGGTCTTCTGCATATGATAGTGATGGAGGGAGCGGAATATTCTTTTATGCACGCCAGCACTTGATTGCATTCCCTCTGGGATGCCGTTTCAGTTGCATTCTGGGCAGCTGGATCGAGATCTCTCTTTTGCTGAGTTCCCAAAAACGGCTGTTATTTTAACACCTGATTCAGAAGAACTGGTGAGAACCGTCCAGATCCCATCCCTGTAGGTGTGTACCAAGCGAAGGAACTCATCCATGATGTCCGTACACCCTTATACGATAGGACATATGTAAAGGAGAAGATGCAGTGTCGTTTATGTTATCTATACAAATTAGAGTAGCGTTCTAACATTGTATTTGATATAGCAACATATCAGTTCAGTATGCATCTATGTGCTGCATTTTATATGTTTTATTTATTCTCATTTTGCAGGTGTAGAAAATGTTTAAATGTTTCACTCTCTCACCAAGTTTCCTTTTTCCCTTTTACAGCATGCACAGGTGAGTAAAGAATGTACACCCTTCAGGTAAAAACAGAAATGCTGCCCAGGACTAAAAACTGACCATTAGACCTCGTTCAAAGTCGCATGATTTTGTCGTGCTGCTACAATGCTACAAATCGCATGTATGAGAAGCCCATGCTTTCCTATGGGTTACTTCACACATGCGATGTTTTGTAGCATGCGACAACCCGACACAAAAACCTTGCGGGTCCGGCGATATGCATGCGACTCGTGAGGTTTTGACACTCATGTTTCCCTATGGGGCCTTCCTCTCTGTTGCATTGCATCACACGAAAACGCGGTTTTCGTGCGGTGTGATGCAACTTTGACAGTAGAAAATCCTACTGTCAAAGCCTAAACTAAGCCGTAGCCGCAGGAAAAAAATACACAAACATCACCTTAGACGCACTGTCAGCCCGGCTGCAGCTTCTCCCCAGGTCACTTGATGAATGGCTGTGATTGGTTCATCGAGCCCTGGCTGTGATTGGCTAAGCCTCAGCCAATTACAGCCAGCGCTTCCAAGAGGCGAGGATTATTCAATTCCCAGCCAGAAGAGAAGAACAAGATCAGTGCCGGGGACCCAGGGAGAAGCTGCGGCCGGGCTGGCAGCGCGTCTAAGGTGATGGATGTGTTTTGTTTTTTCTTCTTCTTCAGCTATGGCTTATTTTCGGGGACGGGCTTGTATTTCAGTCCTCCCTTGAAAATCCTTGCATGCGGTGCAACTAAGTCGCGCGACTTTGTAGCACTACAAAGTTGCGGTATCATCGCGAGAAACTGCAGCAAAATCACATGGACCAGCGATGTAATATTGCTGCAATTTTCTCCCGGCTATGCCGTGTTGCCCGTGTAAGTGAGGCCTTATGTCACAAAGAAAAAATGGATATTGTGGACCAGTTTTACAGTATGAAATATAGATGAACTGCTGAAGTTACTGCAGCATCCATTCATCTTTCCCTTTGAGCCAACTAGTACTCACAGCACACATTTCTCAAGCACATATGTCACTATCCTGTCTGCTCAATCCTGATAACGTAATGCTTAAATCTCTATTTTCTTAACTTATTTACTCCATTATTCCTGCCTGCCTCAAGCATTCAAAATGTAAGCACCAACATTAGACTTCTGGCTGCCATAGCAACCACATTGCTGGATACCTTGATCCAAGATGAATGAATCACTAGTGAAGGAAAGGGGTTCCGGCTGAATGAGGGCAAAAAGAGCCAAACCAGAGAAATATCTATGTTCTCCTTTGCAACCACTTTTGTTATTGGCTTAATGCATCTAACGTAAAAAAAATCAAGTTACTTTGCAAATAGTTTTCATTAGAATATCCTGCCGTTTGTATCTATAGATTCTATACAACTCTAACGGGGAATTTATAAATGACATTGCTCCACATATATGATGTATTAAAGTTGCAAATCATGGTGCACACCATATTTACATCATAATTTGCAGCCTTTCACATTTCTAACAACTCTTCAAAAGTGGAGAGAAAAGTGGGTGTGGTTTAGTGGGAGAGGGAGGGGCCTCCGGTTGACCAATAGATTTCGTAATATTTTATGACAGAAATTGGCACAAATTAAAGTGCAAATCTAAGCCTTCTAATAGCATTTGTAGAATTTATTTTCCAGGAAAAGGATAAGCAATGATTTTAAGAGGTATACACCTCTTGAAGGGGTATTCCATGACTTTACAAACTTCTACCCTTTTACCATAGTCTGCCTTGTGCTTCAATCAGGGTGTGTCATATGACCCCTGCTATCCTGATTGTCAGACTATCTCAGATGTAATGACCATAGCCAGAGGCTCCTAGCTACCTGTCCTGACCCTCTTGTCTCAGCTACATGTGCAGTGATTCAGACCAAGTGCAGACCAATCACAAGGGTAAAGCAGCATAAGATGGTTGTCAATGGTGGCTCTGCTGCTCCCCTCCAACGTGGAGAATCGTGCACTGTGCCCGTAGGCCACATGCAGAGAGGTAAAAAACAACTAAAATAAAGTGACAAAAATAAATAATATGGGCAACTGTTATGGCCTGCTATGTGTGGAGTCGGGTAGGGGAAGATGTTAGCTTATTGTAACGCAAGTCCGTATAAGGGTAGGGACCCATTCCGGACAAAAGCTAAAAATACAAAAAGGGAAGAACTAAACAATAATGTGGGTAGTAGTCCTTGCACTCCTGCATTGTTGTGTGGAACCTCAGTGCAGTTGTTGTGGGTAATGAGGGGGGAATATCTAAAGAAGATTATAATGCGGTCTGCAGAAACTGTAGGACAAGTGTTAGAAAAGCTAAAGCTAATAATGAATTGAGGCTTGCAACAAAGACCAAAAGCAATAAAAAATGATTTGGGGGATATGTCAAAAGCAAAAGAAAAGTCAAAGATGCTATGGTGAATTGGTTAAGAATGATGTTGAGAAGGCCGAAATTTTAAATTCCTATTTTGTATTTGTTTTCTCTCCTGAAGTAGATGGAACATCAATCGATCTTCCCCGTGCTATTGGGAGGATAAAAGAATGCAGGCTATCTATAAGAAGAGAGATGGTGAGGGAACTTGGCTAACTTAAATGAATTCAAGTCTAAAGCTCCAGATGAATTATATCCTAGGATACTAAAGGAAGCAGCAGAGGTAATTGCTTAACCACTCGCCATAATCTTTGAAAATTCCTGGAGAACATTAGAAGTCCCAGAAGATTGGAAAAAGGCAAATGTTGTCCCTATCTTCAAAAAGGGGAAAAAGGTGAACCCAGGAAACTACAGGCCTGTGAGTCTGACTTCTATAGCGTGAAACATCTTTGAACAAATTATTAAACAGCATGTATGCAAGTACTTGGATAAAAATGGAGTAATTAACCAGGGCCAGCATGGGTTTGTAACAAACTAGTCATGTCAGACGAATCTAATTTCCTTCTATGACAGAATCACTGACTGGGTTGATCAGAGAAATATGGTTGATATAATTTATCCTGACTTTAGTAAAGCATCTGACAATGTATCTAATAACATTCTTATTGAAAAAAAATGACTAAATATGAGATTGACAAGGCAATCGGTGGATTCACAACTGGCTGAGTGATCGTACTCAAAGAGTGGTCATACATGGCTGCACATACAAGTGGAAGAATGTACCAAGTGGATTACCACTGTCCTGGAAGTGGATTACCACTGTCCTGGGCCGGTCAACCCGCTTGAGCAAGCAGTGGATCGTGAGATATATGAAGTGAGCAAGCTGACAACACAGCATTTTCAAGTGTCTGTCCTGGGCCCAGTGTTGTTTAACATTTTTATAAATGATATGGAGGAGGGAATAGATGGGAAACTGATCAAATTTGCTGACGACACAAAGCTAGGAGGGATGGCTAACACTAGGGAAGAGAGAGTATTCAAAAAGATCTAGAAAAGCTTGAACAGTGGGCAGAGACAAACAGAATGGTATTTAACAAGGAGCAATCCAAAGTCCTACATCTGAGCAAGAAAAATGAAAAAAAGCACATACAGAATGGGAGGAATTTGGCTAAGCAGCACATGTGAAAAAGACTTGGGTATGCTAATAGATCATAGACTGAACATGAGTCAACATTATGATGCAGCAGCCAAAAAGGCAAACACAATTCTGGGATGTATTAAGAGAAGCATAGAATCTAGATCACATGAGGTCATTATCCCCCTCTACTCTTCGTTAGTCAGACCTCATCTAGAATACTGTGTCCAGTTCTGGGCACCACAATTTAAAAAAGATATAGACAAACTGGAGCTAGTGCAGAGAAGAGTTACCAAGATGGTGAGCGGTCTGCAAATCATGTCCTCTGAGGAACGGTTAACGGATCTGCGAATGTTTAGCTTGGAGACTTAATAGCTGTCTACAAATATCTGAAGGGCTACACAGTGCAGAGGGATCAGCCCTACTCTCATTTGCACAAGGAAAGACTAGAAGCAATGGGATGAAACTGAAAGGGAGGAGACACGGACTGGATATAAGAAAATACTTTCTGACAGTGAGGGTGATCAATGAGTGGAACAGGTTACCACAAGAGGTGGTGAGTTCTCCTTCAATGGAAGTCTTCAAACAGAGGCTGGACAGACATCTGTTTGGGATGATTTAGTGAATCCTGCAGTGAGCAGGGAGTTGGACCTGATGACCCTGGAGATCCCTTCCACTTTTACCAATTCTTTTCCAATTCTATGATTCTATGATCAACAGTGAGTGCATCAACCAAATGTGATACATGTGCGCAGCAATACACATGCAACAATTTGGGACAATGCTAATGCTAAAATACATTTTATTCTGTATTCATAAACAATGAATTTCAATATTTGTGTAATTTGTTTAACTTCTAGGTTTTTTCTTTTTAAGATAGGATTGCATCAAGAGTCTTTGTGAGTGTTCCTAGTTTAAACATTCCTCCAACCTTCTAGCCATCTTCTCTATCCAACACAGCTGCATTCTCTCCATTGAAATGCAGCCCATCCCTTATTGCCATTATTCCAAATGTCAATTTAAATCATTAAACTGAACTTTAGTATCTTCATACGCTGTGCCCAGCTATGAACAACAAATGTCTTAAAAGCTTACGACACTTAATCCGATCAGAAAAGCAAGCTTTCACTACTTTTATGTTTGTGTAGTCAGGAAAACCAGTCTTCATTATATATGAATATCTACATATGTGTACTTTGTTTGCCACTGTGAGATTTGATATGATAATTTTAATCTCTGGTAACTGTGGTCATCTACAGCTCCTGAAGAAAACTATACTTATCCCTCCGCCTTAATCAGTGGAGAAATTAGGTTAATTTTCTTGAGTGCCAACAGTGCATGCCTTACCTCTGCAACTAAGCTATCTGCATATCACATATCACCAGTTATTATACTGTATTATGAATGTAATTGAGAACCAACAAAGACTCACTAGAAAAACAAGTTTTTTCATGTCCATAAAACAAAAAATGCCAATTACTTATTGGTTAAATGGTTAACCCCTTAGTGACCAGCCCATCATATTTTTACGTCCTGTTCTGCAAGGCTTTATTTCCCAAGGGCGTAAAAACATACTTCCTCTGGGGATTAAAGCTCTGCAGGGTCTGGACGTGACAGCTCCGCTACCGGAGATAGCTGATATCCTTGAACTGTCATCCCGGGTCGCGGGACCCCTCCGCCGGTATCCACCGGGTACCGGTAATCACATTAAAGTGAATGGAAAGCAAAAAAAACTAAAATTGTAATTTTTTTCCTTCTACTTTGCTTCGATTCATTCAAAAACTGTGGGGTCAAAATATGCAGTAAACCCCTAGATGAATTTGTTAAGGGGTCTAGTTTTCAAGAACGCCTTCAAGCAAAACATCTGTTCTGAAAATCACCGGCTGCTCCTTTTGGTTAGGGGCCCGTTGTGCACACAGACATAATATTAGGGTCACAATAGGTAGGTTTCTGAGCAATGGACAAACGGTATCCATTTTGGGGTGAAAGTCTTCATTTTTACGTGTGCTGTCCAAAAAAATCTGTTTTTAAAATGACATAATTGCTAAAAAAAATAACAAATAGTAATTTTCCTTCTGTTTTGCTTAGATTCATTCAAAAACTGTGAGGTCAAAATATGCAGTACACCACTAAATGAATTCATTAAGGGGTCTAGTTTCCAAAATGGGGTCATTTGTGGGGGTTCTCTGTCGTTTTGGCTGCTCAAGGGCTCTACAAGTGGGCAATGGGGCCTAAAACGCCTTTAAGCAAAATGTCTGTTCTGAAAGCCACCAGCTGCTCCTATCGGTTTGGGGCCCCGGTGTGCATACAGATATAAGATTAGGGCCACAACGGGTATGTTTATGAACACAGGACAAACAGGGGTATCCATTTTGGGTGCAAATCCTCATTTTCATGTGCATTATAGAAAAAAATGCTGTCTTTAAAATGACATATTTGCAAAAATATGAAATTTTATTTCTTTCCTCTAAATTGCATTAATTCCTGAAAAGAAACTGTGGGGTCAAAATACTCATGACACCCCTCAGTAAATACATTAAGGGGTGTATTTTTCAAAATGAGGTCATTTGTGACACCGATGAGTCTGTACAATCTTGGCTTGGTATAGGAAAACAAAATGTTCCTCAAAATGTTAATAATGTTAAATTTGTATATCACCTAAATGGTTAAAAAAAAACAAAAGTTTTTCCAATGTGCATCCAGAATAAAGTAAACAGATGGATATATAAATCTTATCAAAAAATTTCTATATTATGTTTACACATATTTGAGATATTGCAGTTGAAAATGTGAAAAAAATTATGATTTTTTTTCAGTCTTTCCAATTTTGACGCTTTTAATAAATATACACAAATTCTATCGGTCTATTCTTACCGCCTAAATGAAGTACAATATGTGGCGAAAAAACAATGTCAGAATCACTTGGATATGCAAAACCTTTACAGTTTCCCAAATTTGGCGTGGTCTTTAAGGCGAAAACAGGTTTGGTCACTAAGGGGTTAAACAGAATCAGTGGTGAACACAGAGTGCCCCCTTTTGGATATAATGCCACCTTTTGCCCCCTATTAGATATAATGCTAGCTCTTGCTCCCTTTTACATATAATGCCACCTTTTGCCCCTTTAAATATAATGCTACCTCTTGCATGTTCACACCGATCAGCTGCTTGGAAGCTGCAGAGGAGGGGAATATGGCCTGTTATTTATTTTATTAATGAGACTTTAACTAAAATTGAAATCGGGGGATTCCGACTGTTGTGGCAGTTTAGGCCTCCATGCAGCTGAACTGGCTGCACATGTGGTATGTCGGCCTCTGAACAGAATGTTTGAGATAACATTTTACCTATAGACTACCTGGACAAAGCTAAGGGCGCAGGGATTACTAGACACTCGGTCACGTGGTAACACGTTATTATGTGCATGACATTAGGCTTGGTTGCGCCTATTGTAGGTTGATATGAGCATGATTTTCTTTAGGAACTTCTTATATGTGTGACCTTGGTGATGTATTTCCCTTGTACTGATGCTGCATTTCCTTCATGTTATATTTTTTAAATGTTTTTATTTATTGTGATGTTCAATAAACAATAGAGATGAGTGAACGTACTCGTCCGAGCTTGATACTCGTTCGAGTATTAGCGTGTTCGAGATGCTCGTTACTCGTGACGAGTACCACGCGATGTTCGAGTTACTTTCACTTTCATCTCTGAGACGTTAGCGCGCTTTTCTGGCCAATAGAAAGACAGGGAAGGCATTACAACTTCCCCCTGCGACGTTCAAGCCCTATACCACCCCCCTGCAGTGAGTGGCTGGCGAGATCAGGTGTCACCCGAGTATATAAATCGGTCCCTCCCGCGGCTCGCCACAGATGCGTTCTGACTGAGATCAGGGAAAGTGCTGTCTTGCTGGAGTTGCTATAGGGAGAGTGTTAGGAGTATTTTAGGCTTCAAGAACCCCAACGGTCCTTCTTAGGGCCACTTCTAACTGTGTGCAGTAGTGTGGAGGCTGCTTTTTGCAGTGTTGCACTTTTTTTTTTTTTTGTATATCGGCCGTGCAGAGCATTGCGCCCTGCAGTAATTATACATAGTCCAGGGCCAGTAGTGGTGGTGAGGCAGGGACAGAAGACAAAGTTATTGAATGTAGGCAGTGGGCCTTTCCAAAAACATTTGGGAAAAAAAATCTATTTGGGCTGCCTGTGACTGTCCTCAGTGTACTGGGTCTGTGCTGGGGGTAGTTGTCCTCCTAATTCATATGCAGCCAGCTAAGTGTTACAGCAGGCTTGCGCAAAATTATTTCCTGGCTCTGTGTTGGCTGTTACATCACTGCTGTATTCCAGTCCACAGTGCAACAGTCTGCAGTTATTTTACATACTCCAGGGCCAGTAGTGGTGAGGCAGGGATAGAAGACATATTTATTTAATATAGGCAGTGGGCCTTTCCAAAAACATTTGGGGAAAAAAATCTATTTGGGCTGCCTGTGACTGTCCTCAGTGTACTGGGGCTGTGCTGGGGGTAGTTGTCCTCCTAATTCATACGCAGCCAGCTAAGTGTTACAGCAGGCTTGCGCAAAATTATTTCCTGGCTCTGTGTTGGCTGTTACATCACCGCTGTATTCCAGTCCACAGTGCAACAGTCTGCAGTTATTTTACATACTCCAGGGCCAGTAGTGGTGAGGCAGGGACAGAAGACATATTTATTGAATATAGGCAGTGGGCCTTTCCAAAAACATTTGGGAAAAAAAATCTATTTGGGCTGCCTGTGACTGTCCTCAGTGTACTGGGTCTGTGCTGGGGGTAGTTGTCTTCCTAATTCATACGCAGCCAGCTAAGTGTTACAGCAGGCTTGCGCAAAATTATTTCCTGGCTCTGCTGTGCGTTCCGTAAGCAAAGTCAGCCTCTAACCACAGGCCAATAAGCGGCACATTTAATTACAGCGTTCTGTTTCTGCAATACTGGTAATACACCATGCTGAGGGGTAGGGGTAGGCCTAGAGGACGTGGACGCGGCCGAGGACGCGGAGGCCCAAGTCAGGGTGTGGGCACAGGCCGAGCTCCTGATCCAGGTGTATCGCAGCCGACTGCTGCGGGATTAGGAGAGAGGCACGTTTCTGGCGTCCCCACATTCATCTCACAATTAATGGGTCCACGCGGTTGACCTTTATTAGAAAATGAGCAGTGTGAGCAGGTCCTGTCGTGGATGGCAGAAAGTGCATCCAGCAATCTATCGAACACCCAGAGTTCTGCGCCGTCCACTGCTGCAACTCTGAATCCTCTGGCTGCTGCTCCTCCTTCCTCCCAGCCTCCTCACTCCATTACAATGACACATTCTGAGGAGCAGGCAGACTCCCAGGAACTGTTCCTGGGCCCCTGCCCAGAATGGCCAGCAAGGGTTCCAAATCCTCTCCCACTGGAGGAGTTTGTCGTGACCGATGCCCAACCTTTTGAAAGTTCCCGGGGTCCGAGGGATTAGGCTGGGGACTTCCGGCAACTGTCTCAAGACCTTTCAGTGGGTGAGGAGAACGATGACGATGAGACACAGTTGTCTATCAGTGAGGTAGTAGTAAGGGCAGTAAGTCCGAGGGAGGAGCGCACAGAGGAGTCGGAGGAAGAGCAGCAGGACGATGAGGTGACTAACCCCACCTGGTTTGCTAAGCCTACTGAGGACAGGTCTTCAGAGGGGGAGGCAAGGGCAGCAGCAGGGCAGGTTGCAAGAGGCAGTGCGGTGTCCAGGGGTAGAGGCAGGGCCAGACCGAATAATCCACCAACTGTTTCCCAAAGCGCCCCCTCGCGCCATGCCACCCTGCAGAGGCCGAGGTGCTCAAAGGTCTGGCAGTTTTTCACTGAGAGTGCAGACGACCGACGAACAGTGGTGTGGAACCTTTGTCGCGCCAAGATCAGCCGGGGAGCCACCACCACCAGCCTCACCACCACCAGCATGCGCAGACATATGATGGCCAAGCACCCCACAAGGTGGGACAAAGGCCGTTCACCACCTCCGGTTTGCACCGCTGCCTCTCCCCCTGTGCCCCAACCTGCCACTGAGATCCAACCCCCCTCTCAGGGCACAGGCACTACCGTCTCCTGGCCTGCACCCACACCCTCACCTCCGCTGTCCTCGGCCCCATCCACCAATGTCTGTCAGCGCACCGTCCAGCCATCGCTAGCGCAACTATTTGAGCGCAAGCGCAAGTACGCCGCCACGCACCCGCACGCTCAAGCGTTAAACATGCACATAGCCAAATTTATCAGCCTGGAGATGCTTCAGTATAGGGTTGTGGAAACGGAGGCTTTCAAAAGTATGATGGCGGCGGCGGCCCCGCACTACTCAGTTCCCAGTCGCCACTACTTTTCCCGATGTGCCGTCCCAGCCCTGCACGACCACGTCTCCCGCAACATTGTACGCGCCCTCACCAACGCGGTTACTGCCAAGGTCCACTTAACAACGGACACGTGGACAAGCACAGGCGGGCAGGGCCACTATATCTCCCTGACGGCACATTGGGTGAATTTAGTGGAGGCTGGGACCGAGTCAGAGCCTGGGACCGCTCACGTCCTACCCACCCCCAGAATTGCGGGCCCCAGCTCGGTGGTGGTATCTGCGGCGGTGTATGCTTCCTCCACTAAACCACCCTCCTCCTCCTCCTCCTACGCAACCTCTGTCTCGCAATCAAGATGTGTCAGCAGCAGCACGTCGCCAGCAGTCGGTGTCGCGCGGCACGGCAGCACAGCGGTGGGCAAGCGTCAGCAGGCCGTGCTGAAACTACTCAGCTTAGGAGATAAGAGGCACACGGCCCACGAACTGCTGCAGGGTCTGACAGAGCAGACCGACCGCTGGCTTGCGCCGCTGAGCCTCCAACCGGGCATGGTCGTGTGTGACAACGGCCGTAACCTGGTGGCGGCTCTGCAGCTCGGCAGCCTCACGCACGTGCCATGCCTGGCCCACGTCTTTAATTGGGTGGTTCAGCGGTTTCTGAAAAGCTACCCACGCTTGTCAGACCTGCTTGGAAAGGTGCGCCGGGTCAGCGCACATTTCCGCAAGTCCAACACGGACATTGCCACCCTGCGGACCCTGCAACATCGGTTTAATCTGCCAGTGCACCGACTGCTGTGCGACGTGCCCACACGGTGGAACTCTACGCTCCACATGTTGGCCAGGCTCTATGAGCAGCGTAGAGCTATAGTGGAATACCAACTCCAACATGGGCGGCGCAGTGGGAGTCAGCCTCCTCAATTCTTTACAGAAGAGTGGGCTGGTTGGCAGACATCTGCCAGATCCTTGGAAACTTTGAGGAGTCTACCCAGATGGTGAGCGGCGATGCTGCAATCATTAGCGTCACCATTCCTCTGCTATGCCTCTTGAGAAGTTCCCTACAAAGCATAAAGGCAGATGCTTTGCGCTCGGAAACAGAGGCGGGGGAAGACAGTATGTCGCTGGATAGTCAGAGCACCCTCCTGTCTATATCTCAGCGCGTTGAGGAGGAGGAGGAGGAGCATGAGGAGGATGAGGAGGAGGGGGAAGAGACAGCTTGGCCTACTGCTGAGGGTACCCATGCTGCTTCCCTGTCATCCTTTCAGCGTGTATGGCCTGAGGAGGAGGAGGAGGATCCTGAAACTGATCTTCCTAGTGAGGACAGCCATGTGTTGCGTACAGGTACCCTGGCACACATGGCTGACTTCATGTTAGGATGCCTTTCTCGTGACCCTCGCGTTACACGCATTCTGGCCACTACGGATTACTGGGTGTACACACTGCTCGACCCACGGTATAAGGAGAACCTTTCCACTCTCATACCCGAAGAGGAAAGGGGTTCGAGAGTGATGCTATACCACAGGACCCTGGTGGACAAACTGATGGTAAAATTCCCATCCGACAGCGCTAGTGGCCGAAGGCGCAGTTCCGAGGGCCAGGTAGCAGGGGAGGCGCAGAGATCAGGCAGCATGTACAGCACAGGCAGGGGAACACTCTCTAAGGCCTTTGACAGCTTTCTGGCTCCCCAGCAAAACTGTGTCACTGCTCTCCACTCAAGGCTGAGTCAGCGGGAGCACTGTAAAAGGATGGTGAGGGAGTACGTAGCCGATCGCACGACCGTCCTCCGTGACGCCACTGCCCCCTACAACTACTGGGTGTCGAAGCTGGACACGTGGCCTGAACTCGCGCTGTATGCCCTGGAGGTGCTTGCTTGTCCTGCGGCTAGCGTCTTGTCAGAGAGGGTGTTTAGTGCGGCTGGGGGAATCATCACAGATAAGCGTACCCGCCTGTTAACCGTCAGTGCCGACAGGCTTACACTCATCAAGATGAACAAAGCCTGGATTTCCCCAGACTTCTCTTCTCCACCAGCGGACAGCAGCGATACCTAAACAATACGTAGGCTGCACCCACGGATGGAAGCATTGTTCTCTATCACCATCAAAAACGTGGACCTTTTAGCTTCATCAATCTGTGTATAATATTCATCCTCCTCCTCCTGCTCCTCCTCCTGAAACCTCACGTAATCACGCCGAACGGGCAATTTTTCTTAGGCCCACAAGGCTCAGTCATATAAGTTTTGTAAACAATTTTTATACGTTTCAATGCTCATTAAAGCGTTGAAACTTTCACCTGAACCAATTTTTATTTTAACTGGGCTGCCTCCAGGCCTAGTTACAAATTAAGCCACATTAACCAAAGCGATTAATGGGTTTCACCTGCCCTCTTGGTTGGGCATGGGCAATTTTTCTGACGTACATTAGTACTGTTGGTACACCAATTTTTTGGGGCTCTCGCCTACAGTGTAATCCAATTAATTTTTTGCCCACCTGCATTACAGCTGACGTTACATCAGCTGTGCTGGGCACTGCAATGGGATATATTTATGTACCGCCGGTGGGTTCCAGGGAGCCACCCATGCTGTGGGTCCACACGGAGTTGTAACTACATGTGTCCACTTCTAAAGAACCCCAGTCTGACTGGGGCATGCAGTTTGGGCCGAAGCCCACCTGCATTTAATCTGACGTTAGCTCTGCTGTCCAGGGCACTGCAATGGGATACATTTATGTACAGCGGGTGGGTTCCAGGGAGCCACCCATGCTGTGGGTGCACACGGAATTCCTATTGCGGAGTTGGGGATTCCCAGTTGTACCTGCCTGTGACTATTTATAAAAAACCGCGGTCTGACTGGGGCATGCAGACACCTTGACAGAATGAATAGCGTGTGGCACATAGGTTCCCCATTGCTAAGCCCACGTGTGCAGCTCCTGATGGCGGTGGCACAGGATTATATTTCTCATTGCTTCTGTACAGCATTGTGGGCTATCGCCCCGCCCCTTTTAAAGATGGTCGCTGCCTAGCCGTGCCAACCCTCTGCAGTGTGTGCCTGCGGTTCCTCCTCATGGCAGACGCACTTATAAATAGACATGAGTGTGGCGTGGCATGAGGGCAGCTGAAGGCTGCGCAGGGACAATTTGGTGTGCGCTGTGGACACTGGGTCGTGCCGGGGGGGGGGGGGGGTTGGGCAGCATGTAACCCAGGAGAAGTGGCAGCGGAGTGTCATGCAGGCAGTGATTGTGCTTTGTTGGAGGTAGTGTGGTGCTTAGCTAAGGTATGCATTGCTAATGAGGGCTTTTCAGAAGTAAAAGTTGTTGGGAGGGGGGGGGGGCACTCTTGCCGCTATTGTTGCTTAATAGTGGGACCTGGGAACTTGAGATGCAGCCCAACATGTAGCCCCTCGCCTGCCCTATCCGTTGCTGTGTCGTTCCCATCACTTTCTTGAATTGCCCAGATTTTCACAAATGGAAACCTTAGCGAGCATCGGCGATATACAAAAATGCTCGAGTCGCCCATTGACTTCAATGGGGTTCGTTACTCAAAACGAACCCTCGAGCATCGCGATAATTTCGTCCCGAGTAACGAGCACCCGAGCATTTTGGTGCTCGCTCATCTCTAATAAACAATCTTTTAATGATAATTTTTGCAGTCCTGGATTGGACATTTATTTGGGGGTTGCCATATTAATAAATATGTAGGACTGACATTTTTGGTGAGATTATAGCTGTCTTTATATAGGATTCATATAAGACCTTTGTACAAACTCCCAGTACAGAATTGTAATATGGCACCAACAAGCATTTATGGAGCCCTACTCTAATTTACTGTACCCTACTCTGATTTCATATAGAGGCATACATTTTTTTCTATCTGCTTCTATCAGCATTTCTGTACTTCTAGGGGTGAATTTTTCAGCAGTGCAATGCTGAGCCCATAATGGAGCAGGAAAACAAAACCAAATTGAGCCTGAATGCTGGTGTGAACACCGCCTAAGATGTACTACAACTAATGTAACTAATATTAATGCTTTCTCAGATTATGGGCGCCTGCACACGAGTGGAAATTCCGCGGCGGGATCTCCGCCGCTGCAAGCCTGCATAGGATTGCATTAACAAACGCAATCCTATGCAGAAGGCCGCGGTTTGGCCGCGCAAAATCTCGCGCAGCAAGCAAACCGCGGCATGTCCAGGAACGTCACTCACCCGCCGCCGGCTCCGGCAAGCCGGCACATCAAACAGCCGAAGCTGCGGGCGCGGGTAAGTACGCGCCGCTCTCTGCAGACGCTCGGGTCGGGTCCCGCGGCGAGAATCCTTGCCGCCGGATCCGACCCACCCGTCTGCAGGCGGCCTAAGGCAAACTTCACACGGGTGAGTGTGATATCGGGCCATGATCAAGGGACTAGCAATCCTCCAGCGCGGCTAACAGCCGCCACGAAGTATTGCAGAGTTTCTCTCATTGTTTTCAATGGGGAAACTTTGCATCACATTACAACGTGTGCACTTAGCACATGGTGCGATGCTGAGCCGGTCCCATTGAAAATAATGGGAGATGAGTTGCAAGGGCATGCCCAAAAAAATCGCTTATGTGTATGACCCCATTCAAAAGAATGGGGGTCATATTTGGGGGGGGGTGGGTTGTGTGTTCCACAATGCACACATTTCATGCGAGAATCTCGCCCATGTGAAGCCGGCCTTAGTTGTTAACATTCATATTATAATCCATTTGTGGCAGAGAGTGCTAAGACAACTGAATCGCAGTCCTGAACTCTCATGGGAGGTGGTGTGGTCTCCTTCAATGGAAGTGTTCAAACAAAGGCTGGACAGACATCTGTCTGGGATGATTTAGTGCATTCTGCACTGAGCAGGGGGTTGGACCCGATGACCCTGGAGGTCCCATCCAATCATATGATTCTATGCTTCACTGATACAGCGAATACTTTATCTGCTTGTATATGTAGTATAATATGTACCACACGCATAAGGCCGACTTCACATGGGCAACATTTGTGTGCTGCAAGATGCACAAATCTTGTATGAATATGAATCCCATTCTTTTGAATTGGGTCATACACATGAGCGACTTTTTTATCCTGCAGTGCGGGAAGAAATTATAGCACATCCTCTCTTTGGGCGTGCCCTCATATCGCACTTCACATTTTCTTCAATGGGGCCGGTGGCAGCATCACACCACCTGCTAGTTGCACATGGTGCGATGCGAGGTTTCCCTATTGAAAACCGCCATGCTGTAGGATTGATACTTTCCCAAAGTGATGCAAGGTGTTTTTTATATAAAAACACCTCACCTCCACTGGTAAATCACATGTTGGCGAGCGCGATATCGGTCTGTGATTCATAGACTGATATCGCACTTGCCCATGTGACGTTAGCTTAATAGCTAACCTTCATTGATTAGTTTATTTGATTCACTCAAACCTCAGTGGTATAAGTGCTATGATTTCTACATTATTTTAAAACACTTCAAAAGCTTTTAAGTGATCAATATTAATTGGGCATTTAATTTACTGATCTTTTCTGATAACAGTTTATTTATCTGCAGAGGGAAGTAATAAAGAGCTAAGAAGGAAACGTCATAATGTCTAAAGATAAGCTTTTATTGACAGACGTTTAATACTGTAATACCTTATTCCCCAACAGTGTTAGGCTTTGTGCTCTTTTCGACAGAAAATGAATTATGCTATAACACATTCTTCATTGAACATTGTTGCGAGATGTATTCATTCCTTTTATCTTAATTAGATGGTTTTGAAGTGTAACGGGGCATAACTTAATTGCTGACAACAGGCAGAGGAAGTAAATGCTTGATTTAGAAGACTTTTCCTATTTGTGGGAGGTGCTAGGTAACGGCATCCCGATTTAGCTGCTAGGTAACAATGCAGCAGAAAGTAAGCAATGATATGATGAGTGACTGATACTGAGTGGGATTAGAATATGACAGTAACATTATAGTATAGGAAGAAAACAACAACATTAGAAGAAGGTAGAAGCATAACTGCATATCTATTTAGTTATTGTTCTATATTACACTATCACAACCAAGAGGCGTAAAGTGTGCAATTATTTGCATACAGCTGCAAAACAAATTTACATACATGATTGGCCCCTTGGTGTAATCTTTGCAAACATGACTTATTTACTTCACTACATGAAAATTTGTTTGTAGCCGGGTAGGCCACTCTCATATACACACACGGCTTTTTACCGCTATAAGCACGGCCCTTTGAGCACTGTGCTAACCGCGGTACAACACTCTTATTGATTTTAATGGGGTTACTCATACGTGCGCTCAAACGCGGTGTTTCTAATGCCACGATTTTCAAGAGGTGTCTGTTCTTTTTTTGCTTTTTCGCAATTTTTTAACGCACCTCCTCACCCAACACAATGATGAAGTGCATTAAAAAGTGCTGCAAACTCTGTGCCATGTGTTCAAAACCGCCGTTCAAAATTGCGGTAAAAATGCCACGATTTCAAGCTGTGTTTTCTGAACACGTGTGAGATTGGCCTTAGGGTGCATTCAGACTACCGTATATTGGCTCGGTTTTCACGCCCAGCCGATATACGGCGTCTCTCTCTGTAGGGAGAGGAGGCTGGAAGAGCCGGGAGCAGTGCTCTGAGATCCCGCCCCCTCTCTGCCTCCTCTCCAACCCCCTGCACTATTTTCAATGAGGAGAGGCGGGATGGGGCGGAGCTAATTCCCAGAATTTAGCCCCACCCTGTTTCGCCTCCTCTCATTGCAAATACTGCGGAGGATCAGAGAGGGGGTGTAGAGGAGGCAAAGAGGGGGCGGGAGCTCAGAGCACTGCTCCCAGGCTCTTCCAGCCTCCTCCCCCTGCATAGAGAGACGCCGTATATCGGCCGGCGTGAATACCCAGCCGATATACGGTCATCTGAATGCACCCTTAGGCTGTGTTCATATTTTTTGTTGAACTTTTAAACCACAATAAGAAAAAACACAAAAAACTACATGCGGTATTCAAAGAATACACACGTTTTTAAGAAACTGCATTCATTATTAAAAAAAAGCATGCATTTTGGATGCATATTTTAATTTTGTGTAAAGTGTACAGGGAGATGTATAACTTTATACCAGAGGTAGTGTGAGGATGTATAAGGTTTTCTTTGTTTTGTTATTAGCATTACATGTATAACCGTAGTTGTGATGCATGCGTTCCTTTACTTATACAACACTTTTGTGTGAATGGGTGTGAATGCTTCTTTGCTCTTCTCATGAGGCTGGCCACCTAATGCTTGATCTATTCCTTTCTTTTCCTGGGAACCATGTACTACAGCTAAGGGAAATGTTCTGAGTAAGGCCGCCTGCAGACGGGCGGAAATTCAGTGGCGGGATTTCCGCTGCTGGAAGCCTCCATAGCCCCCGGCTCCAGTCTGCGCATGCACCGGCTGCCGACACATGAAAGATCCAGAGCTGCGGGGCACAGGTAAGTACGCGCTGCTCTCTGCAGGCGCTCGGGTCGGGTCCCGTGGCGAGAATTCTCGCTACCGGATCCGACCCGGCCGTCTGCAGGCGGCCTAAAATGCATTATGTTTTTTGTTTGTACTTACTTGCACTGGTGGAGCTGCAGCAGGGTGTCTCCTCTGAGGATATAGAGGCAGACTAGCCGCAAATGAATGACTTTATAGGACTCCTGAAAAGGATTGTGGGAGGATTCACTGCTATAAAGGCTCGCCTGAGCAATTCATGTGGAGTTCAGTGCAGTGCTTCTGTTAGTTGAGCCAGGACTGTGTGAGGAACATGTCTATGGACCTTTCTGTTTGCCATGTAAAGATGGACTGCTTTAAATAAATGCCTATATGCTTTTTGGAAGAACTGGGTCTGAGGCTCCTTGAATTACCCATCCTCACAGACAGACAGACTCACACACTCACACACTCTTACACACACACTTTTCTGCATGAGGAGAGCAGCAGGCAGGGGTTGTGTGTACACTGTGTCTCTATTAGCAGGAGGGTGATGACATCCCCCTGCTCCGCTCCTTGCTTTGCCGTGTGTCTGCCTCCCTCCACCTCTCCCCCACTCCTCCTTCTCCTGAGCTTCGGCTGGTTGCTCTGTCTGCCACACCACAGCAATCACGCGGCCAGCCGTGCAACCAGCCAGGAATGCACTGTATGTGCACTTGTATATGGCAGAGGGCAGCCTCTGGGCCTCCCCAGCACAGGGGCCGGGTCATAATTGTGCCCCGGCGACCCCTGATGGTATGACTATGCTCATCTATATCTTCAGTCAGATTTTATTAGCATTTAATGTATCATACACATAGCTACAAATAAATATGCTGATCTGCTAAAGTTATTTGCACATTTCTCAGACATAAGGAAATTATCAAAAAGAACACAAAAAGAGCCCAGCAAATGCCTAAAATGTAAGTAAACAGAGAGCAACTTCATAAAAAGTAAATGATGATGGCAGAATCAGTCCTAACTTGGTATACCAATACTTCCCAGAAATGAAACAAAGGAGCCCATATAACGGAAAAGGCAGCCACCATGTTTCTTAAAAATGTCGTCATTACATGTATCCTCATAATTTGATTGAAGAAGTCAGTACAATAAGCTTAGTAAGGGGCTCCTGAGATTTCAAGAGCCAGAGTCTGACGATTTTAGTAGCTGCTACATAAATATCTCAGGGGGTCTCTTTTAGCCACCCTTATGGAGTCTGAAGCATTCAGAGGAGGACAATTTTAGGAAAAGGGACTAATAACATGAGTCAAGCTATTATATAGATCAAAAGTATATATTCATAATGGTTGTATGTATGGAAAAATATCATTATATGTGCCATCATGCCTCTCTCCTTCAAATATCTCCAACATGTAAAAAAAAATCCATTGGCAAAAAAAGTATAATTTATATTCAGGTATTTGTACTTATATAGAGATGAGCGAACGTACTCGGTAAGGCCGATTTCACAATCGAGCACCGCGATTTTCGAGTACTTCACTACTCGAGTGAAAAGTACTCGGGGGCGCTGTGGGTGAGCGGGGGGTTGCAGAGGGGAGTGGGGGGGAGAGGGAGAGAGAGAGAGCTCCCCCCTGTTCCGCGCTGCTACCCCCCGCTCCACCACGCCACGCCCCGCCACACAGCGCCCCCGAGTACTTTTCACCCGAGTAGTGAAGCACTCGAAAATCGCGGTGCTCGATTGCGAAATCGGCCTTACCGAGTACGTTCGCTCATCTCTATTCTTATATACAGAAAATTGGAATACATCCAATATCCAAAACGTGCATTTTCAGTTTTAGGTATTTGTGGCAAAAGTAGGCTATGCCTGAAAATGGAGTACACTTTTAAGGAATGATTGCAGGGTTCAGATAACTTGTTAAAGGAAACTAGCATTTCCTAAACAAAATTTTCATTCATTACATTCTTTAATATGGATGAAGGATTTTGTTCACAATATATGTAGCTTTGGTACTACCACTTGAAGGCTGATGAGAGCCATACATTTGTTTATAGTGGTTGTCCTTTTAGGCAAACGACTTGGGGCTAATAAATTGCACAGGGTCAGGAATGTTCTATAGGTCTTCCTCGAGACAACGGGAATTCGGTCCTTTAAGTAGGGGGACCCCTAAAGAATATGTAAATGTTTTTTCAAGATATTATGGGCAAGTTTATATCCCGGATTATAAATTGCAATAAAATTATAATTAAACTGTTGGTTGGGGCTACTTAAAGGCTTTCTGGATAAGCAATTTGGGTCAAACTGTTAATCTTAGCCATTGCACAGTTGATAAGACTATCAGGATACCTTTTGTGCTTTGCACTTCTAAAGTAATGTAGCTCGTTTGTGAAATGTCGTATAATCAGAAAAAGTTTTTTCAGATGCGTTTTAGTTGTCGGAACAGAATGTAATTCAGCCACGGCTTGTAGTGCGCATTAATATAGTCTGAGTAGCTGCTGACATCGACTTCTTTAAAACATGTCCTGATTTGGACTAATTAATTGCGTCCAAAATAAATAAAAAGATCCAGAAATGGTTACACCGTGGATATATCCCCTAATTTGTACTATCGTACATTTGGTAGCTTAGCTAAAAGTAGAGGACAGATGTAAGAAAATCACTGCAGGATCACACTGCATAGAATTTGTTTGTTGTCTGTTATTCTGGAAATGCATGGGAGCTGCATATGACATTTTTTACTGATACTGATTACAAAGTTGCTTCAATTGTCATTTTATATCCATTGAGCGAAAGAACAAAAAATTGCAAAAGTGTAACTATTTTCAGGGTGCTTGAAATATAAGCCCTACTCCAAAATTAAGTGCTGCTTACAGTTAATTAAAAAAAGTCAATTTAAATAGTGTCCAGGCAGCTATATATGTAAAAAAGTTAAATCTTTTTGAGCAAAAATTAATATAAGACACTGTCTTATTTGCAGGGAAACACGGTAGTTAGGGTCTTACTCACAGAATAGAATCTAAAAATAATTCTTTTATTAGATAATGATTAAAAACAGAGCAAAACATATGGCTTTGTAGCCGTAGAGTGATTACTATAGCTGCCTTTCACCAGGTAATAGAAAAATCCTCCGTATAATCTTCTGTAATTTGCATGCTGACATGCTGCCAGACAACATAATGATTTGACGTCGTTATCATGACAGTTGGATTACTTGAATATCAACTTTTATTATTTTGTTCTTGTAACGATTCGATAATCTTTCATTTCAACAGTTTGATTAACAAAATACTAACTTCTATCGCTTTGACTTGGCTCCTGATGAGAGGTCTATTAAATTGACCTTAGAAATGCATTGAGCTTGAGAATGTTGATATAAATAAGGTAGATGGAATACCTCTGCAGCACCACCTATTGGATGGCAGCATTCGTTACAAATCAGTAACTTTCTAACAAGTCTTAATAATGATTGGGAATAGGAAACCAAGCCAGTAAACCATACACAGACAGCTGTTTTAGGGTGTTTGCCCCTCATCAGTGTGCAGGAGGTTTCTGGCTTAGCTCATGAGAGGCCTGTGATGTGGTCCCGGATGGGTGTCGTGTCTCCTTAAGGAGAGCACCCAAAAAGTGTGTGGAGACACCTAGAGGGTGAGTGGGTAGGGGGATGGTGTAGTCTCTCCCCAAGGAGAACACCAAAAAGGGGTGTGGAGACACCTAGAAGGTGAGTAAGGAGACTTAAAAGGCCATTACTCCTCTGGGTAATTTATGCAAATAAGGAAGATGGGAAAAATACCTCTGCAGCACCACCTATTATTATGGGAACAGATAGGGTGTCCTGAGAAATACCCAGCTTATCCAGAAACAGTTAGTGCTTTTCTAGTGGTGTCCGATTGGGTAATTTACGGGAAATTAATTGAACGTAACAATAGGACCCACTTGAAGAAAGGCCACAGACCGGATAGTTTCCATTGACTTCAGTGTGAGCCGTCCACATGGAACCTGCGAAATAATGAAGCATGCTTCTCCTCCGCTTGTGGAAACCCTAAGTGTGCAGGAAGAATCGATTTTCCATAACATACTATGGGCGCTACTTGCTGCGGATCCGCTGAGCAGATGTCCACTGCGGATTCCGCAGTAAATATCCGTCCGTGGGCAGGAGCCCCTATACAGAGGATTTTTCTATAAATTTGTGACCGGCAGCTATAGTAATCACTCTATGGCTACAAAGCCATATGTTTTGCTCTCTACTTAATCCTTATATAATAAAGAAATTATTTTTAGATTCTATTCTGAGTAAGTTGTTGAACATAATCTGAAATATAATAAAACACAGTCTAACAACATCTATATCTGACCATTTATATCACACACTAATATTGATATACAGTATGTGTTAAAAATAATATATGGATGCTAGGATGGAACCATTAGATAACATTCAAACATGGTGGATTTGTTGCAGAGCTGACAGGTCTTCTTTAAGATCCTTCTGAGCTTCTGGCTCCACTTGCTCTATTTCCTGCCATGTCTTCTTTATCTTGAACTAAAAAAAGTCAGATGTAAATTTAGTGTAGCGAGAATATGAATAACTGTCTTTAATGTTGTTCCAAATTTTAAAATCATCAGAACATCATACGTTAATCACTAGCAAAGGCACCAAGAGAGCATGCATCATTTTATGAACATTGACAGCGTAATCCTGTGTACAGACCATCTGTACTACAGATTACATTGTTAAGAATATTCCATGAAATGGGTCCAAAGGTTCTTTGTTTAAGATATGTATCTAAGCTCATATACAAACACCCAAAGTTCTGCATATCAAATAGCATATTTATATAATAATACAACAATCTAAATTATGCAAATAAATGTAGTAGAAATGTGATGAAATCAAGCCTTTCTAACAGGAATTTCCTTGCCTAGATGTCAAGAGCTAAAAGGGTTGTCCAGTTGTAAACTACTGATAAGCCATCAATAATAAATCGTTGGGACCCCTGCCGATCAGTTGTATGCTGGGTAGGTGTGCTCATACAATGTGCTGATTTCTGCAGGAAGCAGACAACTCCATACCCACTGCAGTGGCCAGGCTTGGTATTGTAGGCCAAGTACACACTCAGTGGGAACTTTGCCTGCAATACGAAGCCTTGCCACTGCAGTGTGAACGGAGCTGTTTGCTTCAATAGGCCATTAATAGTTTACAACTGGACAACCACTTTAACTGACAACTTGAGCAGTTATCTAGTGTACAGTATAGCATTTAGTCTTTCACAATCATCCCTGGGGAGGTGATAACATTCCTGGTTGATCATATATGACACACATTATGCATTTTTCATGCATTTCAATACTTCATCTTGACTGAACCCATTGCAAGCTCTGTGTGTGAGAAGAAATTTGAAGCCAAAAAAATGTTAAATTTTTTAAACATTACTGCATTAGGTACATTCATTGGGCAGGATAATAAGGTTCTGTATAAGTTTATTAACCCCTTAGTGTCATATGTGTTTTCATGTCCTGGCTGATCCCCAGGGCCATAAAAACATACTCGCCCTGTAGACTAAAGCCACAGGGTTTCGGAGAGTGACAGCTGCCTGCTATTGGCTGCAGGAGGTAGCTGAGAGCCTAGAGCTGTTATCAGGGGGTGCGGTGTGTGACCCCCTGTCACGTGATCGCCATTATCACATAAAAGTTGAAACAAAGTTAAATAAACTTAAAGTTTTGCTCCTCTTAACAGATATCCTCACATGATAAAAAAGTTAAAGTTTCACCTCCCGCCATGGATCAGATCCATGAAGTGAGGTGAAATTACTTACCTAAGGCCTCCGGCGATGTTCCCCAAGGGGGTCTCTATCCGCGGACCTTTCCCCAACTTCTGTGCATGTGCCTGTCGGCAAAATGGCTGACGCAAGTGTAGAAGATAGGGAGGGCAGAGAAATTTAAAATCTCTTTGCTCCTGGCTGTCAAAGGTAGTCGAGAGCCTGGAGCAGTGACCGTGGGCCGTGGTGTTTTATTGTTACATTTTGTATTTGGATTTGCCTTCATTATTATAAAATCAAATAATATAGATTTTATTTTTTATAGAGAAAAAATGTAAAAAAAAGGAAATGCATTCATTAATGGAGACAAAAATAGATTTTTATTTGAAAAACTAAGATAATGAAAATTTTTAATTTAATGTTGTGATTTTGCTGTTAACATTTTACCTAATGCAGCAAGATATTTTTAATGCTACGGCATGTAATAATTTAAAGGTGCAGTTGAAATATATCCTCTGTTGTCAGGGCTGTATTTGTAGCACATGCCCTATTAAAGACACAATATGCCCTAGTAAAGGAATTTTTTTACTGCCTTGGGGCTTACTCCGCCCGTCAGTGACATAAAAACGCGTGAACGGACGCACAAATCTAAAATTTGTGCACTCGTCCAGATGGCCCGAGCCCGGGGCATATACGCCGAGCCCCTACTGCCATCAGGCGGGGAGAGACAGTTTAGTTCTGCTAAACTGTCTCCCCCTTCCCTCCCCCTTGCCGGCTCTTGGCAAGGGGTGGAGGCAAGATGGGTGGGAGCTAGTGTGCTAAGCTCCCGCCCCCTCCCATTGCTGGCTGCCGACAAGGGACGGAGAGGGGGCAGGAGCTTAGCAACTAGCTCCACCCCACCTCTACCATTGTAAACAGCCGTCAAGGGCAGAGAGGAGGAGAGAAGAGGGAGGAAGCTTAGCAGTCACACTGCTTAACTCTCTCCCACCTCCCTCCTCTGCCAGCTGTCATAGGCTCCTGTAGGAGTCTATGCAGTGGCCAACGTATTCCGGCCAGAAAGATAGTTCCAGGACTATCTTTACTGTCTGGCATAAAAGCTCCTGGCGCTGTATTGGCTGTCCAGGCGCTTTTACACCGCGGCAATACGCCCATCTGATTTGATGCATTGGAATCCAATGCATCAGATGGTAGCGTATATCGGCCAGCCGTGAAAACGGTGTCCAATATACGTTCATGTGAATAAAGCCTTAAAGCATTTACATTTGACAATTATTGTAATGATTTGTTTAATTTAAGGTGACTGTAAAAATATTTGGTGAGTTTCAATGAAAGAAATTTACTGTTGAACTATACAGCTTCACTACACATTGCTCTTTCTGTTCTTGGAGGCAAAGAGAGTCGCATTTAAAACTCATATGACAGCAGGAGACCCTCTTAGTCTTTCCATGATTGCGCTGACTCCCATGTGACCTGATATTGTGCTCTCCTCTATTCCCACCGATCTGGTAGGCCAGTGTGTCCACAAATGCCACTCCCTATTAGAACAACCACTATGTAACTTGGTACCTAACTGGCACATGGCAGGGGCCACTTGCGGCTTTCATTAGTGACACTTTGAACGCCTTCTTCAGTGGTGCTACAGCTGCTACTTGAATGCTCCGATAGTAATTGTGCTGCTCTACCAATCAACGCTCTGACTTGCAAGATGCTCCCTCTCTTGCTCACTCCTTAGTAGTCTGCTGGGCACTTGTCCACCCCCTTTCTCCCTCGGAAGACCTAAGAAGGAAACTGGTCGGAAGGTGGTGGAAGCCTGGGAAGAGTTGAAGAACGCAACGCTATGGAAAGCTTCACACAGTGTGATCTGCCGGCGATTTATCACCGTCGGATTCACATCCTTAAACAGGCAGCCTTATTGGGATACAATTATGCAGTTATGAGGATGCAAAATGTTCTTACTGGTTTGCGATTTTTGTTTTATTGAATATAATCATCTGTTTAAAAATTGTTCTACAATATATAATTTTTTATTCTCCATTTTAAAAGCTATGGAAATCTTTGTGCATGAAAAATCAATATACACATCTGAATAAGTGCCTGCAGAAAAAAATGATTCCCTTTTATGTTTTTTTGGTTTGATTTTTCATTCTCATGCACTTAGAATGACTCATACTTGCTTTGCCTCAAATCACATCAACGGCAACATCAACTTTGAAAAACTCCATACTAACTCTATGTTAACAACTGAGCCATCACACCACCACCAAAAACGGATTTTCTTTCAAGTTCCATCTGTCCCCATTGAGTACAATGCTTTAAAAAAGGATCCATCTGTATTCTGTTATTGAAATAGGAAACAAAAGTGCAGCAGAAACGGAAGGGAGACGGAAAATACAGAAAACGGATTGAAACAGAATACCTTCTGCCTCAATACATTTTCAAGGGCTTGAAAATGGAAACATTTTCTTTCTGTTTTGCTGTTCCCATGACGATCAGCAAAACGTTATTCTGAAAAGGCCCTTAATGTGTAGGTAACATGCTGGGTTGACATAAGCTTTTTTTTACATTTTTCTATTCCTTTCTATGAGTAGAAAATGGTTAAAAAAAAGGCAGTAAAATGACCTTTTTGTCTTACTTTGCTTCAGTTTTGTTAGTTTTCTGTATTTATTTAAAGTCAGTCGCTAAATCTACTTTAATTTTTCTGCAGGAAATATTTCTGTGTAAGTTAGTTGAGAAAAAGGCTGCAAGTTATTGCATTAAAATAAATGAATTGCCCTTTTTTACTGTCTTTTACACTTCTGCTTTTCAGTGTGGTATTAGCATTGCTTGCCGACACAAGGCCTTGGTTTTCTAGTTTAAGTTCGCTGGCTACAAAAGTATAGTCATTTTACTATTATTATAAGTTTTAATTACCTTTCTTCCATGTATCCCTATAGTAGATGATTATACCACTGGGAGAGGATAGTGTCCCTTTTGATCTAGAATATAATGTATATAACAGTGAGTTCATACCAGCCTATAGCCTTTGCTTCCGTACCCGGTAATGATTTAACATGCATGTGCTATTTACTTTCACTGAACCAACCTCCATGCTGCATCTTAAAATGTCATATCATGTTTGTTTAATGGACTCTTATTTACAAAAAATGTTTCCATTTGGTCACAATAAGCAGATTAATTGCCGACCTTGGGGTCACAATATTAGACCTCAGCACATAATCTGTCAGAGATCCCATATCAGCACAATTTGCTGATGCAGGGTACTAAAAAAAGAGTTCCCTTAAGATTTACAAACTCTTGACCTGTTGATGGCCTTTTAGTATGGCTAGCAAAGAGTATTCTACTGGTGCGAGGCTTCTCTTAAAATTCCTTGACATATTGCCCTTTGTAAGTGCATTAATAACCAATGACTTCATTTAAAATATTCTCATGTAGTTCTAATTAAAAGGAGTTAAAATCATAGGTCCATGACCTTTCTGAGTCGTAGGCAAGTTCATTTTCAATCATACCCACACAATTAGTTAACATAATATCAAGATAGGTTAGCTAAATAATTCCAGAAATATGACTTTACTGGTACAAACATGCTGAGAGTATATTCACACACAGATTATTTTTGGCAGAAATTCCAGTGATTGAAAATCAATTTCATTCATTTGAATGGGGTTGTTTTATAAGCAAGCACATGGATTTATGTAAGTCCCATTCAGATGTATCGAACAGTCCCAGAAATTTCCCTTTTTACTTCCAGCTAACATTTGAGCACAACTTTTTGCCCCGCTCCAAAAAAAACACACAGCAAAAAAAAATAAATAAATCAAGGTTAGGCTGGATTTACACAGGTGCTGGCGTTTTTACGTTCGCCTGCCGGCGACGTAAAAATGCGTGAATTGGCACACAAATCTAACGTTGGTGCACCCGTTCAGATGGCCCTGGCCCGACACATATACGTGGAGACCGCAAAGACATTCGGCTGTGGGAGACAGTTTAGCTCCACTAAACTGTGTCTCCCCCTCGCCGTCTCTTGGTAAGGGCAGGAGGCAGAACTGGGCGGGAGCTAGTATGCTAAGCTCCGCCCCCTCACTGCTCCCTCCCATTGCAAACAGCCGGCAGGGGCGGGAATTGCAGGGAAGGAGGTGGGAGTTTAGCAGTCATGCAGCCACCGCCAACATAAAAGTGCCTAGTCGAAATGCACTATCTTGGCCGGCTGGGCGCTTTTACATTGCGGAAATATGCCCATGTGCACTGATGCATTGTAAACCAATGCATCAGAGGGACAGCATATTTCAGCCGGGCATGAAAACCCAGCCAATATACGCATCTGTGAATCCAGCCTCAAGCACACAAAAACACTGCATGTGTCACATCATTCTAAGGCCGTTTTCACACGGCCGAGAAAATTGCGTGAGATTTGTGCATTGCGAGATGCACAAATCTTGCAGGAATATGGACCCCATTCTTTTTTTTTTTTTTTTGCGGCATGCCCTATCATACTTTCCTCAAATCACATCTCCCATTGTTTTTAATGGGGCTGGCACAGCATCGCACAATGTGCGAAGTGCATGTGAGTGCAATGCGACTTTTACCCATAGAAAACAATGGGAAATACTTTGCCATTTTCCAGCGGGGCTAAAAGCTGCAGTGGAGGATCACTACTTGCCCAAATTGATGCGTGGTGGTTTTAACACCTTGCACCCACATGAACATCGCAAGCTGGCAAGTGTGATATTGGGCTGAGTTTTACATCCCGATATCGCACTCGCCCATGTGAAATTAGCCTAAGGCTGTTTAAGACTAGTGTATTTGCTCTGTGTTTTGTGGACTGTAATACGAGGTTAATGTAAATCTATGTATCTATTTACATGACCGTTTTTTATGGCTGAATTTTAAAGACAACTTATGCACTACTTTTTCATTTTTGCCTCTGAAATTGCATATATTGGTATTGGTGTCTTACAATACACACAATAGAACTCACCTTAAGGCCTCTTTCAGACAAGCGCTGTTTTAGCGCAGTACAGGTGCATGAAAAGATCGTGGTTATACTGCACTAAAAATCACATGAACGGGTGAATTCCTGCTATTTGAATTAGCCCGTTCACATGATCTTCAGGTGCGTGGTGTGTGTTTTCCAGCTCACATAGGAGTATATGGGAAGCACGCACCAAAGATGGGTCAGGTCCTATCTTTGCGCGCACCAAGGATCTGCGAGGCTCCCACAGAAAAAGGACATGCCAAGATTTGTTTACCAAGCAAGTTTTCATGCAGTCAAATCACAGCTGTCTGCATAGGATTGCATAAACCAATGCAATCCTATGGCAGCATGCACGGGTGAAAATTCTGCGGGAAATCTCGTCGCGGAATTTCCAACCATGTGCATTCACCCTTATGGCTCTTACCCACTTGCGTTTTTTTAACGCTGCGATATCGCTGCGGTTTTTTAACGTGATTGTCCATTGGACTTTCTAAAGTTAAAAACACATCGCAAGTTTGTGCTTTACGATTTTTGCGCGACACGTTTTTAACATTAGAAATTCCTACTAACAATTGCGTTAACAAAATGCAGCGATATCGCAGCGTTAAAAAAAATGCAAGTGGGTAAGACCCCTTAATGTAAATGCTGCCTATTTTTATTTTACTTGCATTTGACTCCTATAACAATGCTTAGAAATTTAAATCCCTTATTTAGCTTTCATCCTTGAATACATCATAGATTTTATTTGATATAATAAGTTATTAACAGTTAAAGTGTTGCATTTTAGGTCTACATTTTATTTGAATGCATAGAGTATGTAAGCAGTGGATGTTTTCAATTTCAGTGTATATGAGCTCACACTGTACCCTCCCCAATCTCCTTTTAGTTTATTTTAGAAATGTTCTTTTATCTCTGAAAATATGTAAAAATGTTGATAAAACTAAAGTTCTGAGAAGAACAAAACATGCTGAGGTTGATCCCTGTAAGAAATATGGAAGAATATTTTTTGTTTTAATTACATTGCCAGAAATATACACAGATATTGTAAAAAGAAACCTATTGTTAAGTACAGAAAGTTTTCAGGACCTTTTTATTTACTTTACTTGGGTGTGAGAGCTTTTGTGTATAAATCTTTCTTTAATAACTTTTCACAAATGACATCAAACAGGCTTATATAATAAATGTATACAATTATAACCAGCAAAAACAATACGGGGAAAACCATCCGTGTACAACCACATAATAATCATTGACCCTCGCCCTCGTAGATTAAGTCCTGCATAATGAATATAATTCTAATCAAATATGTAGACACACATCAATCCATAACCCAAATCTTATGGCGTTCCATTTTGCCCCAGCCAGCCTTCCACCCCGGGCTCATAAGAGAGCCGGTGTGGTGCCCTCCGGAGCCCCACCGAATGCCTATAGTCCTTTGTAAGAGTTTCTTTTTTAGCCAGTATTATTTATCTGTAAGAAAAGCGTAAGAAAAAAATGGAAGAGCAAAAAAAGGAAAAAAAACAAGAAAAAGAAAAGCAAGAAAAGAAAAAGAAGAGAAAAAAAGGGGGGAGGTCTCTGACCTCACTGTCCTCCTCAAGCTCAATCAGTTTTTAATCTAATTTATAATCTAAATCTGATACCTCTCATCATTTACACCTCCCCAAGGTCCTGTCCCTCCTAGCTTCTCCTTAATTGGGGTAACTCCATCCACAAGCCACCCAGCACACCGCGAAATACAGGCTTCCCATGTTGTGTTATAAACCACCCAATTAATATCATCCTTAGCTCTGAGTTCCTCAGTATGATTGATCTTGTCCATGGTTAGCATCCAACTAATACATGTAGGTGGAACCTGGGACTTCCAAGATCTAGAAATTACAATTCCCATAGCTAGGATGAAAAGGCATAGGAGAGCTTCTGGAGAGTTTGTGTAGCTTAATGTTCTGTGAGAGCTGCATGTTGTGAGTGTACAGCTGAGTACCAGCCAGAGAGCAGCAGCCCTCCACCCCTCAACATCGGTAGAGTCTCTGGGGTCTGAAAATATATATAAAATAAATACCCACTTCCAGTATATATATATATATATATATATATATGCATTGGATGGAGCGCTGTCTTGTGTACTGTAACATACATATGCAAAGCAGCCTACGATGGAGCCTTGTCCCCTGCGCTGTAACATACAACATTAAAGAGCTGTCCTGCATACTGTACTATACATGTACAGAACAGCCTCCAACATTGGAATGCTGTCCTGCATACTGTTAGAAACATATGTTGGGCCTCATCCAACATCGGAGCTATGCAGGGAGATCTTAATATTGGAGGAGTGCCGACACGGTTTTTGAAATTGTTAATTTTTAAAGAATTGCTAATAAAATCATTATGATAGTTCATTTTTATTTGTTTTTGTTGAGTAATTCCAAGAAATCCACAATGCGCTTTCCCACCCAAAACAAATAAGAGCTGTTGAATGTGCGGGGAAGGAGGGGGGAAGTGGATGGGAAAGAGTTAAAGCTCAAGCATTTGCTAGTACATTACTCCCTAAATCAAAGGGCACTACATAATGTCACCAAGGCAGCTCTTCCTCTTATTTTGAGGGCAAATTCAAAGGCTTGGATTACAGTTGGGGTGTTTCAAGGAAATAACATTCTGTCCCTGCTGTTGAACATTATTGCTTGGGCAAAGACATTCCTTTCAAAATTCTCCTTTACTATGTCCTTAAACATCCAAAACCTTTAGATGAGATGCACCCCAATGTAAAGGTGGTATTCATAGGGCTTATTTACACTGCCGTAGGCGCAACTATGATGGGCAGCTAGGAGCTTAGCTGCGCCTCAACAGAGGAGATTTTTTTCTCCTTTGCTGCAGTTCAGACTCCACACATAGTTTAACTACGTGCAGGAAAGATATTACAGGTCCTATCTTTTCCACGGCCATACAAATCACAGCCAGGAAAAGAGGTGGTGAAAAC
The DNA here is from genome assembly GCF_035609145.1 of Eleutherodactylus coqui. Classification (NCBI taxonomy): domain Eukaryota; kingdom Metazoa; phylum Chordata; class Amphibia; order Anura; family Eleutherodactylidae; genus Eleutherodactylus; species Eleutherodactylus coqui. The sequence continues at coordinate 195,616,007 of NC_089838.1, forward strand.
GAAACCATTGAAGTCCCATAGAGATCAGTGCTTTTGTTTTGTCCTGTTATACGGCTGTGATGATCACCGCCATATAAGGGGACAAAAACATGCTCGTCTGAATCCGCCCACAAAGTTTCAGACAACTGTAGGCGCAACTACGCCTGCTGGTATGGAGCATAGTTGCGCCTGGACGAGGGAAATTTCTTCCCCTTCACTGGCTTGCGCCATACCCCAGTAGTTAGGGCCCTGCCCTATCTTTCTAGCACGTAGTATTAACTACGCATGGGAAAGATAGGGCCAGTTTAAATGAAACGACAGAAATTAATTGAAATTAGTCAGTTTGTTTTGTCCCGTTATGCTGCCATGATTAGGGAAGAAAACCATGTTCATCTCAAAATGCCCTAAAAGTCATAAATTACTTCATGCATGCTGCCTACAAATTTAGTACCTTAAGTTCTAAGGGCTCATTCACACGACCGTGTGTGTAAAGCACTGAGTGGGTCATGCAGCAATTAACTGGTATATGTGAGGTTTTTTTAATTTCTTGCTCTGTCTCATAGCGGGGTTGCATATGTATAATTGCCAATACTCAATGCATATGGACAATATTGCATACACTGCCCATAAAAAAGTATAGGGCTCACGCTGCATGATACGTTGTGACATAGGGAATGCTGCGATCTTTTTCACGCTATTGTGAATGGATTAATGAAAGTCCATTTACTTTCATTGACTCTATTTGCCGTGTGTCACACTGCCATGCATTCCGAGTGTAAAAACATGCCGAAATCACGATCGTGTGAATAAGCCCTTAGCAAAAGAAAAGTTTTGGTGTTGTGTGGGTTAAAAATAATACATATTGTGAATGCAGCAATTACTAGAGATGCAGAAAAGAAGCAATTAAAACATGATCTGAAAGGCATGACGCTGTCAGAAATTTGATGGTATTTAGAGAGCAAAGTGTTCTCAGAAGACCCCCACTTACTCTGAGGAATTCAGTACACAGGCCAGACAGTTTATTTACACTCTAGTTGCTTTTTATTAATTAGCATTATTTGTGTAACTATCAAAACAAGTTTTAAAAAAGCGGACACATGATTGGATCTACTCATATAATGCGTTGGCTTAATACTGCTAATGCATTTGTCGCTCAGATTTTACATAGTGCCTGGCATTTGGAACTGAGGTCATGTGAGTGTGGACTTCTGGGGTAGTGAGAAATGGCATAATATGCCATGTATTTCTGGTCTCAGAGATGCGACTCCCACTGATCTGCAGAATAGGTATTCCCAAACCCAGAGGCGTAACTTGAAGCTCCCGGGCCCCGGTGCAAAACTTGTAACAGGACCCCCAACTATAATGCTTTACTTATAGTACTGGGTTCCCTATATGGAGAAGAGAGGCCTTATGGGCCTCCTAAGGCTCCTGGACCCGGGTGCAACCGCATCCCCTGCATCCTCTATAGTTACACCCCTGCTCAAACCCTTGTTAGGCAATCCAAAGTAGCCCATAACAGTCCACATGGTGAAGGATGAAGTTGAGAGCTCCATTATTCTAAGCTGTTTCTATCATAGACTTTGATGGAGAGAACTCCACATATTTATGTCCAGCTCTCTGCTTCGTTTTTCCCTCTACATGGGACTACCAACCATTTGAATTTCCAAATGAAGGTTAAGGGATCTCCATACTCCTAATTGGTAAGGATTCTAGAAGTGGATATGCTATACATGTACAGTATGTTGCAATATTACTTAAGATGTGAGATAAATAATCAGAGATTATTTTATAAAAATGAATAAGGCTATGTCCACATTAGCTTGTTATACTTTCTGGTATATATTCTGGTATTTTTAATGCAGTCTCTGTGATCCGTGATCCGCAACAGTCTTCTTGGTTGGAGTTGTAGTGACAAGTTTTAAATTTGGCAATCCAATTTTTCACGGTGGAATATGAAGGGCAGTTTTTGCCTAATATTTGCTCCATGTCACCGTGAATGTCTTCGGCTCACATCCCTTTCAGAAGCATAAACTTCATCACTGCTCTGCTGTCATATCAGTGAAATCTGCCCCAGACTTCGTCATGTTGTCTTCAAACCTGCATAACATAAGAATGGTATGTGACATCATGCCAAAATTTGCTCACAAAATATTGCAAAGATTGAGCTTTGAAATGATATAACTTTTATTGATGTAAAAACAAATGAAGATCTTAAATTCAAGGACTTATCAGCGCCCTGTCATACAAATTACTATGATAAGGCTAGACATTTCCTATAGTACATGTCCATGACTATTATTTCTAATTTTGAGTAGAAATAAGAAATTTGTTTTGCAGCTGAATTTCAAGGAATTGTCTAGCAGAGTGGAGAGCATCCCTGTAATTCTTAAAGTACCGTATATACCGGCGTATAAGACGACTTTTGAACCCCGAAAAATCTGCTCTGAAGTCGGGGGTCGTCTTATGCGCCGGTAATACAAAAAAAAAAAGTGTAAAAAAAAAAAATCATTACTCACCTCCCCCGGCGTTCTGTCGCGCTCCGGCAGGATGTCGCTCGCTCCTCGTCCCCGGCGCAGCATTGCTTTCTGAATGCGGGGCTTGAAATCCCCGCTTCCAGAAAGCTAATACACACGCCGTCAGCCAGTTACAGCCATTCAATGACATCATTGAATGGCTGTGATTGGCTAAAACACACGTGGCTTCAGCCAATCACACTATTCAATGACATCATTGAATGGCTGTGATTGGCTGAAGGCGCACGTGTGTTAGCAATCACACCCATTCAATGATGTCATTGAATAGTGTGATTGGCTGAAGCCACGTGTGTTTTAGCCAATCACAGCCATTCAATGATGTCATTGAATGGATGTAACTGGCTGACGGCGTGTGTATTAGCTTTCTGGAGGCGGAGATTTCAAGCCCCGCATTCAGAAAGCAATGCTGCGCCGGGGACGAGTAGCGAGCGACATCCTGCCGGAGCGCGACAGAACACCGGGGGAGGTGAGTACTGATTTTTTTTTTCTCCACTGTAATACCGGCGTATAAGGTGAAAGTTGGGGGGTCGTCTTATACGCCCCGTCGCCTTATACGCCGGTATATACGGTACATTTTAAAAACTCATCAAATATAAATGTATTTTGAAAGGACTTCTTAGGTCAATTATGAGCCCCGTGTGGTGCAGAGTGTTAAGGCAAAAGAAATGCAGTCCTAAGCTCTTACTCACAACTTGAAGGTTGCGGTTTCAATCTCCGCATGGTTCAGGTAGCCGGCTCAAGGTCAACTCATCCTTCCGAGGTTGGTAAAATGAGTACCCAGCTTGCTGGGGGTAAAAGATGACTGGGGAAGGCAATGGCAACCCCCCTCCCCCGCACCCTCCCGCAAAAACAGTCTGCCAAGAAAATGTCACGATGTGACGTCACCCTAGGAGTCAGTCATGACTCAATGCTTTACCAGGGGACTTTACCTTAGTGTTGCTATCCAGCATAAAATTCTCGGCCCCTCTTTACCTTCCCTCTTAGGTCAACTGCATATAGATCTCTTTTCCTGAAGTCTGTACACAGTATTTCATATTTGGTACTGTGTATTTTGGGAAATCTCATAAAGCACTATCCTTAAGGTAATGTGGAATTGTAGATGATGTGGAATATGTTTGAAATTTACAAGACATACATTGATATTTAATGTGTTTGTTCTGATGTTAGTAAGAAAAGTATATCAGTTAGATTGCCCATTGAATCTGAGCTCTTAATTATTTTGGCAGGTATCCACTAGGTGCAGATCGGAAAACATCACCAACACTACATAAAGTAAGATAAGATAGAGGGCATAAGTACAATAATGGACAATCATCAGTTAAATAGAGCTTAATTCCTATCATAAAACCTTCTAGCAACTGTGATAGCGTGCTGTCCTGGTATCAACATCATTCATGTTGCTAGCCCAAATTATTGGAATTAAATGGGAATTTCAGGAAAGAAAATCATATAGTAAACTAAAGACCTGTAGATCATATATTGATATATTAGGTGACAAACTCAAGCTGTTAGCAATTCAGAAAAAAACTAGCGGTTTCAGGACGTACCCACTGAAACTAGCATTAATACCATCCATTCATATCCTGCTGTCCTGCACTATTGAGAGCCACAATGGATGCTTGTACTCATATAATTATATGATGAGATGTCTGAAAGCATCACACCATTAATATATTAGATATCATATTAGTTAGCTAGCTATACAGCATATTAATAGCACTATATATCATCTAATTCATCCAGCCATCCATGACACTTAAATAGAATGATGAGTATGAGACTTTTTCATTTGTTCATATTGGTCAGTATTTTTCTACGAACAGCGCCACATCTGTTCAGGGGCAGTGATTGGTACTGCAATTTTACATGCATGGAAGGGTGCAGCAAAACCAAGCATGACCCATGGATAGGTGGGAAAAATGATAGATGCTTTTTTCTGATTCTGAACAATCCCCTTCATGTCTAGAGGATATCAGCAGGGCCTTTCCTTGCCATATCTTCAGCAATGGTTTGATGATGTGTGTTCTGCCATTGAATAAAGCATAAGTGTCTTCTCTTTGCTGTTTAAAGAAGAACTCCAGGTATTTTTATTTTAAATCCATCACAGTATCGCAGACCTCTGCTGTGAAGAATCCAATTTTGCAACTCCTCCCTACAGATTGTGTTCTGTAGTTTTCTAACCACTCTGACATGGCCACAGTATTTAGATACAGCACTAGGCTACAAATAGAATCTTTGCCCCAGGTAAAGGAGGGCCTATAGCCAAATTTGAATATCAGGAATCAAGTATAGAGCGTGGTGAAATTTAAATTTCTTTTAACAATCCATTTTTATTAAAAGTATTGTAGAGAAAGTCCTGCTTTTCATCAGTGGTAGAACTAACTTTGTAACTATAAAAATAACAAGGAGTGATAGGGTGTGTAAGAGGGCAGCACTAGTTAACATAACTGATCGTGCAAGCAGGAAGTTTACTCTACATATGGAATATTACAAGTCATTTTAATAATTACTTGTAGTACTTTAAGTGATGTTTGGACAAGATACTGAAATGCTATAATTGACCACATATGACATGGTCATCAAAACTAAACCATTATGATTCTCAGAGTGCAAAAAAGCATAAAGAATCAATACAGTAAGTAATCAGAAATCCTTCTGACAACATACGGACAGATGTGATTACATGTTCCTGCAATTGCCTTACTAGAATTTTGAAATCGGAAAATGGAAACAAATCTGATATTAATAATATTTTAAAGCAGAATCATTGGAAAATGTTAAAAGCGACTCTACCAACATAATGTTCCTTTTAGGACTAATTTGCTGCTTAATTAAGCATATGATAGGTAGAAGTGCACCGTGGTTGTGGATGAAATCTTGAAAAAAATTACAGTTGCAAGAAAAAGTAAGTGAACCTTTGAAATTACCTTGATTTCTGCATTGATTACTAATAAAATGTGGTCTAGTTGTAAGCTAAAGGCCCTTTATTATCGCTCAAAATTCATCCAAACGGACGAAAATGAGCACTAATCATTAGATGTAGAAGGGCATCGTGCACTTTTTGTTTGAACGATGGATTTTAGTTAAACTTAAAATCCATTGTTCAGCCACTGAAAGACTGAGCAAACACATGCCATTTGAATGTATTTCGCTCATCTTTCAAAAGACTGCAGGATGTTCTCCCCGCGGCATGTTTACACTAGCCAAAAGGAGAAAAATGCAATCTTCTGGCAGCCATGAGGAGAACAAAAGAATGTGTTGACAGCTTTTTACACACACTGGGCTCTGCAAACAGCTTCTGGAGGTCCTTTTACGTGCAAATGAAGATCATAAAGTGTTAATGGCCATTAATGGCCATTAACACTTTATGCAAATAGATCGCTAAATCTTTCAATCTTTCAGTCATTTGAAAGATAATCTTTGTGTGTTAAAGGGCCTTAAGTCACAATTATTGACAAACGCAAATGAATGTTACCATGCGGCGGTTGCTGGTCCTCCCGGGGCGGAGGGGTGCGGGGTCCTGCGGTCGGGGCGCGTCCCCCCACCTTGTGGTCCGGCTGCCGGGGTTGCAGGTGCCTGACCGGCGTCGGCGACGTGGTGCTAGTGGCACGGGTAGTATACCATAACAACGAATTAAACTAAAAACAAACAATTGTACCATTCATGTCTTTTATTGAGCACATGCAGTAATCATCCACAGTACAGTAAGATAAAGTAAGTGAACCTCTGTGTCAATTACCTCTCTTAGAGCTAATTGGCAAAAGGTGTTTCATTTAACTAGATGAGATTGGAAGTGTGGGTATCACAAGTGCTTTGCCCATTATATAAAGGCACACATAGCTTGGTTATCTACAATTTTTTGTCTAAAGAAAGACTGGTTAGTGTGAATCATGCAAACAACTTTCAGAAGACATTTTATGGAAATGAATGATGCTTGAGAAGGCTACATAAGCATGGCTAAAGACCTGGGAGTATATCAATCCCTGCTTAGACAAATTATCTAGACATTGTGAAAATTTAAGACTATTGCTACTTTCCCAAGGAGTAGGCATCCTGTTAGGCCTCCTGCACACAGGCGGATTTGCACTGCGAAATCCACAGCAGGTTTCCGCCTCCGAATTCTGCCGCAAATGCAGCCCATAGCATGCTATGGCAAATCGCAATTTTCTGCCCACAAATGGAAGTCAATTGCAATTTACTGCTTGCGGGGAGAAATCGCAGCATGCTGCGATTTTGTGCTGGCTGTGCATGGCTGGCTTCCATTTACTTCAATGGAAGCCGTCCATCCCACAACCATTCTGCAATCAGCATTGCAGAATAATAGTGGCAACCAAGTCATCGCCATAACAACAACATGGTATCCTCTGTACTGCGCATGTGTTCTAGCACGTTTCCCAGCACATCAGCAGCAGAGAAGAAGATGGCGGAGAGGTAAGCTGGGGTCACCGGCCAGGCACCCGGTCAAACTTCGCTGCGGAAATCCCGCGTGCGGGTTCCGACCCGCCCCTGTGCAGACAGCCTTAATAAAACTAAAAACACACTTGGTAATGCTGAAATAGGTGAGAAAGAACCCAAGGGTAAGAGCAAATGACGTACAGAAGACCCTAGAAAATGCAAAAACCTTAGTTCATGTGTCGACTATTGAAAAAACACTGAAGAAAAATAGTGTTTCTGGAAAGACACCCGGAAGAAAACCACACTGCTGTCCAAAAAAAATCTTTGCGTCCTGTGTCAAGATTGCCTGAGAATGCCTGGATATTACATGATGCTTCTGGAAAATGTCCTATGGACAGGTGAGACAAAAGTGAAACATTTTATCATACACAATGCTATAAACATAAACAGCACAACCTCATCCCACCTATGAAGCATGGTGGAGAGAGTATCATGGTTTGAAGCTGCTTTGCTGCCTCAGAGCCTGGATGCCATGCAATCATTGAGGAAACAAAGAATCCTAAGGTGCAGGGGCGTAACTATAAGGGATGCAGGGGATGCGGTTGCACCCGGGCCCAGGACCCTTAGGGGGCCCATAAGTCCTCTATTCTCCATATAGGGAGCCCAGTACTATGAATAAAGCATTATAGTTGGGGGCCCTGTTACAGGTTTTGTACTGGGGCCCAGGAGCTTCAGGTTATGCCTCTGTATGTGGAGTTATGTATTAGAGTCACTTAGCTCCATACTGCAGTGTTAATCTGTTCCCCAACATATTCACTAACGGCCACTTCTTTAACTTTCTTTCACCAACTTTTTAGTTGTATACATACATTCTACATTATTCTACAGCTTTACTACTAAGCTACACTTTCTGCATTTGAATTGTTATAGTATGCAAACTTTTTCAGACTCTCACAGTCTGGTGATGCATCTATGGACGAGGGGAGGCCTTGTTTTTTTAAATCCTTTTGCTTCTTGGCTTGCGGGTGTGAAGCAGCATGGGTGGTATTACATGACGCAGCGGTGACAGATGAAGGCGGAGACAGCGCACATTTTAAAAAAATAAAAAGTAACTTTTACTGAACAACAGAATAACCCAGGCCTGTACAACATACAGCCAGGGGCCACAAGCGGCCCAGTAGAGGTATTCTCGGGGTCTGCACCGCACAGCCTCATGACGACAGCGCAGCAGTGCTGACAAGCTCCGCTCCCCGCATGTGTCTGCTGCTGGCTATGCGGAGGACTGTGCAGTGCTGCTGGAGCTGGGGGAAGCAGGTGGGGACCCGTCCAGTAAGACCGGATGGGTCCTCCTTTTCAACATGTGACAGCAACGAGGCTGGCATTTGGCTGCATGAGGGACCCGTCCTGTACAACCAAATTTACGCGGGCAAAAAAAACGCACCTAAAATGCGACAATGCGAAGCATTGGACTTCAATGGCTTTATTCAGACGAACATTTTTTTTACGCGTACAATATACACGCGTAAAAAAATAGGACATAAGCAACAATTTTTGGCTGTATATTTTGTACGGCACGTAAAAAGATTGGTCTTGCCCTGTTTTTCAACGTGATACGCAGCAAGCTCCCATAGACTTCTATGGCAGCTGGAAAAAGGGGAGGGAGAGGGAGTTACCCTGCTGACAATGCTGGGAAAATCACGGCCGCAAAACGTGATGATACGAAACTATGATTGCAATGGTTACGTTTTCACTAGAGTGATTCTCATGCAATATTACTATGCGTGAAAAAAGATAAGACTCGCCCCATCTTTATCGCACGTAGTTTTTCTATGTGCAAGAAAAGGTAGGGCAGAACCTATCTTTCTGCCTTTCTTTTCTGCTTGCGCACAAAAGCGGGGGGTTTGAACTGTCAAAACAAAAAAGTTTGACAGGTTTATGCACCAATAAAATTTGTAGCGGTGAGCGTATTTGAGAATGCGCCCGTCTGTTTAGGCCCTAGGTGTGGTTTCACACGTGCAAGAAAATTACCAATTCACCTGATGCCATAGTCAGTAAAAAAGCAGTTTAGGAAACCGATGATTTATAATGGTTTCCTTCCCAATGGTTTTCATTGATGCGATGTTCAGAGATAAAAAAAATCGTGGCATGCTCTATCTTTCTGCAATGTGTGATTTTTGTTTTCTCCCATGTATCCCCATGGAGCCTGCGTTTTATCGCAACGCAACATGCATTGCAATGCAATTTTATCGTTGCAAAGTCCCATTGACTTTTGCTAAATAAATTGCGCAATTTTATCGTGGGCATCAGGGATGTGAGATTATTCTCCAAAAAAAGCATAGCTGAACCTTAAAAAAGGGCGGGAACAAAGATGCGATTTTGCCGTGATTTTCTCGACACAAAATCGCCTGTCTGGAATTAGCCTTGGTTCTGAAAGATGGAAAACAAATGTTGCAGTTTTATTGTACATCTCAAGAAACATACAATGATCTGCCTTAGGCCTTATTCACATGATCATATATACGTGACTAATGTAGCCATGTTAAAAAAATCATGACCATCTGAATCATGGGTTCCCAATGTCATATGACGTGGCTGGTGGTGGGCGGGGACGCGGTTTCACTCTATCTTCCGCTGTGCTACAGCGGAAGATAGCATGACGGACAGCTTCCATTGACTGCAATGGAAGCCGGCTGTGCGTACACCCGCGGCAAATAGAGCATGCTGCGGGTGAGGTCGGGTGATTTCACGATGCGGAATTCCGCGATGGAATTCTGCACCGTGAGCATTGAGCTATTAGGTTCAATAGAACCTAATAGCTGCGGGCAACGCAGCGGATTTTCGCCGCGTATTACGCAACGGAAATCCGTCCGTGGGAAGGAGGCCTAAAACTTATAGTTGTCAGTGTTTTGTTTATTTTATTTCTATACCTAGACATCCACGTGTTCCTCATTGGCAATCAGGATGAAAACTTCACCCAAGACTGCATTTATAAGCAGAGGACATCCACTACGTCTGGAAAAAAAGTTTGTACAACAAAAAAGAAGTTATTTTCTATAGTAAGAGCTGTAACTCTCAGTTACATGTTGTGATGGCTGATTTGTTGAATGATTTTTAAATTAATCTGGGTGCCCTTCTTTAAGAAATAATCTTGGCAATTTTATGCAGTAGAGATGGATTGCTGATCCAAGGATGTAATCTGATATGTCCAGTAAGAAAGAATTTTTTCCTGGATAATTAGCAATTGTCTCACAACAGGATTTTTCTCTACAATCATATTATGGAATTCTAGTGAACCATAATATGGCCTCATAAAAATGTATTGGTCTGTCAGGTCATAGAGGCTTTCTTTTCTCAGTTATCCTATTTTAAAAAATTCACATTTGATTTCATGCCATATTATGGAAATATGTTCCCTTAATAGCATCCTTGTAAGGGCTTAGTCAGACGGGCGTTTTTAGCCGCGATTTGCGCATGCGTCCGACAATTTTATAAAACCATTGCTTTGCAATGGTATCGGACACATGAGCGCTTTTTATGCGCTCGTCCGATAAATTATAGAACAGAAATCGCAGATCGCACTTATGTGCGATCTGCGATTCCTGTTCTCTTCTCTATATGCGCTCAATGGGGCTGGAGGCAGCAGCGCCGACCCCATTGAGAACATATAGAATACAAATCATTCTTCTCTGCCACAGCTGTAACAGCTGTGGCAGAGAAGAACGATGTTTGCCCATTGAATTCAATGGAGCCGGCAATACAGCCGTCTCCATTGAAAGCAATGGGCTGCTGGCGAGCGCTGGATGAATTGTCGGGAAGGGCTTAAATATATAAGCCCTTCCCTGCAATTCATCCTAAAATGTGTTAAAATAAAAAAAAATTGTATACATTACTCACCTTTCTGCTGCAGCCGGAGTTCTGCCGCGGCCGCTGTCAGTTCTCCTGAACTGCTTCTCAGCACTATTCAGCCGGCGGGGCTTTAAAATCCCCGCCTGCTGAATGATCTGCCTCTGATTGGTCACAGCCTGACCAATCAGAGGCAGGTTTCACTCACACACCCATTCATGAATTCATGAATGGGTGAGTGACTGCTGCCTCTCATTGGCTCAGCGGGAGCTGCCCCTGATTGGTCCCACTGAGCCAATGAGAGGCAGCAGTCACTCACCCATTCATGAATTCATGAATGGGTGTGTGAGTGAAACCTGCCTCTGATTGGTCAGGCTGTGACCAATCAGAGGCAACTCATTCAGCAGGCGGGGATTTTAAAGCCCCGCCGGCTGAATAGTGCCGAGAAGCAGTTCAGGAGAACTGACAGCGGCCGCGGCAGAACTCCGGCTGCAGTGGAAAGGTGACTATACAATTTTTTTTTATTTTAACACATTTTAGGATGAATTGCAGGGAAGGGCTTATATATTTAAGCCCTTCCCGACAATTCATCCCGGGCTCGCCCGCAGCGCATTGCTTTCAATGGAGCCGGCTGTATTGCCGGCTCCATTGAATGCAATGCGCTGGACAGCTCCGGCCCGTTTATAATGAAACGCGGCTAGGAGCAGATTTTCGGGCGTTTTTTCGGCCGATTTTTCGGCACCGGTCACGCGATTTGCGCATGCGCATCCGTCATGCAATGCGCAAATCGCGCGAAAAAACGCCCGTGTGACTAAGGCCTAAGGGTGAATATGTTGTTGTGCAAAGGCACCATATGATATGACACCGTGCAAAGCCTAATACAGAACTGGAGGGCAGTCATGCCATATGCATAAGGTCTTACTCTTCAAGGACAAAAGTTTTAACTTGTATTGCTATGTAACTCGGATGTATAGAAACCATATATTGCAAAAAGACTATGGAATATCTTGCAAATTTACAAACAGCAATATATACTCTACTATAATACAGAACAGAGGGCTGCATTTGCCTCATGCAAAACATGTCACACACTATGGCAAAATGAAGGTACACACATATGTTAACTGTTTTTTTTATCTTTAACACCTTTCGCTACTAGTTTTTATTAATACCCTGACATTCTCCACTAAATACGTGAAATCGTGTAATGATTAAAATATAAATTAAAGGTTTACTTAGGAAGTGGTCTAGCGTACATGGCCATCTGTAATATAGCACGGAACATAGAACATCTGTTATACTCAGTAAATTATAGCCATTCTACAGGACAGATAGTGTAGAGTGTGAGTCTATACTATGGCTTTCAGGGTTTATGGCTATGCACGTTAGATTAATTTCGGCTCAATCTGCTAACCCCTGGGGTACTGGTTGACCCATCTAATGTGCATGGTGGTGACCAGACTTTCCCCAGATGGCAAATGTCACCAGTTGAATAGTGATTTCAACATGCCCAATCCCTTTGTTGTCATAGAATCATAGAATTGTACAGTTGGGAAGAGCCTTCAGAGTCATCGGGTCCAACCCAATGCTCAATGCAGGATTCACTAAATAATCCCAGACAGATGTCTGCCCAGCCTCTGTTTGAAGACTTGAGGAAGAACTCACTACCGCCCGTGGTAACCTGTTCCACTCATTGATTACCCTCACTGTCAGAAAGTTTTTTCTAATATCTGATCTGTGCCTCCTCCCTTTCAGTTTCATCTAATTGCTTCTAGTTTTTCCTCGTGCAAATAAGAATAGGGCTGATCTCTCTGCTATGTGAAAGCCCTTCAGATATTTGTAGACAGCTATTTAGTCTCCTCTTAGCCTTCCTTTTTGCAAGCTAAACATTCCCAGATCCTTTAACCGTTCCTCATAGGAAATGATTTGCAGACCGCTCACCATCTTGGTAACTCTTCTCTGAGCTTGCTCCAGTTTGTCTATGTCTGTTTTAAATTGTGGTGCCCAGAACTGGACAGAGTATTCAAGCTGAGGTATGACTAAGGAAGACTAGAGGGGGGGTAATTACCTCACGTGATCTAGACTCTACACTTGACTTAATACATCTCAATACATTGTTTGCCTTTTTGCTGCTGCATCACACTGTTGACCCATGTTCAGTGTGTGATCTATTAGTATTCCCAAGTCTCTTTCACGTGTGCTGCTGCTAGGCCCAATTCCTCCCATTCTGTATGTGTCTCTTTCATTTTTCTTGCCCAGATGTAGGACTTTGCATTCTCCTTGTTAAATACCATTCTGTTAGTCACCGGCCACTGTTCAAGCTTTTCTAGATGTTTTTGAATCTTTTCTCTTTCTTCTCTAGTCTTAGCTATCACTCCTAGCTTTGTGACGTCTGCATATTTGATCAGCTTCCCCTCAATTCCCTCTTCCAGATTATTTATAAAAAGGTTGAACAACACTGGGCCCAGGACAGAGCCTTGTGGTACCCCACTTGACACATTCTCTCAATTGGATGTGCCTTGTCAACCCTATATTTGGCCATTTTTTTTCAATTAGGATGGTATGAGATACTTTATCAAATGCTTTACTAAAGTCAAGATATACTATATCTACCGCATTTTCCTGATCAACCCAATCTGTGATTCTGTCATTGAAGGAAATTAGATTTGTCTGGCATGATTTGTTTGTTACAAACCCATGCTGGCTCTGCTTAATTACTCCATTCTCATCCATGTACTTGCATATATGCTGTTTAATAATTTGTTCAAAAATCTTTCCCGCTATAGAAGTCAGGCTCACGGGTCTGTAGTTTCTTGGGTCCAACTTCTTCCCTTTTTTGAAGATAGCAACAATATTTGCCCTTTTCCAATCTTCTGGGACTTCTCCTGTTCTCCAGGAATTTTCAAAGATTAGGGCCAGTGGTTAAGCAATTACCTCTGCTGCTTCCTTCAGTATCCTAGGATGTAATTCATCTAGACCTGGAGACTTGAATTTGTGTAAGTTAGCCAAGTGTTCCCTCACCATCTATCTGTTTATAGATAGCCTGCATTGTTTTATTCCCCCAATATCACAGGGAAGACCAGTTGATGTTACATCTACTTTCTGAGAGAAAACTGATACAAAATAGGAATTTAAAAGTCCGGTCTTCCCAACATCATTTTTAACCAATTCACCATTTTCATCCTGTAAACACCCTATAGCATCTTTGCTTTTCTTTTGCTTTTGACATACCCCCAAATGCTTTTTCATTGCTTTTAGCCTCTGTTGCAAGCCTCAATTCATTATTAGCTTTAGCTTTTCTGACACTTGCCCTACAGTTTCTGCAGACTGCATTATATTCTTCTTTAGATATTCCCCCCTCTTTCCATTTGATAAACATATTTTCTTCCTTTTTAGCATATGTGTTAGTTCTGTGCTCATCCATCCTGGTCTCTTTAAATACTTCCCATTCTTCCTTCTTTTAGGGATTGTTAAAGATTGCGCTTTGAGAATCTCATTTCGTGATTGTCAGGGGAATAATCCGCCACCAGAGGTGTCTGGCAGTAGGTTGCTCCAGTCTCCCCATTCAGGACATGGGCTCGCTTGGCCAAGGCATGTGCATGTGTAAGGGGAGGTTTGGAGGGATAGCTGTTGGCCAAAATAGCTATCCAAAATGAATGGCCAGTTTTATTGTAGACATTGTATATTTGTTAAGAAATCCTAGTAAGCCTGGGTTCACACTGGTCGGATTTGCCGCAGAAATTCCGTCCGGAATTTAGCCGCAGCAGATCCGCCTGCGGCCGCTAATCCCGCAATTGGCCAGCCATGTGGATGAGATTTCTCAGAAATCTCGTCCACGCGGGATGGAGAATCCGCCGCGGCAAAGCCAGCATTGCGGCGCGGATTCGCTAGCCTCAGCATGTCCATTTTTGTTTCTGCTGCGGCCCCGCTCTCCTCTATGGGAGCGCCAGCCGCAATGGAAAAGCGTGCGGCCGGGCCACTTCAAAACCCGCGGCTAAGTACCACGGGTTTTGAAGCAGTGCTTTCCCGGCGGAAATCTCGCTGTTTTTCGCTGTAACCAAACCCAAGATTTCAGTCTGGAATCCGCCCAGTGGGAACCCAGCCTTAAGCACTTAGATCTGGGTGAAAAAACTGCTTTCTGGGAATTATTATTATTTCAGTAACAATATTGTGAATACTGTGTCAGGTTTTATATGAATAAAACAAAACGTGAAAATTATTATGTCAAATTTATATCAGCACTTTAACAGATAATGTCTTTACATAAGCAATGTTTTATATTAATCGCTGTAAGCACAAAGCTCTTCTTCTTAAACCTGGTAATGAAAAGGCACTAAGATAATGCAGCTACAAATTACATAAAAGAATATTGTGTGAGCCCTTCCCAGTGACCTTCCCAGTGTTCTTTGCCATTTCATAGTTGCAACCACTGTTCTTAAAAGGAACCTGTCACCAGGTATGAGCACCATAAATTAAGTTATGGTGCTCATACAGCAGGTTCCCTGGAATCTGGGAAGGTATTTCTTATACTTACACGGCTCCCCGATCCAGTACTTTTATCCCTACAGCCAGACTGCTGGCTTCACACTGGACGTGCACACTCCTATTGATTGCTGTTAGAGTACGTGCGCACAGACAGCAGTCGGGCTGCATGGTCCGCGCTGTCTTTCAGGGGTGGCAGTGCTGGATTGGGAAGCCAGGTAAGTATAAGAAATACCTCTCCAGATTCCAGGGAACCTACTGAATGAGCACCATAACTTAGTTTATAGTGCTTATACCTGGAAATAGATTCCCTTTAAATAAAGTCCCTTCTGTCCCCTCCGATCAGCATTGCGGCACTATGGCACTATGGCACTGCAACACTACCTATGTCAGCATTAGACTCTTCCTAGGCCTATACTAGCATCTCCTCTCACGAGTGGATATCCAAGAAGCTATCACACCTCTTGCCCAACTACTCTGCCAGGGCTTGGTGCCAGCATTGCAGCATGCCATCTTTCAGACCTCAAGGTGCTTAGACAGTGCATGAGCAGAACACATCACAGAACAAAAGACAAGTGTTTGCCCTGAAAAGAGTCCAATAAGAATGCTTGGCTATCCCATGCCCTAATGATTTTGGCAACGTGTAGGATAACTTTACAGGGACAGAACAAGTTTCCAGCCACACTTTTTACGGGCAACACTTGAATTTAAAACTGGATAGGAACACTAACCTAGGTACAAAATACGATCTCTATAAAACTTTCTAGGTCCTGCATGGCCACTCTGTGTTGGGTGTCTCCTAGCTACAGAAGTGGTAGTCCCTATATTTCTTTTCACTAGTTTCATTTTCATTCATCTTAAAAATAAAAGTTGTGTTTTAGGGCTTCTAGTCTTTCTGTGATTTTTTTAATTGTAGAACACTCATAGTCTGTGAGGAGACAGGTTTTTGAACTTCCTCTGTCAGTGACTATAAAGGTGTCAGGATTGTATTACCAAGTTTCCCCTAAAATAAGACCCTGTCTTCTATTATGTTTTTCCCCAAAAGAGGCACAGGGTCTTATTTTTGGGGGATGTCTTATACATACTTAGCAGGCATTGTCCGGGTTCCTCCCGCTGGTCTCCAGAGCTTCGTCACTCTTACTTCAGTCCTCAGCAGCCGACAGAACATCACTTCCATAATGAATATCTGTGACGTGTTCTTCCGAGCTTGATATTCGTGCGAATATTAGGGTGTTCGGGATGTTCGTTATTCGTAACGAACACCATGCGGTGTTCTGGTTACTTTCACTTCCTTCCCTGAGACGTTAGCGCGCTTTTCTGGCCAATTGAAAGACAGGGAAGGCATTACAACTTCCCCCTGTGACATTCAAGCCCTATACCACCCCCCTGCTGTGAGTGGCTGGGAAGATCAGGTGTCACCCGAACATAAAAGTCGGCCCCTCCCGCGGTTCGCCTCAGATGCCGTGTGAGTTAGATGAGGGACAGTGCTGTTTGTACCGGAGCTGCTGTAGGGAAAGAATTGGTAGTTAGTGTAGGCTTCAAGACCCCCCAAAGGTCCTTATTAGGGCCACTGATAGCTGTGTGTTGGCTGCTGATAGCAGTGGCAATTTTTTTTTTTCTCAAAATCGGCTCTGCAGAGCGTTGCACCTGGCATTAGGGACAGAAGTGCTGCATAGGCAGGGAGAGTGTTAGGAGTGAGTGTAGCCTTCAAGAACCTCAACGGTCCTTTCTAGGGCCATATTTAACCGTGTGCAGTACTGTCCAGGCTGCTGTTAGCTGTGCTGCATTTTTTTTTGCTTCTCAAAATCGCCTCTGCAGAGCATTGCACCCTCCATTGATACTGCAGGGAAAGAATTGTATAGGCAGGGCCACAACACAGTTATTATTCATTGAATATACGCAGTGCTGCCTTTTGCTTGTAAAACAAGTGAAAATAATTCTATTTGTCCTGCCTCTGTCCGTCCTAAGGGCGGTGGACACGTGTCGGCTGCGTGTGCAACCTGTAAAAATCAGACGCACCCAGCTACGTTTTACTCCTGGCTTCGCCATTTGCTTTCCTTAATTGGGAAAAAAAATACCTGCTCTGCCACAGTTAATAACTCTGCTACCCTCACGTTCTGTGACACATTAGCAGGAAAACAGCACAGTTATTAAACTTCTCATGTTCATAGAATATACGCAGTGCTGCCTTTTGGTGCAAAAAAACGGAAAATAATTCTATTTGTCCTGCCTCTGTCCGTCCTAAGGGCGGTGGACACGTGTCGGCTGCGTGTGCAACCTGTAAAAATCAGACGCACCCAGCTACGTTTTACTCCTGGCTCCGCCATTTGCTTTCCTTAATTGGGAAAAAAAATACCTGCTCTGCCACAGTTAATAACTCTGCTACCCTCACGTTCTGTGACACATTAGCAGGAAAACAGCACAGTTATTAAACTTCTCATGTTCATAGAATATATGCAGTGCTGCCTTTTGGTGCAAAAAAACGGAAAATAATTCTATTTGTCCTGCCTCTGTCCGTCCTAAGGGCGGTGGACACGTGTCGGCTGCGTGTGCAACCTGTAAAAATCAGACGCACCCAGCTACGTTTTACTCCTGGCTTCGCCATTTGCTTTCCTTAATTGGGAAAAAAAATACCTGCTCTGCCACAGTTAATAACTCTGCTACCCTCACGTTCTGTGACACATTAGCAGGAAAACAGCACAGTTATTAAACTTCTCATGTTCATAGAATATACGCAGTGCTGCCTTTTGGTGCAAAAAAACGGAAAATAATTCTATTTGTCCTGCCTCTGTCCGTCCTAAGGGCGGTGGACACGTGTCGGCTGCGTGTGCAACCTCTAAAAATCAGACGCACCCAGCTACGTTTTACTCCTGGCTTCGCCATTTGCTTTCCTTAATTGGGAAAAAAAATACCTGCTCTGCCACAGTTAATAACTCTGCTACCCTCACGTTCTGTGACACATTAGCAGGAAAACAGCACAGTTATTAAACTTAGATTATACATTCACTAGAGGCAGTGGGGCCTTTCGTTTTCAAAAAAGGGAAAAAATTATATTTGGCCTGCAGTCTTGCGCCAATTTATTAGCTGCCTGTGAAATCAAATCACTGGTAATACAGCATGCTGAGGGGTAGGGGTAGGCCTAGAGGACGTGGACGCGGCCGAGGACGCGGAGGGCCAAGTCAGGGTGTGGGCACAGGCCGAGCTCCTGATCCAGGTGTGTCGCAGCCGACTGCTGCGCGATTAGGAGAGAGGCACGTTTCTGGTGTCCCGACATTCATCGCCCAATTAATGGGTCCACGCGGGAGACGGTTATTAGAAAATGAGCAGTGTGAGCAGGTCCTGTCCTGGATGGCAGAAAGTGCTTCGAGCAACCTATCGTCTACCCGCAGTTCTGCGCCGTCCACTGCTGCAAATCCGAATCCTCTGTCTGCTGCTCCTCCTTCCTCCCAGCCTCCTCACTCCACTACAATGACACCTGCTCAGGAGCGGGAACACTCCCAGGAACTGTTCTCGGGCCCCTGCTTAGATTGGGCAGCAGCGGTTCCTCTCCCACCAGAGGAGTTTATCGTCACTGATGCCCAACCATTCGAAAGTTCCCGGGGTCCGGGGGAAGAGGCTGGGGACTTCCGCCAACTGTCTCAACAACTTTCTGTGGGTGAGGAGGACGATGACGATCAGACACAGTTGTCTTGCAGTGAGGTAGTAGTAAGGGCAGTAAGTCCGAGGGAGCAGCGCACAGAGGATTCGGAGGAAGAGCAGCAGGACGATGAGGTGACTGACCCCACCTGGTGTGCAACGCTTACTCAGGAGGACAGGTCTTCAGAGGGGGAGTCAAGGGCATCAGCAGGGCAGGTTGCAAGAGGCAGTGCGGTGGCCAGGGGTAGAGGCAGGGCCAGACCGAATAATCCACCAAGTGTTTCCCAAAGCGCCCCCTCACGCCATGCCACCCTGCAGAGGCCGAGGTGCTCTAAGGTCTGGCAGTTTTTCACAGAGACGCCTGACGACCGACGAACAGTGGTGTGCAACCTTTGTCGCGCAAAGCTCAGCCGGGGAGCCAACACCAACAGCCTCACCACCACCACCATGCGCAGACATATGATGGCCAAGCACCCCGTAAGGTGGGACGATGCCCGTTCACCGCCTCCGGTTTGCACCCCTGCCTCTCCCCCTGTGCCCCAACCTGCCACTGAGATGCAACCCCCCTCTCAGGACACAGGCACTACCGTCTCCTGGCCTGCACCCACACCCTCACCTCCGCTGTCCCCGGCCCCATCCAGCAGTGTAGTTCAGCGCACCGTCCAGCCGTCGCTTGCGCAACTGTTGGAGCGCAAGCGCAAGTACGCCGCCACGCACCCGCACGCTCAAACGTTAACCGTCCGCATAGCAAAATTCATCAGCCTTGAGATGCTGCCGTATAGGGTTGTGGAAACGGAGTCCTTCAAAAGTATCATGGAGGCAGCGGCCCCGCGCTACTCAGTTCCCAGTCGCCACTACTTTTCCCGATGTGCCGTCCCAGCCCTGCACGACCACATCTCCCGCAACATTGTACGCGCCCTCACCAACGCGGTTACTGCCACGGTCCACTTAACTACGGACACGTGGACAAGCACAGGCGGGCAGGGCCACTACATCTCCCTGACGGCACATTGGGTGAATTTAGTGGAGGCTGGGACAGAGTCAGAGCCTGGGACCGCTCATGTCCTACCCACCCCCAGAATTGCGGGCCCCAGCTCGGTGGTGGTATCTGCGGAGGTGTATGCTTCCTCCACTAAAGCACCCTCCTCCTCCTCTGTCTCGCAATCAAGATGTGTTAGCAGCAGCATGTCGCCAGCAGTCGGTGTCGCGCGGTGTGGCAGCACAGCGGTGGGCAAGCGTCAGCAGGCCGTGCTGAAACTACTCAGCTTAGGCGATAAGAGGCACACGGCCCACGAACTGCTGCAGGGTCTGACACAGCAGACCGACCGCTGGCTTGCGCTGCTGAGCCTCCAACCGGGCATGGTCGTGTGTGACAACGGCCGTAACCTGGTGGCGGCTCTGCAGCTCGGCAGCCTCACGCACGTGCCATGCCTGGCCCACGTCTTTAATTTGGTGGTTCAGCGCTTTCTGAAAAGCTACCCACGCTTGTCAGACCTGCTCGTAAAGGCGCGCCGGCTCTGCGCACATTTTCGCAAGTCCCACACGGACGCTGCCACCCTGCGCACCCTGCAACATCACTTTAAGCTGCCAGTGCACCGACTGCTGTGCGACGTGCCCACACGGTGGAACTCTACGCTCCACATGTTGGCCAGGCTCTATGAACAACGTAGAGCTATAGTCGAATACCAACTCCAACATGGGCGGCGCAGTGGGAGTCAGCCTCCTCAATTCCTTTCAGAAGAGTGGGCCTGGTTGGCAGACATCTGCCATGTCCTTGGTAATTTTGAGGAGTCTACCCAGGTGGTGAGCGGCGATGCTACAATCATTAGCGTCACCATTCCTCTGCTATGCATCTTGAGAAATTCCCTGCAAACCATAAAGGCAGCTGCTTTGCGCTCGGAAACGGGGGCGGGGGAAGACAGTATGCCGCTGGATAGTCAGGGCACCCTCCTGTCTATTTCTCAGCGCGTACAGGAGGAGGAGGATGAGGAGGAGGGGGAAGAGACAGCTTGGGCCGCTGCTGACGGTACACCGGCTGATTGCCTGTCATCCTTTCAGCGTGTATGGCCTGAGGAGGAGGAGGAGGAGGATCCTGAAAGTGATCTTCCTAGTGAAGACAGCCATGTGTTGCGTACAGGTACCCTGGCACACATGGCTGACTTCATGTTAGGATGCCTTTCTCGTGACCCTCGCGTTGCACGCATTCTGGCCACGACGGATTACTGGGTGTACACACTGCTCGATCCACGGTATAAGGATAACCTGCCCACTCTGATTCCCGAAGAGGAAAGGGGTTCGAGAGTGTTGCTATACCACAGGACCCTTGCGGACAAGCTGATGGTAAAATTCCCAGCCGACAGCGCTAGTGGCAGAAGGCGCAGTACCGAGGGCAAGGTAGCAGGGGATGTGCGTAGATCGAGCAGCATGTACATCCCAGGCAGTGCAACAGTCTTTAAGGGCCTGGCCAGCTTTATGGCTCCCCACCAAGACTGTGTCACCGCTCCCCAGTCACGGCTGAGTCGGCGGGAGCACTGTAAAAGGATGGTGAGGGAGTACGTAGCGGATCGCACGACCATCCTTGGTGACGCCTCTGCCCCCTACAACTACTGGGTGTCGAAGCTGGACACGTGGCCTGAACTAGCGCTGTATGCCCTGGAGGTGCTTGCTTGTCCTGCAGCTAGCGTCTTGTCGGAGAGGGTGTTTAGTGCGGCTGGGGGAATCATCACAGATAAGCGTAGCCGCTTGTCAACCGACAGTGCCGACAGGCTAACACTCATCAAGATGAACAAAGGCTGGATTTCGCCAGACTTCTGTTCTCCACCAGCGGACAGCAGCGATACGTAAGCAATACGTAGGCTGCACCCGCGGATGGAAGCTACGTTCTCTCTCACCATCCAAAACGTGGACATTTCTGCTTCATCAATCTGTGTCTAATATTCCTCCTCCTCCTCCTGCTCCTCCTCCTGAAACCTCACGTAATCACGCTGAACGGGCAATTTTTCTTAGGGCCACAAGGCTCACTCAAATAATTTTTCTGAACAATTTTTATAAGTTTCAATGCGCTTAAAAGCGTTGGAACTTTAACTTGAACCAATTTTTCGTTACACTGGGCTGCCTCCAGGCCTAGTTACCACTTAAGCCACATTAACCAAAGCGATTAATGGGTTTCACCTGCCCTCTTGGCTGGCCATGGCCAATTTTTGGGATGTACATTAGTACTGTTGATACAGCAATTTTTGTGGGCCCTCGCCTACAGTGTAATCAAATTAATTTTTAGCCCACCTGCATTACAGCTGACGTTACCTCAGCTGTGTTGGGCAATGCAATGGGATATTTTTATGTACCGCCGGTGGGTTCCAGGGAGCCACCCATGCTGTAGGTGCACACGGAGTTTTTAATACATGTGTCCATTCCTAAAGAACCCCAGTCTGACTGGGGCATGCAGTGTGGGCCGAAGCCCACCTGTATTACGCACGACATTACTACCTCAGCTGTGTTGGGCAATGCAATGGGATATTTCTATGTACCGCCGGTGGGTTCCAGGGAGCCACCCATGCTGTAGGTGCACACGGAGTTTTTAATACATCTGTACACTTCTAAAGAACCCCAGTCTGACTGGGGCATGCAGTGTGGGCCGAAGCCCACCTGTATTACGCACGACATTACTACCTCAGCTGTGTTGGGCAATGCAATGGGATATTTCTATGTACCGCCGGTGGCTTCCTGGCACCCACCCAGGCAGTGGGTCCACAGGGAGTTTAACCTACATGTGTCCACTTGTAAAGAACCCCGGTCAGACTGGGGCATGCAGTGTGGGCCGAAGCCCACCTGTATTACGCACGACATTACTACCTCAGCTGTGTTGGGCAATGCAATGGGATATTTCTATGTACCGCCGGTGGCTTCCTGGCACCCACCCATGCTGTGGGTCGACAGGGACTTCACAATAGGGAGTTGTACCTGCCTGTGTCTATGAATTAAAAAGCCCGGTCTAACTGGGGCATGCAGACACCTTGACAGAATGAATAGTGTGTGGCACATAGGTTCCCCATTGCTATGCCTACGTGTGCAGCTCCTGATGGCGGTGGCACAGGATTCTATTTCTCATTGCTTCTGTACAGCATTGTGGGCTATCGCCCCGCCCCTTTTAAAGAGGGCCGCTGCCTAGCCATGCCAACCCTCTGCAGTGTGTGCCTGCGGTTCCTCCTCATGGCAGACGCACTTCTAAATAGACATGAGTGTGGCGTGGCATGAGGGCAGCTGAAGGCTGCGCAGGGACACTTTGGTGTGCGCTGTGGGGGGGAGGGGGGGCGGTTGGTCAGCATGTAACCCAGGAGAAGTGGCAGCGGAGTGTCATCCAGGCAGTGATTGTGCTTTGTTGTAGCTAGTGTGGTGCTTAGCAAAGGTATGCCATGCTAATGAGGGCTTTTCAGAAGTAAAAGTTGTTGGGAGGGGGGGGGGCCCACTCTTGCCGGTATTGTGGCTTAATAGTGGGACCTGTGAACTTGAGATGCAGCCCAACATGTAGCCCCTCGCCTGCCCTATCCGTTTCTGTGTCATTCCCATCACTTTCTTGAATTGCCCAGATTTTCACACATGAAAACCTTAGCGAGCATCGGCGAAATACAAAAATGCTCTGGTCGCCCATTGACTTCAATGGGGTTCGTTGTTCGAAACGAACCCTCGAACATCGCGGGAAGTTCGTTCCGAATAACGAACACCCGAACATTTTGGTGTTCGCTCATCTCTAATCATGACTGAGCACTATTGACTTGCAGCTAGTTATCACAGGAGCTCTCAAAAAACAGGTTGCTGGACACCTGCGTTCTGTACATTTGTAAATAAGAATGTTTTTTTTTAAACTTGTTTTATTGAACAATAAATATACCATACAGTTTATGAATAGATAACTTTGCATTCGTCGTAGACTCCTCAAAATTAAGGGAAAAATACATGAATACATTGCGCACAACATACATATAAATACAGTGTATTAGTTCATTTGTCTTTAGTGTCAGTAGAAATCAATCGTTAGCACCCATGTTATGAAGCAGATCTAGACATGGCTACATTCAGTAAACTTTGGAACAGATCCTGTGTGAAGGTTGTATCTGTTGAACTACAGATGAGCGAGCTTATTCGCAAAGGCAAACTACTCGAGTGAGTAGTGCCTTATGCGAGTACCTGCCCGCTAGTATCTAAAGATTCGGGTGTCGGCGGGGGATCTCTTTCTCACTCCCCCCCCCCCCCCTCCCCCGCTCCTCCCTGCTCACTCCCGCAACTCACCGCTCCCCCCCAGCCGGTACCCAAATCTTTAGAGACGAGCGGGCAGGTACTCACATGAGGCACTACTCGCTCGAGTAGTTTGCCTTAGCAAATACGCTCGCTCATCTCTATGTTGAACCACACCATCTCCCCCACACCCTATTAAACTTCTCTGGACATTTTCTATTGCTATAAACTATCCTTTCGTAAGGCAAAGTAAAGTTAACGATATTCTGCCACTTTGAGATCATCTGAGGACACCTATCCATCCAGCATAGAGCTTTCACTTTGTGGGACGGAAATAATATCTTGGTAAGAAATACCCTTTCATGAAATTGCCAGTGCTCCTCATCCAAAATACCCAACAAACATATGGCCAATCAAGTGGAACTGGTATTCCCAATAGCTTGCTTAAAAATTCAGTAACCTCCCCCCAGTACGCGTAAGTGTCTGGACAACTCCATATTAAATGATTAAAGTTTGCACCAAGTGCCCGACAGCAATGGGTTGGTAGTTACCCCGTTCATTTTATGAAGCTGAATCGGTGTCAGGTAACATTGGTGAAGAAGATACAATTGGGCTAATTTATTATTTGCAGCTGCTAATACCATGGTTTATGAAGACATTGCAACATCCCAGTTCTCACCAGTGAGAGAAGGGATAAGCTCTCTCCATCACCACCATTGGTATATTAGAAATTCAGATGGGTATACAACACCGATATCAGACCCCGGGGACCTTGGATACGTATTATGCCTATCAGGGAGTATAGAGAAAAAGGTTGCCTGGGTTCTGGAAACTGTGCATGCCTGAGTTGCAAATACCTATAAAAACCAGCCCTAGGAACCGGGTACAGCGGCTGCAACTGTTCAAGGGAGGCCAATACCCCATTGATATATATAGATGTTCCAACGTGGTAATTCCGAGGTTCACCAAGAATTACTTATCTGGTAGATTCACTAAGTAGGGAGCTCCAAGTCTTAACTTTAAGCTGCAGGCATGTCAGTAGGGATCAATGTTCAAGTCAAAGCTCAGAGTGTAGTCTCTAGTGATATAGTTTAACTTTAGTAGGACTCTGGGAATATGGTGGGACTCTGAAGAGCTTTATACTCTATACAGGTACTTAAAACCTCTCGCATTATTTATTAGTTAAGGCATAACTATATATGGTTATAGATATTTGCTTACTCATAAGATTAATAAATTCATGCATTTCACTACTTCATTGCCATAGATCACCAGGAATGCTGATACTAGCAGCTTTATTGGCCTAGATCAACAGAAATATAGACAAGAACCTTTGTGTGGCAGTGGGAGCAAGCAGAACTTTTGCACCAGGGCTCATGAGCCTTTAACTATACTCCTGGTATTCATGACATATGACTTCCTCACATGGATTCGTGTTGGAGATTCCACATGCAGATTTTGCCCATTGACAGAGCTAAATTCAGGTATGGATCCACAGTAAAATTCAAGCAGAATAGCCACGGATTTCTGCCACGATTTTAGTGTGGTTGAAAGTGTGCTTAAAATCTGTATTCTTTGTTCTGTAGTTTTTTTGAGCCAAAGCCAGAAGTGGACGTGTAGTATAAATCCATCCATATTTTCCATTCCTTGCAAATCCAGTTTTGGTGTTGGAATTGAAAAACTGCATGAAAGAGTGCCTCAAAAACTGTAGTGCTCATCCAAAAAACTCTGTGTGTAACAACCCTAACAAATCTTAAAACTACCTGAATGAATGGCTAAGCCTATCACAATTTCCACTGTAACAACTTGTCTTTGTCTAAAAATTATGATGAGATACTGTGATCATTCCATTGCTTTTCACACAGGAGAGGGGAGCGTTTCCATAGAGAAAATATCAGAGCCCCTTCCATAAGAGTGAGGAGGGGGAATGTGAGAGAGGGGGAGCAGACTTTCAAGTCAGAGGCAAGCTTCCTGATGATTTCTTTATCCTGAGAGGCAGAGAGAAGGGAGCGTCATTCATCCGCACTGCCACATTCAGGTGAGTACACAATGTTACTGACACTTTAACTACAAGTCATCTCTAAGCTTGGAGAGATAAAGCTTTTTTTTCCACAGACTACATGCATCTCTCACAGACCTGTTGTGGTTTTTCACATGACTTGTTCCTCTCTTGTAAAAGTGGAAAAATGTTTCTAATAACTTCATTCTGATCTTGCGCATATAAGCATAGGGGTGATGAGGTGCCCAGCATCTCTAAGACTAGAATGCTATTCTCTTTCAAAGTGTGCTTAAAATCTGTAATCCTTTTTTGTGCATGAACAAGTTAATATATTATTGGAGATCTTAAAAAGAGGCATGTTATACTTCAGTCATTTGGCAAATGTATTTTAAAATCAGTCTAACTATTTCTACTAAGAGAAATTGGTTAAATACAATGTAAGCCAATATTCATTAATTCTGCTGTTAATAGTTTGACTTTGTTATGCAAACAGGGAGCTACAGTATGCACATTTAAAAAGCTGAGAAGAGTTGTACTCTAACAGTGGTTTCACATAGTGCTTTTAGGAAGGACGCCACTGCAGTTTTTTATTCAGTTTTTTATACCAAAATCAGAAGTGAATCCAGCAAGAATGGGATCCACTCCTGTCCTTGGTTCAGAAAACTGCATGAAAAACTGCTCTGTATGATACCAATGTAAAGCATAGTTTTACACATATGTTATGTGGCTTTTTTTCATGCAGGTTTTGAGCCAAAAAGTGGATTTAGAAGATACGGGATGTATAAAGGAAGGTCTTATACTTCTTCTTACTGGATCCACTTCTGCCTTGGCTCAAAACGCTACATGAAAAACTTCCACATAAAAACCTTTGTTTGAAACCACCCTAGAAAATCATAAGCTTTCTCTTTTCAGAAGCAAGGAGTTATAAGAAATTAGAGCAATTTAAGTCTTTAGCACTCTCTTGTTCTTCAACTACTATACCGATCATCCATAATAATCGGCAAATCGTGAGATTCTCTGATCCATTAAAAAAATATCATAAAAAATAAAATGAAATACATGTACTAATAATCCAAACATGATGGAATATTATATAATACTAGACTATATAAAAACTTACATTAAACATTGTTTTATATATCACAGATGAATGTTCCAAACTATGTTTATGCCAGTTACCAAAATAAGTTATCAATATAACCAACAAACAAAATAATTCTTAATACAAGCAAGAATAGATAAGATGGGTGTGCTATAGATAGATAGATAGATAGATAGATAGATAGATAGATAGGAGATAGATAGATATGAGATGGATAGATAGATAGATAGATAGATAGATAGATAGATAGATAGATAGATAGATAGATAGATAGGAGATAGATAGATATGAGATGGATAGATAGATAGATAGATAGATAGATAGATAGATAGATAGATAGATAGATAGATAGGAGATAGATAGATATGAGATGGATAGATAGATAGATAGATATGAGATGGATAGATAGATAGGAGATAGATAGATATGAGATGGATAGATAGATAGATAGATAGATAGATAGATATGAGATGGATAGATAGATAGGAGATAGATAGATATGAGATGGATAGATAGATAGATAGATATGAGATGGATAGATAGATAGGAGATAGATAGATATGAGATAGATAGATAGATAGATAGATAAATAGATAGATATTAGAGATAGATAGATAAATAGATAGATGTACAAACCAGAATACTAAAAAATAAATTTTTACCACCAACAAATTGGAATACAGTTATATAATGTAGCCCGCATGTCACTAACAACACAATATCTAGTGCACCATGAGAGTTACAAACTGGCTGCAATCAATAAATATTTTAGTTGTACAGAAAAAATAAAACCATACTATGTAGTATGTTGCTGACTAACAAGCTAATAAATTTCATACTAAAGTCTTTACATATCATCATCCATGTGATAATCCAGTGCTCGTTCTGCAATTATGCCTGTGCATATATACAATTTAGCTAAATTTCTAAAGGCTAATGTGTAATCCTGGCTATTAGAAGGCATTTCAATGACTATGTAAATGTGTTAATGATCAAACATTCCCTCTTTATAAAGCATAAGCTCTTAGTGTCACATTCATTTGCATCTTCTCTATCCATCCTCATTTGCCACTGATATATTCATTATCGACCTATGGAGAACCAAGACAAATATTTCTGTGAATTTTAATAATAGTTGCTTATAGTTTTCATCACTTGCAGTATACCCTTTCATGTCTTCTAAGGGGATGGCATCATTATCACAGCAATGTGTAAAATGTTTTTCTGTCTTGTCACAGAAAAGCGTTGAATTCAAGGAAAACTGGCATCAAAGTGTGATTTATAAAGATTGCCACTGAAGTTTGGTAAAACACAACTTTGCAATTAGATTATGCATAGCAATGTAAGACAGAGTTATTAACTCCTCCGTTTTCAGTGGACTGCAATGTTGTTTTTAAAGTCTGTTTATCTATATAAACAATTTTTTTCCTTACACAAGATTATAATAATCTTATGTAAAAGGAAATGTGCAGTTACAGCATGAACACATTTACTTATTGCTATAGTAATCACTTCCACTGCTGCATATTTAAAGCTTTGGGAGTCTTCACCTACAGTCTGAATTAGAAAAAGACAAATATATTATTTTAAAGGGAACCTGTCATGCCTTACATGCTGTCTGATCTGCAGTATGCTACAGAGCAGGAGGAGCTGGCCACATTCATATATAGTTTAGTGGCCATTTCAACTCAGTGATTGACAGCTAACTGTATGCACACTTATACGGGATCCGTCAATCACTGTGTGAGTCCGCCCTTTGGACTTAGAAGCCCGGAGTTCACAGGGATGTCAATAAATAAAATACAAGTTAAAATAAAATTTGACTTTGACAGGTAGATTTAAAAAGTGGCTTCC
This sequence comes from Eleutherodactylus coqui, assembly GCF_035609145.1. NCBI lineage: Eukaryota > Metazoa > Chordata > Amphibia > Anura > Eleutherodactylidae > Eleutherodactylus > Eleutherodactylus coqui. The sequence continues at coordinate 195,645,063 of NC_089838.1, forward strand.
CACTACACAGTGAATCATCTCAGTTTATAAGCAACAGTGTAATAGGGCTTTCAAGAAACAAGAATTTGTGCACTTCTTTCCAGCAATTCAAGTAGAATTTTAGAAAGTCATTTAATGGATACAATGAGACATATTTATAAATGTCATACTAGTTTTCTAGTGTAAATAAATAGAAAAGTAGGATGCTTCTGCTTGACACGCTATGACTGTGTTAGTAAAAGTGGAGGTGGCTTCAGTCACAAGGAATGTGACTCATTTACTAATATAGGGTGCAGTTAAACAGTGCAGTTGAGATGCAATTAAAACTGCATTAAAAATTGCATTGGGGAAAACTTGTCATATGCAATTTTTTCGTAAATGGATTACACAATGAAAAAGATGAGGTGAAAAAAAGTGAAAATCAGGAGCACAAAGGTAATTAGTAGTTAGGAAGATAATAAATATATGGCTGGTTTGGAATCCATGGTCATGCAGAAAGGTTTAGGGTCAAGTTATCCATGGCAGAAGAATGATCGGGATTTTTTTATGAAGGGACAAGGAATCTAGCAGTTAATGTATTAGTAAATGGAAGATAATATGGTATGAAATGAGTCCTACATAAGGAATGAATATGTGATAGCTATGTTTTATCATTTAAAGGATCACAAGTTATTCCTTGGTCTTACTGCTGAGACCCATGCCAATCTTGAGAACAAGGTTCCCATGCCCCCCTCTGCCTGTCACTGTAGGGTCGCTTCTTCCCCACAGTGACATTAGAATGACTGGAGTGCTAGTCAAGCATGTTCAACCAGGCTCCATTTATTTTAATGGAGTACTATTGAGTAGTTGATTGGCTATCTCCAGCAGTCCCATTGAAAGTGAATAGAGTGTCAGTGCACTTGTGTGATGAGCGCTCCATTCATTCTCTTGCTCACTGCGGGTGGTGCAGTAAGCCTACAGTGACTAAGATGGGGGACACGGGACCCCCATTTTTGAGATGTGTGGGGTCTCCGCTGTGAGAACCCCACAGATCAGCAAGTTATAGGGGACAACTTGTGATCCTGGTACAACCCCTTTAGGCTATTAGAGTAAGTGGTAAGAAGCCAGGAACTGGTAGCTGATCACTCACCAGAAAAATGCACTAAATAATTTTATGTCTACAAGGATGGCAAATTTATTTATATATTTCCATTCACACACTGCACTTTTGCACTCTTTGGTTTTGTGGTGGTTTTAGATTGAAGGTCCCTACGCTTTATACCTTGTGAGTCACATTTAACTTTGACTTATGGTCAGGAGCCACATGCAACTTAAATATGTTAGCATATTGAACATGGAGAAACACAAAATCATAAAATTAGCAGATAAATATTTCAGTTTGACATTTATACATTGGTATTACACCACCCAAATTGTAATTGTCCTTATTAAGGAGTCATATCTTTATTATTGTTAGTGGATGTCATATTATACCAAGTGAATATATTTGGTCACAACTCAGGGTTTCTATAGCTAGCCACACAGCAGGGGGTTGCAAGCCACATTTGGCTCCTGAACCACTAATTGGGAACCACTATTTTAGATAATACTCCTTTGTGGTTCCCATAAAACTTCTATTGCCCTGCATTCTCCTGTACTTAGGTTGCTATAGAACTTTAAGGCTAAAGCTCCACGGTAACTTTGGTTACAACTAGGCTGCAACTACTGCAGTTACGACAAGGTGATGCGACTGCAACTCATAGATCGAGACCTGATTTCAGCAACTTGTGAGGTGCAATGAGACCACATTGACTTCTATTACATTGTGAGAATGCATGGCTACATGGTGATGTTTGGCCATCCAACCTGTATCACAGTCAAAGTAGTCATGTAGCCCTAACCTTAACAAAAGACTATCTCAACATGCCACATTAATTCAGAGAAATAATGAAACATACACTACATAAGGGTGTTTTCACAAGCAATGGAATATTCCACTGTGTGGAAAATTCTGCATGAAAATACGCATGTCTAACCTGTAGATTTTAAGGCAGATTTGAAAATGGCTACTCAAATCCGAGTCAAAATCTGCATGTTATACATTTTAGATTTTGGTATGGATTTTCCACGGTATAATATTCCGTCATGTGTGAATCCACCCTGAGGCCTCCCTCACACAGGCGTTTTTGTACAGCGTTTAGCGTTGCATTTTCAGCGCGGTGCTAAACGCTGTACAAGGCTCCTATTCATTTTAATGGGGCTGCTCACACAGGGCTGAAAACGCTGCGTTGAAAAATGCTGCGTTTTGAAAGCGTTGCATGTTCTATACTTGGGCGTTTTCAGCTGTGTGTCTCCCAATGAAATGAATGGGTGCTGAAAGCACTGTAAGTGCCCTGTGTGGGAGAGGCCCAAGGGACCTTTCACACAACATCGAATATTTCACAACAGCGTTGCGGTAATGATTTAGCTCTTGTGAATCTAGAAGACTAGAACGTGTTCCCTGTGGTTTGATTCCTGGTTGTCAATGTAGGCCGCCTGCAGACGAGCGGAAATTCCACGTCGGGATTTCCCGCGGAATTTTCGCCCGTGGAAGCTGCCATAGGATTGCATTAGCAAACGCAATCCTAGGCAGACGGCCGCGATTTGGCCATGCAAAATCTCGCGTGGCAAACAATTCTCGGCATGCTCTATTTCTCACTCCCCGGCCGCCGGCTCCGGTCTGCGCATGCGCCGGCTGCCCGGCAGCCGGCACATCAAACAGCCAGGGCCGCGGGAGCAGGTGAGTGACGCGCTGCTCTCTGCAGATGCTCGGGTCGGGTTCCGCTGCGAGAATTCTCACAGCCACATCCGACCCGACCGTCTGCAGGCGGCCTAACTTATACGGCTCAATAGAGAATTGCTAGTCACATATATTCTGATTTCCCTTTGCCAGCTGTAGTCTCTAAGCCTATTGATGTGATTTGGGACTTATATATTACACATTAAGGCCTTAGTCAGACGGGCGTTTTTAGCCGCGATTTGCGCATGCGCATGCGTCCGGCGACTTTATAAAACCATTGCTTTGCAATGGTATCGGACACATGAGCGCTTTTTATGCGCTCGTCTGATAAATTATAGAACAGAAATCGCAGATCGCACCTATGCGCAGAGGGTTATGCCTTGTGTTACATGGCTGAGAGATATACAGTACATATTCATGTCTAAAGGCAAAATTATGCATTATAAAGGGGAAGCATGTGAATGACCAAACAGAACTGTGCACAGCTTTTATCTCCTTTATAATGGTTTACATTGTTAAAATAAGAGGAAAAAGTTTAATCCATTTGCCTAGAGATGAATGGGAGAGCGCATGCGCAGAGCCATTTGCAAAGAGTCAAGCTGTGTGCATGCACTAACTTCGTGGGAACACAACGCAGGGACGGAGCACCCGGCGAGTGTAAAATATATCTCCCTGGACTCTGTGTTCCCTCATTTTTGAACTCAATAACATAGTTTATAGAGATCAAACGTGATGACGGGTTCCCTTTAAGCAACTGATCAACTGATCATTATTAAAATGTGGACTAAAGGTGGTTTAATTATCAGTGTAAAAAAGGGTTCTTTGCAGTTAAAATAGTCAGATTTTGGAATGCCCTAGCCCATGAGTTGGTTATGGCAATTAAAAGGACAGCAGTTAGAAAAGGTCTAGACAGTTATCTCCTGACTAGTGATATTGAGAGAAATAAATAAAAACACACAAAACACATACCGGTATACAGTGCTCAAAAAATTAAGGGAAAATTTAAAGGAAACCTGTCACCTCCGAAAAGCACTATAAACTAAGTTATGGTAGCTGTCCAGAGAGGTGAGCAGGACAAGTCCCCTTTAAGCATCATAGTAAAAATTATGGTGATTAAAAGTGAAAGTTATATGCTTCATGTGGCGATAAAATGTAATTTTGCAATATAATGTTATAAATTGTATTACAAAGCTGCAGAGATAGTTCTTTTCCTGTGGTCTCCCCCCTGCTCAGTTCTCCATTGGTATCCAGTGGTTATGACCTGTATGCTCTGCTGTTTTACTGGTCAGGCACGCTCAGTGCCTTCATATTCTCTAATGACGACAGTTTGTATAGTCATAAACTCGTACTCCTAAGTAACTAGCAATGTGGCATTGTAAGAGGTGTAGCTTTTGCACTCCTTGGCAGTCATTTTAAATAACAATGTGGTAATCTGAAGCTTTCTGGAATGCAGTGGTGGCACAGGTCCGCAAAAAAATACTGAGTTCAGTTTTCTAATTTAGATGGACATTTGGAATAATGGCAGCAAGTGAAAACGTTGAAAATGTTCGTCCAGCCTCCGGAATAACCCTTTAGACTTCAGGGATGTTAATCTGTCCAGTTAGGGTATTATTACATGTACGCTAATACCTGCAGCTAGCACACGCAATTTAGCACTAAATGGCAGACTGAACCTGCCCTTCCGGGTTCAGCTGTGCAATTGGGGGGAAGAATTGCTATACTTGGCCACCGCAAGCACTCGTGTAATAACATCCTTAGGAAGCATAAGCGGTTGTGAATCAGTTTCACCTGCTTGTGAAAACAAATGAAAGTGACAACAGGAGCACTAGAGAGGCAACAGTAAGACAAACCCCGAAAAGGGAATGAATTTGCAGTTGCTGGCCACAGACTATTTCTTTATCCTTCCTGAATGATTCTTCTCTAGTTTTGCTAGTGTCCTTGTCACTACTGATAGCAAGATGCAGTACTGCAGCCCTATCAGGTTGCACAGGTAGTTCTGTTCTCCCAGGATGAATATATTCTGTATGTATATGTATATAATACCCATCCTCATAAAAATCAAGCACCTAGAAGGAGTTGTTGAAATCGAATGAGACTTTATATGTGTGAATGTGACGTTGATATAAAAAAGTGATTACAGTATCAGAGCAAAAGGATAATTTATTGCAGAAAGCTGAACACTTGAAGAGAGGCTCTAGTACCCTGTTGTACCACCTCTAGCTTGGATGCAAGATGTGATACAGGTGGGCATGGAGGCTCTAGTACCCTGTTGTACTGCCTCTAGTATGGATACAAGATGTGCTACAGGTGGTCATGAAGGCTCTGGTACCCTGTTGGGCTGCCTCTAGCCTGAATACAAGATGTGATAAGGGTAGGCATGGAGGCTCTAGTACCCTGTTGTACCGCCTCTAGCTGAAATACAAGATGTGATACAGGCGGGCATAGAGGCATACAGGTTCTATATGGTATCCTGCAGCATATCAGTCCACATTTGCTGTAATTGAGCCTCTAGATCGTGCAAACTCGTAGGCTGTCAAAGTTGGCATCTGGGATGGTCCCATACATGTTCTATTGGTGATAAATCTGGATACTGGGTAGGACATGGAAATGTAGCAATGTTGTGGAGGCTCCTGTGACATCCTTGCTATGTGCGGCCGAGCATTAAATTGCTGGAAATGCCTCTTGGAAGCCGCCATGAGAGGAACACATGTGGCTGCAGGATGTCCTGAGCATATCGCTGAGCAGTCATTGTCCCTCTTACCACTACTAGGAATCTGAAAATGTTTAGCTTGCAAAAAAGAAGGCCGAGAGGAGACTTAATAGCGGCCTACAAATATCTGAAGGGCTGTCACAGTGCAGAGGGATCAGCCCTATTCTCATTTACATATTTCAGCCCATGTATATTTTTTGCATGGGAAAATACGCAGCATATTAGAAAACGCAAAAAAATAAGCAGAAGGGCCCTTTGTTTAGATGCACAAATATGCAGGGAATATGCAGGTTTCCTGTATATTCAATGCTCCTTTGTGCTGACCCATTTACTTAGATGGCCTATTTTAGTGCATAATATGCACCAAAGTAGGAAAAGACACATATTTTTTTATGTAACCAAAGGTCACCTGAAGAATACGCATATGTGAATGAACCCATTGAATTCAATGCATTCTATTCATTGTGTATTACTCCTGTAATACACGGCTGTGTGAACAAGCCCTAAGCATAATTGGTGCAGATACTCCACAGTGAAAAATTCAAACCAAAACCTGCGTCAAATTCTACCCATTAGGTCAAATTGTGACACAGATTTTGACGTGGATCTACAGCAGAATTCACCCCTTCAACTAGAAGGGTAAAAACTGCTACAGATTCATGTCAAAATCCACATCAAATGGTACAGATTTTGACATGGATTTTGGTGTGGATCTGCACTAAAATCTGCTGTGCAGTGTGACGTTTGTGAACATAACCTTAATGAGGGCATGTTTAGGGTTAGTGCCCTGGGCAGCATGAGGTATAAATACAGCCCTGAGTGTAGATGTGCTTTTAATAGCTGTGGAACAATAAATAAGCATTACCTCTAGCAGCGACGTGTGTATTAGTCTCTCTCACCTCCCTTCCTTACCACTCTTCTTGCCCTTTCCTTTCTCTTCTCCATAGACTTCTATGGGCAACATGAATCATTGCCCTTCCCTACTTCCTATTGTGTGTTGCTATTTTTGTTACTAAAGATTACTTTTACATGACAACAGGCAGTGGAAAGTAAATTAGACAGACGTGAGACACATAATGGACATTACTTTAGAGGGGTTTCTCGGCACAGAACACACTGACTCTCACATGTAGACTGCTGCCTAAATTGATCCTAACCAATGGAGATAATCCACAGAACGATATGAGTAGAGAGAGAGAGAACCTGGATCATTAATAACAGCATTGTGTGGAATGCTTGACTTGAGATAAATAAAATTGTGTATTTGCTGGTTAAACTAAACAACGACTGTCAGTAAGCCGTGTGAGCTCACAGAGAGAGCACGGCACATATGCTAACACATGAGGGTTGTGGACAGCCTCCATTAGAGCTGCAATCTATAAAAACCTCTCTATATAGCAATGACGGAGACCAGTCTCCTAAGTCTCTAGTGTAGGAGCTTTGCCATAGTAAATAGATAGTTGATGCACTGTGTATCTGTGCACTCTGTCTCATCACGCACAACTAGGGCAACGTAGTGATACTCATCACCTCTCATCCTGATGAATCAACCCCAATATATGGGGGTTGAGGAAACGCGTTAATGATGACGATAATGATGTAGACCATGACGATTATGATATGGAACAAGAACTGGTGCCATCAGTAATGATAAGTGAAAACACTACAGTTCCTGATTACATTGATGTTTTTAATACATCTGAGTAGAAATTTTCATCCATGCACTACTAGCAGACAGATGAAGCAGCTCATGATATGATAGTACGGGTGCCTTAGCTCAACTATTTAAAGACCTCTATTGAAAGATACTCAAGGAGGGGTTATGGACATGAACTTTTCATACGTTTAAAGACCATAGAAAAGGGGGGGAGCAATTTACCCAAATACCGTTCTCACCTCTAAATATACTAGAGCTGACTCAAGTACCCTCTATGCATAGGGGGATTTTGGACCTTGGCACTTTACACAATATAGTCCAATCTATATCCCCTATGGTACAATAGTAGCTAGTAGCTATCATGTGGATGATCATGAATGATCTACCCTAACTCATGACTGTTATTCGTTTGTCTTTGTCTGTCTATTTAGTGTTGTGGTCCCACATGGTATTTTAAGATAAAAACTATTAAAAGTTATATTTTAATTATTAATAGACCATATGTGGTCAGGTCCTCAAAGGGTTCCTCTACAGTCATTGAAACAACACCTTTCAGGCTTGGGCCTGACAAAGGGCTAGTGTAACCAATAAAGACTTGAGTTTATTGATTTGTGCCAAGCATTATTGACAGTATTCTTATATATGATGCAAGTTCACTCTCTCTTCTGGAAAGTAAGAGCTCATCCGTTGCTATGGCCAACCATTACAATGTTCCTTTGCACTACTTTTGATAAATGTCTCCCATATGATGCTGCTTGCTGCTGAAAACTTGTGGGCTATTTAAAGCAGATATTTATATATACAATGCTTTTATGGTGTGAATTAATTCCACATAACAATAACATATGTTCAATTTAAAATATATGTGTGATCTGAAATACCAAAACAGCTATATTATCTGCAGCTAATTAGAACTAAATACAAACAAGTGGATTTACTGATGTAAAAGAAAAAAAGAGTAGAAGAACATATATAGTCATAAATACATTATTACATTCCTGAGCACAATAGACATAAGAAAAAGATACTATATACCTAACTATACAGGAGAAGTTAAAGGGGTTGTCCCGCGAAACAAAGTTGGGGTATACACTTCTGTATGGCCATATTAATGCACTTTGTAATGTACATCGTGCATTAATTATGAGCCATACAGAAGTTATTCACTTACCTGTTCCGTTGCTAGCGTCCCCGTCTCCATGGTGCCGTCTAATTTTCAGCGTCTAATCGCCCGATTAGACGCGCTTGCGCAGTCCGGTCTTCTCCGTGTTGAATGGGGCTGCTCGTGCTGGAGAGCTGCTCCTCGTAGCTCCGCCCCGTCATGTGTGCCGATTCCAGCCAATCAGGAGGCTGGAATCGGCAATGGACCGCACAGAAGACCTGCGGTCCACTGAGGGTGAAGATCCCGGCGGCCATCTTCGCAAGGTAAGTAAGAAGTCACCGGAGCGCGGGGATTCGGGTAAGTACTATCCGGTTTTTTTTTTTCAACACATGCATCGGGTTTGTCTCGCGCCGAACGGGGGGGCTATTGAAAAAAAAAAAAATGTTTTGGCGCGGGACAACACCTTTAAACACTGATGAGAAAATGTTACGTTTAACCTGTTGTTTAATTCTGTATTTACATCAATATCAATTAAAGCATACCCACACTTTCAGGTGACTTTACAGAATAAGCTGCCATGTACAGTATACGTACTTGAGGAGTAACACTATTTCTTGTCACTATATGACTTGCATCCCGCAATTTTCACCAGTTTTTCTCTCTATAGGCTGTATCTGTATTTATCTCTGGCAGCAAAGCTGTGTGAGTCTCCCCCCTCTCTTTAGACGTCATTGGGCAGCATGAGTCATCATTCTCCTGCACTTCGGGTTCTCTATCTTATTATCTCTGTTACTAGAGACAGACTTCACTTGACGACATAAAATATAAATTTTAAAAAAGCCAGAGCTCAGAGCTATATTATCAAAATAGATAATGAACAGCCAAATGAGATATTGACTTACTTCTAGGGGAGTGGTGGAAAATAAATACCCCGCTGCTTCCTAATCAAGTCGACTCCTCAAAAATGTTCAAATTCCAAAAGACATTCAATAAGGTGAGAGCTAGCTGAAGGAACAATTAAGCAATTTAATCATATGTACCACTAGCTGATATACCCGGCTTCGCCCGAGTTAATTTGGTACTGGTGTTTATCTGGTGTTCACACGGAAAATCTTATGAAGTCGTGGTTACTTTAGAGATACTGGAAAAACATATGTTCACCATTTTGCATAGTTCTCTGCGTTACCCAGGAAACACCACGTGGAGGCAACCATGCGACGTTTCCTTTATGTAAAATGACATCAGGAAGTGAGAGAAATAGATTACGTACATAAAATTTGGACACTAATTCTTTTGCGCTTAGAATTGATTAATCGAGATGGGACCCATTAACTTTTCATATTTATGACACAATCAATGCTTGTGCCAAATTTCATGTTTCTATGACATTGGGAAGTGAGAGATTTAGATTATGTACGTAAAATTTGGACGCTAATTCTTTTGCGCATAGAATTGAATAATTGAGTTGGGACCCATTAGCTTTTCCTATTTATGACATAATCAATGCTCGTGCCAAATTTCCCGTTTCTATGACACAGGAAAGTGAGAAAATTACATTCCGCACGTAAAATTTGGACGCTAATTCTTTTGTGCATAGAATTGAATAATGGAGTTGGGACCCATTAGCTTTTCCTATTTATGACATAATCAATGCTTGTGCCAAATTTCCCATTTCTATGACACCGGAAAGTGAGAAAATTATATTCCGCACGTAAAATTTGGATGCTAATTCTTTTGCGCATAGAATTGAATAATGGAGTTGGGACCCATTAGCTTTTCCTATTTATGACATAATCAATGCTCGTGCCAAATTTCCCCGTTTCTATGACACCGAAAAGTGAGAAAATTACATTCTACACGTAAAATTTGGACGCTAATTCTTTTGCGCATAGAATTGAATAATCGAGTTGGGGCCCATTAGCATTTCCTATTTATGACATAATCAATGCTCGTGCCAAATTTCCCCGTTTCTATGACACCGGAAAGTGACAAAATTACATTCCGCACGTAAAATTTCGACACCAATTCTTTTGTGCTAGAATTGAATAATCGAGTTGGGACCTATGAACTTTTTCTATTTATGACATAATCAATGCTCGTGCCAAATTTCACATTTCTATGACACCGGAAAGTGAGAAAATTAGATTCCGTACGTAAAATTTGGACGCTAATTCTTTTGCGCATAGAATTGAATAATCGAGTTGGGACCCATTAACTTTTCATATTTATGACACAATCAATGCTCGTGCCAAATTTCATGTTTCTATCACATTGGAAAGTGAGAGATTTAGATTATGTACATAAGATTTGGACGCTAATTCTTTTGCGCATAGAATTGAATAATGGAGTTGGGACCCATTAGTTTTTCCTATTTATGACATAATCAATGCTTGTGCCAAGTTTCCCATTTCAATGACACCGAAAGTGAGAAAATTAAATTCCGCACGTAAAATTTGGATGCTAATTCTTTTGCGCATAGAATTGAATAATGGAGTTGGGACCCATTAGCTTTTACTATTTATGACATAATCAATGCTCGGGGCAAATTTCCTGTTTCTATGACACCGGAAAGTGAAGAAATTACATTCCGCATGTAAAATTTGGACGCTAATTCTTTTGTGCATAGAATTGAATAATCGAGTTGGGACCCATTAGCTTTTCCTATTTATGACATAATCAATGCTCGTGCCAAATTTCCCCGTTTCTATGACACCGGAAAGTGAAAAAATTACATTCCGCACGTAAAATTTCAACGCCAATTCTTTTGTGCTAGAATTGAATAATCGAGTGGGGACCCATTAGCTTTTCTTATTTATGACATTATCAATGCTCGTGCCAAATTTCCCATTTCTATGACACCGGAAAGTGAGGAAATTAGATTCCGTACGTAAAATTTGGACGCTAATTCTTTTGCGCATAGAATTGAATAATGGAGTTGGGACCCATTAGCTTTTCCTATTTATGACATAATCAATGCTCCTGCCAAATTTCGAGTTTCTATGACATGGGGAAGTGAGAGATTTAGATTCCGTACGTTAAATTTCGACGTCAATTCTTTTGTGCTAGAATTGAATAATCGAGTTGGGACCCAATTACTTTTCCTATTTTGGAGATAATCTATGCTTGTGCCAAAATTCATGTTTCCACGACATCGGGAAGTTGGAGAACTTTTGGCGAGTCAGTCAGTGAGTGAGTCAGTGAGGGCTTTCGTCTTTATATGTATAGATAACAGCATTGAATGATGAGCTGCATTCATGTGCAAGCCACAGACTGGAACATGTTTCGGAGGTATGGCAGTAAGAAGCTTTTGTTGATTTGTGATTGTTTCTTTCACTTGATGACAGACATGGACACAAACTAGAAGCAAGGGAGACTCCTACTGGTCAGTGCTTAAGAGGGAGTTTTTATCACAAAAAACTTAATTTATGTAAAAAAATGTTACTTGCACTTTAACTAGCTATCCAATTGTCTATCATATTGACACAAATTGTCTCAAAATACAGTGAACATTTTAGCAATAGGCTTCTTTAATTTCATAAATCTAGTCATAGAGATGATATAGCTGTGAGATGAAAGTCTATTTCATGGATAGGTGTCTCACTCAGCTAACCTATATAACAGTGTGTATGTTTATTTCAACACTTCTGGCAATTGTTTATCTCCTACAATTGAAATCCATGCCCAGTAATGCTCTCCTCAATATCTAAAATTGGTTGACAGTCTGAAGGCCCATGTACAGATTAGATCATTGGCCAATCCTACTGAATGCCAGGAACTGACCATGCTAGAACTTGAGCATTGATCTTCCTCGTAGTCTGTAGTCTTACCATCATGCCATCCAAAGTCTTGTTAGTGTGCTTCGTGTATCCTATCACAGTTCTTGTTGATCTCTTTAAATCCTCAGCCGTGAACTTCCTGTGCCTGAGTATTCTGGCTGTTTAGTGCATTATGCTCATAATTATTCTTAGATCCAATCTCTGTGTAATGAACTCTGCTTATACCTGACTACACCTGATCTCCAACCCTCTGTACCAAACTCTGCTTATGTCTGACCATAGCTGCCAGAACTATCAGAAGTAAAGACCTAAGTAAATGAATTAGAAGCACAAGTGCAGGGCTTTCAAAGTAGTTCAACCTCTACACCTCAGTTATACAGGCTTATTAGAAATGATCTTCCTGATTTGAAACACTCATAACTCACATTTAAAGACACTCAAATACATATTGTTACGGCACTCTGCCCCCCGAGCGCCAGTTGGGGGGCCCTGATCTCCTGCACCCCACTGTCCCTGCCTACTTGCCTCGGCCCTGGCTAACCCCAGGCGGACAACTGGGCGGCAGTCCCTGCACTGGCTAGGGACCTGGCGACTGCCTAGATGGAACTACTAACAGGGGACAGAGTGCCGACAGAAGAGGCAGGTGTAACAAACCAACAAAACTTACAAGTACAAGCAGGGCTGGAGATGGAGCTCACAGGCAGATAGACAGGACCTGAATAGCAACTAGTGCTGACTGGGACAGACCAGACTAGGGGCTAACAGGACCAACAGAAACAGGCTGAGAAAGGATAGCAGGGCTGACAGACAACTAGGGACTGGCTGAGGTAAACTGCAGACAGACTGACTAGATGAAAGCAGAACCAATAACTGGCAGTGAGCTCACATCACTGCCAGTCTCTTAACCACAAGGTTCCGCCCCCGGGCGGAGAGTGGGAGGAGGCAACTCCACCCACTGCTGTATAAGAAGAACGGAGGAGTGTGGGCGGCACCCTACGGGTGGACACGCCCATGCCGCCGCCCACCGGCCGTCCCAAGCTGCTGGGATAACCTCGACACAGGGCTCCAGGCTGCTGGAGCCGACGCCGGAGCGACGCGCGCCGACCGCGGGACCCCGTGCCGCGCTGTATGGTAACATTACCCCCCCTCTGACGGGGGACCTCCGGGCCCCCGGAAACTCGACCAGGCTTATCCAGGAGGCGGCTGCGAAAACGCTGTACCAACCCGAGAATGTGACCCTCCTGGGCGGTCACCATGGGCTGATCCTCAGGTCCATGACTTCGGTAGTCTGTGGCTGCCCCATTTCCTTCAGGGCCAACAGTTGACATATCGTCATGTTTCAGGTCGTCTTCCGAGTCAATGTCCAACCATTCACCACTGTCTTTTGACCCATCCTCGCTACCAATGACGCTGCCTTCAAAATCTGAGGCATCTCCAACTTTAAAATCACTGTCATCTGAGCTATCATACTCCAAAAAACTCTTCCGGGCCCCCAAATATTGTAAGGTTCCTGTAGCCCGGCGAGAATCCAGGATCTCCTGGGCCTCGTATTCAACTTCATCACGGACCGGGGTGGGCGGCGGGGGACCGGAGGTGGGCATCACCGAAGGGACAACAGGTTTCGACACAGACTTATGGAACCCCCTGCGACCCCTCCTTTTGCGATTTCCAGAGGACCGGTACCCCTTCTGTCCCGCCCTGTACGGCTCAAACACCGACAGACTCTCCTCACAACGCAACTGCATACGAGACCCCACCCCTTTCTTCCGTCCCCCCTGCAGGGCATCGGTGGCGACATCAGCAGCAGGGCAGGCGGACGGGGTGTGAAGGTAAGTGGGACCTCGGGGACTGAGTGCGGTCTCGACTGAGCAGGGAGGATGGGAAGCGCGATGGCTATGGCAGAACGGGCCCCACTGGGTTAGCTCCCCAGTGGCCCAATCGAATTGGGGGTTATGCAACGCCAGCCACGGCATCCCTAGTACCATGTCTACCGACATTTTCTCCATTACCAGGAATGATAGACCTTCCGAATGGCGACCCCCCACAGTGAGTTGTAACACTGGGGTCCTCCATCGTACCAAGCCCGAAGCCAGAGGAGTAGCATCAATGCTAGCAAAACGAATTGGCGTCTTCAGCGCCAAAAATTCCGCCCTCAGGGGCTCAACGAGACGCATGCTTACCAGGTTAGCGGCTGCTCCGGAATCAATAAATGCCTGCCCTAGGCGGGAGAAGTTCCGGAATCTAACCTGGCAGGGTATTAGAAGTCTAGGACGTACCTGTGGTCCTAGGCGACCCTCCCTGCAATCGCCTAGGACTGGGAGTCTTTCTGCCGATTCGGACTGTGGGCGCTGAGGCCTCAGGGGGCAGGTTATCACCCGATGTCCAGCTTTCCCGCAGTAGAGGCAGAGATGATGCAATAACCGAACTCGGCGTCGCTCCTTGGGGTCCAGCGGGTCCAGTTCCATAGGTTCGGGAACAGAGACTGGTACGGAAGAGGAAGGAACCGGACAAACGACCTCCCTGACTCTACTGGTCTGCCTGTCCTGCTTCCCAGCCCTGAGCCTCCTATCTGCCTTCACCGCTAGCTCCATGGCCTCCTTTAAGGACCCGGGAATGGGATGGGAGATCAACAGCTCTTTGACCGCGTCCGAGAGACCCTGCAGAAAAACGTCCTTCAGGGCACTCTCGTTCCATGCAGTGTCGCCCGCATAGCGTCTGAAACTGGAGCAATAATCCTCCACACAAAGCGACCCCTGATGCAGCGCCAGCAACCGTGAAACCGCCAACCCCACTCGGTCCGGCTCATCGAAGATGCCCCCGAGTTCCTGAAAAAAGGAGTCCACCGACTGCAGGGAGGGGGAACCCTCGGGAATAGAAAAGGCCCAAGTCTGGGCAGAGCCCCGCAGCAGGGACATTATAAGCCCGACCCTCTGGGCCTCTGAGCCCGAAGAACGGGGACGCATCCGAAAAAACAGGCGACACGCCTGTTGAAAAACGAAAAACTTGTTCCTCTCCCCAGAGAACACCTCGGGGAGAGGGCACTTGGGTTCGGGACTGGTAAAGGCGTTCTGCCCCTGCGACAACGCCCACTGCTCCTGGGCCACCATGCGAGCTGACAAATCCCGGATCACCGGCACCAGGTCTTGCAGCTGGTTTGCAAGGGCGCTGATCGCCGCCATGAAAAAAAAGGTATTTTAAGGGCCAGTTATTATGTTACGGCACTCTGCCCCCCGAGCGCCAGTTGGGGGGCCCTGATCTCCTGCACCCCACTGTCCCTGCCTACTTGCCTCGGCCCTGGCTAACCCCAGGCGGACAACTGGGCGGCAGTCCCTGCACTGGCTAGGGACCTGGCGACTGCCTAGATGGAACTACTAACAGGGGACAGAGTGCCGACAGAAGAGGCAGGTGTAACAAACCAACAAAACTTACAAGTACAAGCAGGGCTGGAGATGGAGCTCACAGGCAGATAGACAGGACCTGAATAGCAACTAGTGCTGACTGGGACAGACCAGACTAGGGGCTAACAGGACCAACAGAAACAGGCTGAGAAAGGATAGCAGGGCTGACAGACAACTAGGGACTGGCTGAGGTAAACTGCAGACAGACTGACTAGATGAAAGCAGAACCAATAACTGGCAGTGAGCTCACATCACTGCCAGTCTCTTAACCACAAGGTTCCGCCCCCGGGCGGAGAGTGGGAGGAGGCAACTCCACCCACTGCTGTATAAGAAGAACGGAGGAGTGCGGGCGGCACCCTACGGGTGGACACGCCCATGCCGCCGCCCACCGGCCGTTCCAAGCTGCTGGGATAACCTCGACACAGGGCTCCAGGCTGCTGGAGCCGACGCCGGAGCGACGCGCGCCGACCGCGGGACCCCGTGCCGCGCTGTATGGTAACACATATATTTAATAACATTGGAAACAAAAACTCCAAAAGTTTTGTTACACAACAACAAAAAAGTTTTCTACATCTGAGGTGTTCAATGTGAATCCCCTTTGTCACTAGAAACACATCAAGCCTGCAGTCAAGTTTCTGCCATACATTTTGTAGCATATCACAACTGACTGATGCAAAGGCTTCTGTGATGCGTACTCGCACATCATGCATGGTGGGTGGTAAGGGTGGCATGTAGACTTCATCTTTAACACTCCCCCAAAGAAATAAAATCACAAAGCTTAATGTCCGGGGAATGTGGTGGCCAAAGAAGAAATTCACTATCATTACAACCTGTATGGCCAATCCATCTCTTTGGTAGTCGTCTATCGAGCTTCTGACTTCATTGTGAAAATGGGGGGTGCCCTGTTCTGTTGGAAGATGAAACCTGGGATTTCCTGTTCCAGCTGCGGCAGAAGCCATATATGTAGCATGTCCTGGCACAAAAATCCCCGGGATTGTCTCCTCATGGAAAAAAAAGGGCCGTACATTTACAGCGCAAAACACATTCACCTTGGGGGAGTTGCGCATAAGCTGCACATAGGCATGTGGGTTTTCCCTCCCCAGATTCTGACATTACGTTTGTTAATTGCACCCGAAAGATTCCATTAAACCTTTGATTTCCATTAGAATTTGCATACTTTCGCAGAAATAATGTCGCCTCGCTTTGTCATCCGGTTTTAGGGCTTATAACAACTGCAATTGGTAGGGATAACATCGCAAAGTTTGCGCAGAATCTTCCACACAGTTGGCTGTGGAATGCCAAGTTCTCTGCTTGATCTGATGATGGATTTCTCAGAGCTTTCTGTCAAACTTGCATGGACACACTCAACTGTTTACACATTTTCTGGTTAACTTTTTCCTTAAAATTAGAGTACCACTTACACATTGTGTATCCACTAGGCGGATCTTCACCAAACTTTGTTTGAAAATGATGTTGCAAACTAATAACAGTCTGGTAGACGTGAAAATTAAGGACACAAAATGCTATCCTGTCTTCGTTGGCAGCCAATTTGTCTTATAGCGAAGACTATGACAGAATAAAACATTGTGTGGCTCATTTAGTAAAACTGCTTAACATTAAAGGGGTTGTCCCGCGAAAGCAAGTGGGGGTATACACTTCTGTATGGCCATATTAATGCACTTTGTAATATACATCGTGCATTAAATATGAGCCATACAGAAGTTATTCACTTACCTGTTCCGTTGCTAGCGTCCCCGTCTCCATGGTGCCGTCTAATCTTCAGCGTCTAATCGCCCGATTAGACGCGCTTGCGCAGTCCAGTCTTCTCCCTTCTGAATGGGGCCGCTCGTGCCAGAGAGCGGCTCCTCGTAGCTCCGCCCCGTCACGTGTGCCGATTCCAGCCAATCAGGAGGCTGGAATCGGCAATGGACCGCACAGAAGACCTGCGGTCCACCGAGGGTGAAGATCCCGGCGGCCATCTTCACAAGGTAAGTAAGAAGTCACCGGAGCGCGGTGATTCGGGTAAGTACTACCCGTTTTGTTTTTTTTATCCCTGCATCGGGTTTGTGTCGCGCCGAACGGGGGGGCTATTGAAGAAAAAAAAAACCCGTTTCGGCGCGGGACAACCCCTTTAAGACTGTGCTGGTTGCCCATAGCAACTGATTATAGTGCAGCTTTTATTTTTCCTCAGCTGCTTGAAAATGAAAGCAGCGTTGTGATTGGTTGCTTTGGGCAACACAGACAGTCTTACTGTTAGGCAGTTTTGTTTAATGAAATTTTTTGAGTTTCTGTTTCCATGGATATCAAATTTATGTATCTCAATGCCCTTAAGTGTGAGTTATGAGTGTTTCAAATCAGGAAGATAATTTTGTAATAACCCTGTATAGGATTCCGCTACCTAAAAATTTTTTGGGAAAAAGACAATTTTACCTTGGGTTTCTCAATGGTTGCTGGATGATTGTTTTCTACTCATGGCCAGTTCCCCAGTAATAGATCCAATGTGGTGTTCATCATTGCCCGATTTGTATGAGATGCGGAAGCCTGGTCTTCTCCTTATTTAGAACAAGATCATGCCATGTTGGGTCAAAAAGTGCTATATTTAATGTTCAACAAGGAAGGTATTCAGTTTCTGAATATACTGCAAAGTTTCAAAGCTGGGCATCTAATATTTCATGGAACTCTTTCACACTGAAGTGGCATTTCCATGAGGGTCTTTCAGAACAGGTGAATGATGAACTTAAGTAGATCTTCCTTCACATCTTGAGAACAATATTTGGTTATGCATTTGTATTGATCAAAGACTGTGGGAAAGGAAGTGAGAAAAGATGTTTTATTATAATTCTTGAACCCTCACTCACTCAACAGTCAACCCTCACTTAGAACCAAGGTATGCTATCAAACTAATTCTTTTTGAGAACCAATGCAGGCAGATATAATTCATGGACCAATTTCTGCTGCTAAGTGATGTTGATATATTGCGAAAAGATTATGCCTTTATTGTGAGAAACCTGGCATTATATTTTTGACTGTCCTGTTAGACCACAAAGGTCAATTGCTGTGATGGAACTCAAACATAATTTTGCCCCAGGATCCCATTGTGATCCTTTGAATTTGGAAATACAACCTCTATCATCTATGACACCAAGTGCTGGTAATTTAATATCGTATTGTTCCCATTTTATCATATCTATTCAGCTCCCTTGTAGATCTTGCAAATTAGCTACTACTGCAATGTTGGATTCCAACTCAGTAGGAAATTGTATGGACATTAAGTTTGCTTTTGATAATCCTATTGACCATAGTCCAAGATCTTTAAATAGTGACTGTTAATGGATCACCATTAAGTTACAGTCCTATTACTCATGAAACCATTGAACTGAAATTGATAATTGATCCTAATCATCATGAGAAGATATGTTTCTATTTTTTTCCCAAAAAAATTTCCAGTAATTTGGGGCATTCCATGGCTTTGGTATCCGTAATCTCACAACTGATTGGAAAACGAGACAACTACTGTTTACTTCTGAAATCTGTTAAATGAATTGTCAGCCAAAAGATTCTATTCCCTCTGAGCTGGGAGCTAACTCCATAGAACTGCCCAAACCCTACAGAGTATTAAAGGATCTATGCAACAAATGTACTGACCATTTAGTTGCTCATCATCCTTATAACTGTCCTACTGAACTTTTTGAACCAGGCCCAGGAGCCCTAGAGGGCCCATAAAATCTCTCTTGCCCATATTGCAAACCAATACTATGAATGAAACTTTGTAGTTGGGAGCCCAGTTCTAGACTTTGCACTGGGGCCCAGCAGATTCATGTTATGCCTCTGTGTCAATATGTGCAGACCAGATCACACTTGATAAATGATCATTTGGTCTGAAACGCTGCACTACAAATACTGTGCAATCCACAATGTTCCTCTAAGATTAATAAAGGCTTTAACTACATTCTTCAAAAAAATGTTGCTTTTCTATTTAAGAGTTTATTCATTAAATGTTGAAATCCAAGTAATAGGACCAGAAGTAGGCAAATAGGGGAAATAAAGCATACCTATAAATGGGTGCAACCAATGTGTCTTTAAAATTTATGTAAAAATTACTCTAAAAGATGACACGTGCACCTTAACCATTCCACGACACAGGATGTAAGTTTATGTTCTTCCAGGGTGGTAGTTAAAACAACAGGACATAAACTCACGTCCTGTTAATGGTAAAGGCTCACATTCAGTTGCAGGAGCTGGCTGTGACTGTCAGGCAGCCTCATACTGCAAGAGCGGGGATTAGTGAGGGTCTTCAACTATGACACATCATTTATAGTATGGGCCACATGTTTTCCCACCAAAATATATTAGTTTGCCTTTCAGTGATATCAAAGTAGTTATCAATGCATCAAACTCCAGAGGGATGTAAAACAGATGCACTTGCCATGGTAAATTACATTTATGTGCATTAGCAAAGCTGTTTCATTGGACTCTGCCCCTTCATTAGCTCGTTCAGCAAACAAGTAGTAGCTCTAGCGTAGCTGCTATTTTAGAAGTCTGGTTTGAAATTCCAGACGACAACAATTTGAAGAAAATAAATTAAATATGGTCAGTTAATGGGGTTGTCTATTTCTTATGTATTGATGACCAAGTTATTCAACAGGGATCCACTGCTCGGGACCCCTGGTGACAGCCACTGCCAGTGTGTATGGAGACAGAAGCTGACAGCTTTGAACACCTGGCTGTGTCCCTGTTGGTATTGCAGTCCCTGTTTCCAATTGATTCAATGCCTGCATTATCAACCCGGGCCAATGCAATGTGTAAAGAGCTATCCACTTATTGTACAGTTCACATTGACTGCCACTGGAAGAACAGGTGATAAGCCAGGGTCTCAAGCAGCGGACACTTGTCCATCAACTATTGATAACAAGTCCTGAGGATAGGTCACCAATAGTTAAGAAGTAAGTACCATATATACTTGAGTATTAGCCGACCCGAGAATAAGCCGAGTCAATAAGTTTTACCACAAAAAACTGGTAAAACTTATTGACTCGAGTATAAGCCTAGCTATACTCAAGTATATGCTAGGTTTAAAACCCCCCCATAGTACTCAACTCCCAGCCGGCGTCTGTGTCTGTGGCATGATGGTCCCCCCCGCAGTGCGGCAAGCTGCTTGAGAATTCACAGCGCTGGCACTCAATCCAATCACAGTGCTTACACAGCACTGACTGCAGGGGAATTCAAAGCCGAGCAGGGAGATGATAGCGGGGAGAAATTTCAAGCAGCTTGCCGCACCGCCAGGGAGACCATTGTGCCGGGGACGCAGACACCAGCTGGGACGTGAGTATTGCAGGTTTGTTTTTTTTTTTACGTCCCTCAAGTATAAGCCGAGGGGGGCTTTTTCGGCATAAAAAAATGTGCTCAAGAACTCGTCTTATACTCGAGTATATACAATAACCCATTTATTACCTACAAAAACACCACATAGCATAACAAGATTTCATTTTTACAAAAAGATACAGTGCAACATAAGTATTGTCCTGTATTCACCTTGCTTCATAAGTATCTGTGTCTAAGGAAAAACAATGCATTCTAAAAATGTAAGCAGTTATATAACTTTAATTAATCTAAATCTGTAAAATTCATTTATTGCATAAATGTTAATTTAGATTTCCATTTACAAGTAAAAATGTAAAAAATTAAATATTAAAAATGAGGGCTTGTTAATTAATAGACAGAGAAATATGTTAAAGATTTGATTGTGTGAACTGTTTTCAAGGGGGCTGCTAACTAAGTAATATCACAAATTAGAATTGCCTAAATATAATTGGGATATAAAATGTTGTCAATATTTTTCTAGATTCATAATTGTGAAAGAATGGTAAATTTGAATATGCTAAGATTACATTATTCTTTAAAGCCAAGTGTGCAAAGTTAGTCTATACATACTGAACATGCAAATTTACTGTATGCATGTTGTCATGTCTGTAAGATATATTCATTTGCTGGATAAGTATATACATATATACCTATTATAACTATGTCATACGCAGACAATAGTCAAAGTTGGATCTTATTTAGACTGGTGAGTTTTATCCATGTTTAATTGTCCATATTTTAGGCGTAACACCCAGACCCACACAGTTCCATTGGACCATACTAATCGCAGGTACAGTACATTACACTGTTTTGATTTAAACTTAACTACTTTGTACTAAGCAAAGTATGGGAAGAACATAGTATTGTGGTGGTGATCAGGACCAGTCTTGAGTTAGATAGTATGTTCCATTGATACCCTACCCTTACGGTGTACCATCTAGTGCCAAAATAATTTAGTCATGCAGTGTATAAAAAACATTGCCATAAAGTGTCCATATAATAATAAGAGTTGTATAACTTAGGCTTCATTCAGATCTTGTTTTTGCTTCACCCAGTGGTCTAGTTAGGATGTTCATTTAAAATCCTGAAAATAACACTGCTGACAGGACCTGGGCAGAACCTATATCAGCCATTATCGAAAACTGCTGAAATGTAGACCAATACAGTATATATGGATTTTGGCAGGTTCCCATTCACTTCAGGCATTTTGTGCTGCAAAGAAAAGTGCAGTCAGCCACGCTTTTCTTTTCAGCACAGAATGCTAGAAATGAACAGACACCTGCCGAAAAGGAGACCTTTGGGTCTCTGCCTCAATAGACTTCTATAAAGACCGAGATAGGTTCTGCCCACGTCGAGTCCAGCAGTGCCGTTTTCACAATTTTAGGGCAAGCACCCACTGGCGTTTGCGTTTTCCGCGGGAAAAAAACGCAGCGTTTTCGCCGCGTTCCCCCGCGTTTTTTCCGCCCGTTTTCCGCGGCGTTTTTCGCGGCGTTTTCGCGGCGTTTTCGCGGCTTTTCTATTAATTTCCATGGAGAAAAATAAGGACACATATGCAACTGACAGCTCCTATGTTAAAAACGCAAACGCAACGCAAAAAAAACGCCAGTGGACAGGAACACATGTTATCTCTATGCCTGTGCAGGAAAAACGCAAAACGCAAAACGCAAAACGCAGGTAAAAAAACGCCAGTGGGTGCTCGCCCTTAAATGGACACCCTCACGGAACCCCTGGACGGAGTAAAAGACAAAATCTGAGTGGAGCCTAACACTGCCCAAGCAATAAACTTGTGATTGAAACTGCATCCTGCACAGCTGCCTTCCCTAGCCATTGCCCACTTTGTCACACCATAAACATGTGAATAATGTATGAGGTAGCCTCAAATTGAACAGTAAAACTAGGTTGACAAACCGAACCCTAATTTTTTCTTTCCTCTTTCCTTTGCATTTGAATTATATATTAGTTCTTACGATATATGTTATAAGTGAATATATACTTTCTATTTCCGCTATTATAAGTCATAAAATTAAAAACAATGTCTGCTATGATAAGTTATACAATTTAAAAAAATGTTTTTGTTTCCATAGGTGCATGGTGGAAGTATGCCACACACTAGGCTACTCCTGCTACTGTTCATACTGTGCATGGCCCGGTCAAGTCTCCACTATAACTTTTATAAAACAGAGTCAATTTTCAGCTGTCTTAAAGAAGTCCTTGAGGAGGCCAAAAGGAGAAGTTTAGAAGACAATTCGGTTCTTAGCAAAAGGGGCTATGACTTTGGACCAAGTGATAGCCTATTATCCCAAGAGGAAGAGGAGGAAGAAGAGGATGAGAAAGAGAAAAGGACATTTCCAGCTGCACGCTACAGATATCTGTCACAGGCCCAGGTGAAGGGCAAGCTATATCAAAACAAGGCAAAAAGTGACCGCCGGACCAAATTCACTCTTTCATTGGATGTACCTACTAATCTAATGAACATTCTATTTGACATTGCAAAGGCTAAAAACATGAGGGCAAAGGCTGCAGCAAATGCACAGCTAATGGCCCAGGTTGGCAGGCGAAAGTAAGGCTGGCTAGGCTGTGCGTGGCCCACAAAGGGAGGTAGATAAATTAGCACAAGACTTGTGCCATGAAATCTCCTGCTCCACACATGGCCGAACCCTGGAACTTTTCTTTGTACAGTACACTGCTATATAATGAGTCCTTCAAAGCTGCATTTACTTCCTACATGTCTATGCCCAAGGGGTGATATGTCACCCTCCTTGCCCTCTTTTATAATTCATTAATAAATAATTTTGTTCTATTTTGTTACATTTTCTCTATCTCTTCCCAACCTCTGAAATTTCTGTATTTTGGCTTTATCGCTGTCCTATGGATTTTATTATATCTTTTTTCTGTTAATGATTTCCTTTGTAGTTTTTGTTCCTTTACATGGAGATTTTAATGCACAAATTGAAAATTATTAAAAAAAATTGCATCTCCCACTGTGATGTTTTTTTTTTTAAATTGGAACAAGCAATTTTTGATATGTTCAAGTTTTTTGTGTCTTTTCAAGGCCTTTATAAAAAAAAAAAACAGAACAAAGATAAGTAGAAAAAAATTGCTTCTGCACTACTACACGTTTCAAGATTTTTAAGAAACACTGTCCAGATTTTAACTTGTCACATGTAAAAAGGGACACTACTTGGCATATGCTTAGCCCACTGAAATGTGTATACTAGAATATGTTTAGATACTTTTACATTCTTCTTTATATCCAAAATCTGAAGAACCATCCAGATCCAACTCTTCTTTTTACATAGCAGCAATGCATTACAATGTATCAGTGGACTCCCAGACAAGAGAGAGATTTGTGTTGCTGTTGTGGTCAGCTCAAATATGAGCCCTATGTAGTTCTACAGTGCTGAAGAAATGTCCAGATGGATTTTCTCTCTTTAATGGTAATCCCATGTTATTAGCCAAATGTTCTAATAAATGCTTATTTTAAAATTCAGTGGTAATCGAGGACCACATACTGGTCTATATCTTCTTACGCACTTGTGCGTTCACTCGTGCAAAATCTGTACACTGAGAGTTTACTGTGAGACTGGACACTTGCAAATCATCTCTCGGTGCTTAACCTCCTCCTCAGCAATGCTTCAACTCCAATAACTGCACATTATTAAACAGCATGACTTCCTTCCATGACTTAAATATTCTGCCTATAAATAATGGAGACAGAATTCAGCAAACTGAGTGAGGAAAGACATGATTAAGAAGAAAGACGATGAGTAAAGTTTAGGCAGTAACTGTAGGCTAGGATCAGTCACTCAAGTGTAGTGTACAGATACCAAACTTTCTGGATGCTTCTATGTGGTCTTTGTTGTTCTTGTGCTTATGTGTTGTCAGTGTGTTCTATGTGAGTGAATATGATGTGTATTGCCTAGCTGCAGCACTGAATGGGTTACTGTCTGGGTTATGTCTGGAAATGCATCTTTTGTGACCTTGTCATATAAATGTGTTTGCAAGGTGCATGAGTGAGGTCTTTTTGGTCTTTCTTTTAGTCTTCTTTCTTTGGCAGCCTCCTACTGAGAGTGTCCTGAGTGGAGCCTGTGGGCACAGAGACACCTTCAATCTGTGGGCCAAGAAGATGGAAGAGACAGAGAGGATGCTGTTTGTGTCCAGGGCCTATCTCATCAAGTCCCTATGCAGTATCGCAAAAGGAACCGTAAGACCGTGTGAACCCACTCTGTAGCGCTGAATGTGGATCTTCAACCGTGAGTGTGCATCGGTAGTGAGTTGGTGAGTGGAAGTGAAGCATGTCCAGGAATAGAGTGCCGCAGATAACTTGGCCTGTGAGAATCCCTCTGGTTTCTCGTGTTGCGTCCCTGTCACAGCACGTGTCCTCCTCCACCAGTGTCTTTTGCCAGTAGATGTAAAGTTGTTATGGACTGTTCCAAGTTTGCAAGTTATCCTACAGTAAATGGCTTTACCAACCATTCCTGACACTGCCTTTATAAAATCAACTCTGTGTGTGTGGACTCTTTAGGTGTCACCTGTGACAAAAGGACTACAGGTAAACTCCTGTCGGGTTTTCCCCCATTTAATAGCCTGACCTTGGCCCCTTGGACATGTCCCTGGTTACCCTCCGGGTGGCAGATAATAGAGCCACCGGGACAAGGCCTAAACTCATCCCCGCCGTTTCCTAGGCTGTGGCCCGCGCCTCGGACGCTACACAAGGGTCATCCAAAGTGAAAGCTCTTCTGGGCTGCTGAGGTCTAGGAGGGAGTAGCTGGGAAGGCAGACGAGGGGGGAGACCATTCAGACTATAAGGCACATAGACACTTAATGTTTCCTATGGTCAAAAAAATGCAGTGTGTATATATATATATATATATATATATATATATATATATAATAGCAATCCTTAGTTATGAGCAGTATTAGGGAAGCATAAAATCAAGTGACCAAGTTTTCTATTTGTCAGCTTCAGAGTGAATTCACATGAGAATAGTAAAGTCAAACAATCTGAGCAACTTTGAATGAGGCATGGTTGTCGGTGCTTGACTATCTAGGGCCAGTATTTCAAAACCTAACAACCTTGTGGGATTTTCTCATGCAACAGTGTGAAGAGTATATCAAGAATAGTGAAACTAAGGTGCAGCTAATAAGGCCACTGGTTATCCTGTTAACATGTTTGAACGCATGGATGAGCTATAACAGCAGATGACCACCTTGAGTGCCATTGTTGTCTAAGAAAAATGAAAGCAAAGACTCAGGCGGGCAAAAGAGCACACAAATTGGATCACTGAGCAATAGAAAAACATCACCAGGTCAAATTAATCCAGATTTCGGTTGCACCATGCTAATGGGAGGGTCAGAATTTGATGCAAGCAGCATGAATGGATAAACTCTTTCTGTCAGCTGTTCAGAGTATTCACTGTAAGGCCGCCTGCCGACGAGCGGGTCGGATCCGGCGGCGAGAGTTCTCGCCGCGGGACCCGACCCGAGCGCCTGCAGAGACGAGCGCGTACTCACCCGCGCCCGGCGGCCCCGGCTCTTTCATGTGCCGGCTGCCGGGCAGCCGGCACATGCGCAGACCGGAGCCGGCGGCCGGGTGAGTGACGTATCTGTGCGAGGCTCTGCGAGCCCCGCACAAAAATAGGGCATGCCGCGGTTTGTTTGCCGCGCGAGATTTCGCGTGGCCAAACCGCGGCCGTCTGCATAGGAGTGCGTATTGTAATGCACTCCTATGCAGGCTTTGAGCGGCGGAAATCCCGCGGGAAATCCCGCCGTGGGATTTCCGCCCGTGTGCAGGCGGCCTAATGCTCTGCACTCTGTATAGCACAATTTTGGTGCATGAGGAAGAACCAAGATGAGTCCTGAAGATCAAGTAAAAATAATCTACAGCACTCAACAGATTACTTGCAATCAGTTTTTAAAATGTATCATTCAGCACTGCAGACAGGACTTGGTCAATAATTCATAAATGCAATATTCAACACATGAAATCACATCCAGGTTTTGATGAACATGGTGTGTAGGTTAGTGTTACAGCTAAAGCATTAAACCTGATTCTTTGGTGTGTTTGACCTTCATCAATATGTTGCAATGGACAGTAAGGCCTTAGTCAGACGGGCGTTTTTTTTGCGCGATTTGCGCATGCGCATGCGTCCGGCAATTTTTTAAAACCATTGCTTTGCAATGGTATCGGACACATGAGCGCTTTTTATGCGCTCGTCCGATAAATTATAGAACAGAAATCGCAGATCGCACCTATCTGCGATCTGCGATTCCTGTTCTCTTCTCTATATGCGCTCAATGGGGCCGGCGGCAGCAGCGCCAACCCCATTGAGAACATATAGAAGACACATCATTCTTCTCTGCCACAGCTGTAACAGCTGTGACAGAGAAGAATGATGTTTGCCCATTGAATTCAATGGAGCTGGCAATACAGCCGGCTCCATTGAAAGCAATGGGCTGCCGGACAGCGCTGGATGAATTGTCGGGAAGGGCTTAAATATATAAGCCCTTCCCTGCAATTCATCCAGAAAAGTGTTAAAATAAAAAAAAATATATACTTACCTTGTCCCGGCAGCCGGAGTTCAGCGCCCTTCCCGACAATTCATCCCACACTCGCCCGCAGCGCATTGCTTTCAGTGGAGCCGGCTGTATTGCCGGCTCCATTGAATGCAATGCGCTGGACAGCTCCGGCCCGTTTCTAATGAAACGCGGCTAGGAGCAGATTTTCGGGCACCGGTCACGCGATTTGCGGATGCGCATCAGTCATGCGATCCGCAAATCGCGCGAAAAAACGCCCGTCTGACTAAGGCCTCATGGAGCATCGATTCAAGCTAAGGAAGTGAAGGAAAGAAAAGAGTTAAAATAACATAATAGTGAGGTCAACAAGCCAAATAACTGCTCTATAAGCCTGTAGGCTATACAATACATGTCACATTGAACACGCAGTGTGATCTGCAAGCAGCAGGCTATAGAGCAGGAGAAGCAGAGCAGATTGGGATAAAGCTTTATAGGAAATGATCCACTATAATTTATTCTCTTAAAATTTCGGTTTATTCAGGGTTTATGGGTTCAATTGGCAGTCTTATTAGCAATTAATAGGGTTATTACTGTGCATTTAAAGATAGCTGTAGATCAGATGGTGAAACAGTGCCTCTTGCGTTTTTGGTATCCTATATATTCAAAATAGGGTGGTGTGCAAACACTCACCTGGTGCTAGGTGGGAAACCCTGTGTGAGGGAACCCATCGCACCTAAGATCCAGGTCTGCATGTAGAACACATAGATCCATTTCCACAATCCAGCAAGATAGCTGAAGAGACAACCAGGAGTCCATCAACGGCTTCACCGACAGGGGAGCCTCACCATAGGTAGGAAATTTCAAAAGAAAAAATAGACTCCGTGCTCGCCAGGCTCAGGAAGATCGGGTAAGAGATCGAGGACAGGTACAATGTTATACCATTCTTTATTGCAACGCATTTTGGCATATTACAGCAGACGCCTTTTTTAAGCAATACAATTTCAAATATAAAACAGCACCAACATATACGAGAACATGTAACATACTCACTCATGATGAACACGCTGAACGCCACGTAACGATTATTGCTTCCAAGACGATATCCTGTTGTATACCTCCATCTGTGCACAAGATTATATTGAGAGCGCTGCATTCATCGCAGCCGTGACGCAGCTTCTCAGCCACTTCTCAGAAACCACTCAGAGAGTACAGGCCTCTCCCCGCTTGTCGCACGTTGCATATGCCTCTGATGATAGGCAGTGAAAATTCCCACTGTATAGGCAACCAGTGAAATTTGCTGCCCACAGGCTCCTATGTTAAAACTATTTTTACAGATGTTCTATACTGCTATCATAGGTACAAGCCAGGAGGATAAGCTGAAGTATATCTTCAATGGAAGGCTGCAACATATCCCATCGTATGGGTTTACTGTGAGATACATTGTCCATAGAGTCCAGTTCTAAAAATAACACATATACCAGAAATATATCAAAAATGCTTTTCACATCAGAGGATTTTCAATGTAAATCCCCTTTGTCACTCAACACACATCAAGCCTCTAGTGAAGTTTCTGCCATACACAATTGACTGATGCAATGGCTTCTGTGATGTGTATTTGCAGATATTGCATGGTGGCTGTTGACCCCCTAGTGACTACCCCATTGCCTTTTTTACATCCTGCTTTAGTGGCCTTTAATTCCCAGGGACATAAAAACATGCTTACTCTGGGGATTAAAGCCACGTTGGCTGTGGACGTGATAGCTCCATGCTGTCAGTTTCCAGCGTTAACCGATAATGGAGCTGTCATGTGGGGCCGCGCGAAGCCCCCCACCCCTCCCTCCGGTCATGCAATTGGCGCTATCCAATGGAAAGTGCTAATTGGGTTAAAGTGTAAGAAAGTTTTTAAAAAATTAAAGATTCAGCTGCCCTCATGGATCGGATCCATGAAGGCTGTTGAGCATACTCACCCCCGTCCTCTGCTATGTCCCTCGGCAATCTAGTCTTCGGTCTTCTGCACATGCGCGCCAGGCGTCATTACCTCAGCAGCATGCGCAGACGGCTGGGAACCCTGGCAAATTTGAAATCTTCTGGCTAGTGAAGGTAGCTGGGAGGCAGGAGATGTCACTGGGGATCGTGGTGACTGGTCCCTGGGCCCATGATTGCCGTTATCTATTGGATAACGGTGATCCTGAAAAGTTAAAAAGTGTAAAAAAAAAGTTTAAAAAGTTAAATTTTCAGCTCCCTTAATGGATTGAATTGCTGAGGGGAGATGAAATTACATACCCAAGGTCCCCAGATTTTCCCCTGATGCAATCTTTATCTGCAAACCTTTCCCA
This sequence comes from Eleutherodactylus coqui, assembly GCF_035609145.1. Lineage (NCBI taxonomy): Eukaryota > Metazoa > Chordata > Amphibia > Anura > Eleutherodactylidae > Eleutherodactylus > Eleutherodactylus coqui. Next base: position 195,674,656 of record NC_089838.1, read on the forward strand.
GCTTCAGCACAAGTGCCTATCAGCATAATGGAGGATGCTTGTGCAAAAGTCAAGCAATGATGGTTGGCGATCATGTGAAAGTTAAAAAGAGAAGTTGAAGTTTTATTCCCCTCACCGATGTGATCGTGAGAGGAGATAAAACTTCTTACCGGAGGCCTCTGCATTTTAACCCCAATGCAATACTCCTCTATGGACCTTCCCTGGCTTTTGCGCATGCGCCCGCCGGCAAAATGCTGAACACATGCGCAGGAGTTAGGGGGCCCAGCAAATTTAAAATCGCCTTGCTCCCAGTTAACCAAGGTTGCCGATAGCCTGAAGCAGTGACTGGTGGCCTCGTTCAGCAGTTCCCGGTCATGTAATAAAAAGGTAGCGATCTACCTTAGGCTGGTCTCACATGACTGGATAGAAATTGCGAATTCTGCATGCGTTTTATCCGCGGTAATCCACAGAACAATCAAATGCACTGCATTACACAATTCCGCAAGTGGGCAATGGGGCCTGGAATTTATTCAGTTGTGCTCTGAAATCCAATGGGTGTTCCCTCCATTATAGGCCTAGCCATGTGTTTTGTAAGTAGATTGGGGCCACAATGGGTATGTACAAATGACATAGTAACATAGTATGCTAGGCTGAATGAAGACAATGTCCATCTAGTTCAGCCTGTTTCAACTCCCTAGTTCATCCAAAGGAAGGGAAAAACCTCAAGGGGAAGAAGTCAATTAACCTATTTGAGGGAAAATTCCTTCCCGATCCCATAATGGCAATCAGAATAATCCCTGGATCAACCTTTGATAGATCCTACCTGAATGTAAGACTCGGAACAACAACCCCGCTGGTCACCTAATGTCTATATCCTGTAATATCCTTCTGCTCAAGAAAGATGTCTAGTCCTCTCTTAAACTCAATGGATTCTGAGATCACCACGTCCTTAGGCAGACAGTTCCACAGTCTCACTGCTCTTACAGTAAAGAATCCCCTTCTGTGTTGGTGATTTTTAAGTCCCCCCTGGGAGACCACAGCTAGCGATGTGAACAAGGCTTTGCATATAAGCTGAAACGCATACTCCCCGTTATGAATTTTTAATCTTTGTAACAAGCACTGAATAAAGGCATATAGGATTTCTTCATAAAGTCTGGGCTCCCGAATTTTATTTTCCTGCACAACTCGCGATGCTTTGATCGCTCCTGCAGTATGACGTAATGCTGTACGATTGCAGTTATTGCCCACGAGTGTCAGATGTAATAAACAGCTGACACTCGCGCTGTATAAAGAGAGGTCACGCTGTGATCTCTCTTCATGCATACCCTGACACAGAAGAAGTTAATCTGCAGGATGCATGGCATGAAAGAAAAAAAATTAAAGCGTGGCAAAAATCGCTTTAAATCGCTTTTAAGATTTAAAATCCCCGCCTGCTGAATGGGCTGCCTCTGATTGGTCACAGCCCTCACCAATCAGAGGCAGCTCTCACTCACCCATTCATGAAAAGCGATTTAAAGCGATTTTTGCCACGCTTTAATTTTTTTTCTTTCATGCCATGCATCCTGCAGATTAACTTCTTCTGTGTCAGGGTATGCATGAAGAGAGATCACAGCGTGACCTCTCTTTATACAGCGCGAGTGTCAGCTGTTTATTACAGCTGACACTCGTGGGCAATAACTGCAATCGTACAGCATTACGTCATACTGCAGGAGCGATCAAAGCATCGCGAGTTGTGCAGGAAAATAAAATTCGGGAGCCCAGACTTTATGAAGAAATCCTATATGCCTTTATTCAGTGCTTGTTACAAAGATTAAAAATTCATAACGCGGAGTATGCGTTTCAGCTTCTATGCAAAGCCTTGTTCACATCGCTAGCTGTGGTCTCCCAGGGGGGACTTAAAAAAAAAAGTAAAACTAAGGTCAATAAAGTTTTATTAATTGTAAAAATAAAAAGTAATAAAAGTTTAAATCAACCCTCTTTTGCCATATCTAGAATGAAAAAAAATCTAAATCATAAAAGAAAAATACATATTTGGTATCATCACCGCATCCGCAAAAATCCGATCTATCAAATTGGCACATTATTTACCCCACACGGTGAACATAGTCCGGAAAAAAAAAAGAACGCTAGAAATGCACTTTTCCAGCCACCCTGTCTCCCTGAAAAAATGCAATAAAAAGCGATCAAAAAGCTGTATGTATTCCGAATTTGTACTAATGTAAAATACAGGACATCCCACAAAAAATGAGCCCTCGCTCAACTACGTCGAAGAAAAAATAAAAAAGTTATTGCGTACATAAGATGCAGCAGAAAATAATTTTAAAAAATGTAATGTCTTTGGAAAAAAAATACAAGTACTACAGGAAAAAAAAAATACAAGTTTGGTATCGTAGTAATTGTACTGATCCATAGAACAAAGTTATTATGTCATTTTTGTTGCTGTTTGTGTACAGTAGAAACAAAACGCACTGAAAGATGGTGGAATGTCGTTTTTTTTTTTTATTTTACTCCACTTAGAATTTTGTAAAAGTTTTTCAGTACATTATATGGTACTTTAAATAGCACCATTGAAAAATACAACTCATTCCATAAAAACAAGCCACCATACAGCGATATCAATGAATATAAAAAGCAGTTACGATTTTTTAAAAGTAGGAAAAAACTAAAAGGGAAAAAAAAGGGGCCGCATCATTAAGGCTTTAAATAATGTACTAACTTCCTTCTCTGGGTCATTATGAACACAAGGCTACCATATGTGTAATTTGGTTTTTAATTTTTCACAAAGTAAGGGAGAAAGGTGGTGTTTTGGCGTTTTTATTTTTTTATAATTTTTTTAAAACTTTTTTTTACATTTTTGTCCCTTTAGGCGACTTCCACAGAGACCCATCAGGACCCCCTGATCACATTACGAGGGTCCGATAGTGACAGCCCTTTACACGCTGTGGTCACGTAGACTGCGGCATGCTAAGGGTTAAACAGCAGAGAACGGAGGTTTTCTCCATTCTCTGCTGTAAGAGCTGATGCCCTGCTATCACCTGACAGCTGGTCACCAGCTCTCTCTGCCGCAGGGACCATCGGCCGGCTTCTGTCAAGCCAATGTTCTCCGTCGCAACCTGTAAACAAAGCAGTGCAGAAGTTCAAAAAAAGAAGCGGGAAGTTGCCGGCAGATCAGTAATATCTTCTTTTTTTAAAGTCCTGCACTGTTCTCCGTGGGTCTGTGTAGGCAGAGCACACTGCTACAGCTTATGGCATTGTGCTCTGCAGGTTCCATAGTGAAATATAGCCCGGAAATCTTACGGGCTATATCGCTATGGGCAGTGTAGCTCATCTCGGAAAATTTCCGAGCGGTAATGCCCCCCCAGACTTTATTAGCTTTTGCAGTAGCTGACTGGCATTGGTTGCTCCAGTTAAATGTACAATCCACTAGTACCCCCAGGTCTTTTTCCTTATCACTTTTTCCTAGCTGTACCCCATTTAGTGTATATTGGTGACATCCGTTTCTCCTGCCCATGTGCATAACCTTACATTTATCCACATTGAACTTCATTTGCCATTTTTCTACCCAAGCCCTTGGCTTATCCAGGTCCTTTTGTAGCCGCATATTGTCCTCCTTTGTATTAATTGTCTTACATAATTTTGTATCATCTGCAAATATTGATATTTTACTGAGCAGTCCCTCTATCAGGTCGTTGATAAATATATTGAACAGAATGGGGCCTATTACTGAGCCCTGTGGCACCCCACTAGCAATGGTGGCCCGATCAGAGTACAAACCATTTATTACCACCCTCTGCTTTCTATCTCTGAGCCAGTTCTTTACCCAGCTACACACATTTTGCCCCAGACTGAGCTGTCTCATTTCATATATCAGCCTATTATGCGGCACAGTGTCAAATGCTTTAAAGAAATCCAGATATACGAGATCAATATACTCTCCTCGGTCCAGCTTAGAACTTACTTCATTGTAGAAGCTGATCAGATTGTTCTGACATGATCGACCCCTCATGAACCCGTGCTGATTAGGGGTTATTTCGTTGTGGCCTAACACGTTTAAGCAAAATTTCTGTTCTGAAAGGCACCAGCTACTTCTTTCCTTTTGGGCCCCGTTGTTCATACAGATATAAGATTAGGGCCACAATGGGTATGTTTCTGAACACAGGACAAACTGGGGTATCCATTTTGGGGTGTAAATTCTCATTTTCCTATGCACTATTAAAAAAAAACCTGCCTTCAAAATTACATATTTGCAAAAATATGAAATTTTATATTTTTCTCCTCTAAATTGCATTAACTCCTGAAAAAAACTGTGAGGTCAAAATACTCATGAGTCATGACGCCACTCAGTGAATACACTAAGAGGCGTAGTTTTTAAAATGGGGTTATTTGTGGGGGTTTCTATCATTCTGACACATATGAGCCTTTGAAATCTTGGATTGGTGTAGGAAAACAAAGTGTTCCTCAAAATGTTGACAATTAATGTTAAATGGTTAAAAAATATGAAAGTTTTTCAAATGTGCATCCATAATAAAGTAAACAGATGGAAATATATATCTTATCAAAAATTTGTATAATATGTTTGCCCATATTTGAGATATTGCTATTGAAAATGTGCAAAAATGACAATTTTTAAAAAATGTTTTCCAATTTTGGCGCTTTTAATTCTATTGATCTATTTTTATTATCTCAATGATGTACAATATGTGGTGAAAAACAATATCAGAATCAGGCCTCAGTCAGACGGGCGTTTTTTCGCGCAATTTGCGCATGCGCATGCGTCCAGCGATTTCTTAAAACCATTGCTTTGCAATGGTATCGGACACATAAGCGCTTTTTATGCGCTCGTCCGATAAATTATAGAACAGAAATCGCAGATTGCACCTATCTGTGATCTGCGATTCCTGTTCTCTTCTCTATATGCGCTCAATGGGGCCGGCGGCAGCAGCGCCGACCCCATTGAGAACATATAGAAGACAAATCATTCTTCCCTGCCACAGCTGTAACAGCTGTGGCAGAGAAGAACGATGTTTGCCCATTGAATTCAATACAGCCGGCTCCATTGAAAGCAATGGGCTGCCGGCGTGCGTGGGATGAATTGTCAGGAAGGGCTTAACCCTTTGCAATCCACTTTTGGATTCAGGGTGTCCTAGGGGTCTTTCTCTTTCAGCCATTATACAATGGCGCCATCTGCTGGCTATAGCCAGTACTGCGGTATAGGACATGCTGGAGAGGCCCCCGACAACACAGCGGCCAGTAATCTACAGTAAGAACACCCTGCCGGATGTCTTCTGACATCGGAGTTGTATAGCCTTCAATCAGAATGTCTTTAGACGTCAGCCAGTGGATTGGAAAGGGTTAAATATATAAGCCCTTCCCTGCAATTCATCCAGAAATGTGTAAAAAAGAAATATATATATATATACTCACCTTGTCCCGGCAGATGGAGTTCAGCGCGGCCGGCCTGCAGTGGGTGTGAAGGGGGTGTGAGTCAGACGTGCCCCTGATTGGCTCAGCGCTTAGCCAATCGGAGGCAGGTCTCACTCACACCCATTCATGAATTCATTTTTCCACTGATGTATGACATTTGACAGAACACCCAGGACCTCCTTCAGGAAATGGTGTTTATTTTATGTGCGCACAGACATTGATGGATTTACATCCAAAGCCCAGAATGAGTATGCAAAGAAATTCCAACAACTTTATGCAGAAAGGGCAGGCTTACTCATAGTTTCTTAACTATTGGTTAACACTTGGAGGAAGAACTCAGGAAGAAACAATTTACTTTCCCTTTCTAACAGAAGAGCATGAGGGGGGGTTGGAATGTAAGTTGGTCTATCTTGGTATCCAATTACAACAGTGTGAGTTTGGAGGAATACCAGATAAGGCTATAATACAGTATACTTCAGTTTTCTGGCTGATAGCAGAGAAGCAACAGCAGTAGAGATGAGCAAGTATACTCGCTAAGGCTAACTACTCGAGCGAGCAGTGCCTTAGTCGAGTATCTGCCCGCTCATCTCTAAAGATTCGGCCGCCGTCGGCGGGTGGGGAGCGGTGGGGAAGAGCGAGGAGGAACGGAGAGGAGATCCCTCTCCACCCCTTCCCCGTTCCCCCCCTGCTCACTCCCACAACTCACCTGTCACCCGCACCGGCAGCCGAATCTTTAGAGACGAGCGAGCAGATACTCGACTAAGGCACTACTCGCTCGAGTAGTTAGCCTTAGCGAGTATGCTCGCTCATCTCTAAACAGCAGTTAAAGTATATTCATTTTTCTATGTCCTTGTACCACACCATCACAACACTTGGACCTAAAAAGAGTCTACTAAACTAGTCTTAGATCATTGTAGGTATTATAATATTTCTCCTTCATCCTTTTCACTTGTACACAGAATCACAAAAGAAAACTTTTTCATCTGACTGCTATTCGGAACAAAATCTATTTTTGACCAAAATGAGCCCTTGTGTCTTTTTTTTCCACCTAAAAAGGCAATTTACTTCTATATTTTTTCTATTAATCCTTAGTGCAGAGTTTTATAAAATAGCAACACAGACATGTCTATCTTTTGATGACTATCATTTATTTTATTACTTGCCAATAACTATCCATTGCACACACACAAAAACAAAAATAACAAAAATGTTCTTGTTTAGAAATGGTTTAATTGCCAGAAATAAACAATACTGTTATAAAGAAAAAAAATGACCTTTAAAAAGTACATAAACCACACATCAAATTTTTTGCCCAAAATAATGTTGTAGGTTTCAGAAAATAAAAGAAATAATGGTTTTATTTAAATACATAACATCTAAGGAAAGGCTCTGGATTTTTAACAAGGAAGCCTGGCTGCAAAATGATATAATTGAGTGCAGACACATAGAAAGACCATAGAATTTGCAAAAATGTAATTGTAGCTTAACCCCTTAATGACATGGCCTATTTTAGCGTTGAGGAGAAAACGATTTTTGGTATTTTTTTCATCTCCATTTTTCAACAGCCATAACTTTATTTTTCCGTCGACGCGGACGTATAAGGGCTTGTTTTGTGCATGGCGAACTGTAGTTTTTATTGGTACCATTTTTGGGTACATAGACTACATTGTAAAACTTTTATTATTTTTTTTATGATCGTAGGGATAGAAAACGCATCAATTCTGCCATAGATTTTTGCGGGGTTTTTTAGAGCGTTAATTATGCAGCATAAATGACACACTACATTTTTTTCTGCGGGTCAGTACGGTTACAAGGATACCAAAATTGTTATATTTTTTTAGGTTTGTCCACAATAAAAGCCCTTTTTTTTTAAATTATTATTTTTTTCTAAACTCACTGCACTCAAAGTCCTATTACTTTTTTTTTCCATGGACGGAGCTCTGTGAGGGCTTATTTTTTGCGAGACGAGCTGTAGTTTTTATTGGTACCATTTTTGGGTACATACGTGTTTTTTTTATCACTTTTATTGCGTTTTTGGGATGCAAAATGCTAAAAAGTAGCATTTTGCCTCAGTTTTTTAGCGTTTTTTTTTTAAACGCTTTTTGCCGTGCAGGATAAAAAGCATGTTCAATATATTGTACGTCGTTATGGACGCGTCAATACCAAATATGTGGTATTTTTTTAAAACTTTTTTTATGCTAATATAAGAAAAAGCATAAAAAAAGTTTTTTTTAAACTTTTTTTTACATTTTTATTTTTGATCTTTATTTTTCTCTTTTTTTTTACAACATCTGTGTCCCTCTGAGGGACTTTCACCACTGCACTCCAGATCGCTGCAATAAGGCATGGCAGGGCTACTGCCCTGCCATACCTTATTGCTTATTACAGCGATCTTAGGCTATGGCAATACAGGACGCCGGTATCCGGCATCCTGTTGCCATAGCAACCAGCAGGGCTCTCGCGATGTCATTGCGAGAGAAGGCTGGTCTGTGAACCCTTTCCCTGCCGCGATCTACTTAGCGTCGGGTGGGCGCAACACTGATGCCCCGCGCCGTCGCAGTGGGACGCCGGCTATCACTGACAGCCGGCTCCCGCTGCGGGATAGCGCGAGATCTGCTATGATGTCGCGCTATCCCTATGACGTAAGGATACGTCATTTTGCGGGAAGTACCCCGCTCTGATGACGTACCCTTACGTCATAGGGCGGGAAGGGGTTAAAGTAGTGCAGAAAATATCTAGATTGTTTTATTATTCTCCAACTTGGAAACCCAAACCTTTTGGAAGAGTGAAGTGTACAAGCAAAATAAATAAATAAAATATATATATGTGTGTCTGTACTTCCTATTTTTAATTATTCATATTAAATTACCAAGTTATGAAGGACTCCATGACAATAGTAATCCCTTCCTGCACCACACAGTGTTGCTGTCTGTACTTTCCACACAGTGCATAAATGTATGGTGCAGGCACAAGTATGATATGGGCATAGATAATGTGTCTATGCCATTAGCAATAGGCGTCAGTTACAATATACAGCTGACATCCCGCTGCAATAGCTAGAATGTCCACATATTGCACTTGTTTGTGGAAAACGTTTTAAATAAAATAGCGGCAGACAAAATGGACCATGTGGTCTTTTTCTGCCATCAGTCTACTACGTTTTTATAAATGTGGATAGCCTACATTCTATTGAAATACGTTTGAATAAAAAATTGTCTGTGTGATATCTTTGATGGATGGGGCATCCTATAGATAATTCAAAACATCTTAAAATCAGAGTGAATTTTTTAAATAAGGGGTTCACATGCGCTGTTGCAACTGTAGAGGATGAACCCAGCATCAAATTTTTTTTAAGGGGGCCTTCACACGGGCGAGAAAATCGGGCGGTTTTCTCGAGAGTGAGTGAAAATGCATGATTATGAAACCAATGATTTTCAATGGCTTCATTTCCATTTGTAATGTTTTCAGGTATTATTGTAGCTTGTCACCACCAGGAAGCTAGGGGTTTGACAGGGCTTGGATAGGGGAACGCCCCTGTCACACCCCTAGCTCCTGGTTGGGTGACTCGTGCAAGGTCCTAGCAGGAGCGTGTATATAGATTGTTGCCTAGGCTGGACAGTTAGGGTTAGGGTTGGTGTTCATGTTAGGCTTAGATTATTAGCTGTAAGGACTGCCATGTTACAGGGGTAACATGGAAGTATTTACAGTGAATAATCTAAGTCTAACATGAACACCAACCCTAACCCTAACTGTCCAGCCTAGGCAACAATCTATACACACGCTGCTGCTAGGAGTTTCCTCGGAGCAGCCATCCCCGTTGCATGTCCCCTGTAGCAGGCACCTCCCTGCTGCTACAATCCCCCTGCACTGAGGCTCTGCCTCAGCTACCTAAGTGCCCTGTATGTGCTTGCTGCACTCCCACTGTCTCCCCTGTTGCCGCCGCAGCTGCTCCGAGGTTGCTACTGCTCTTGACGCTTTCGCATCCAGTGGCTTCATCTTGTTCTTAATGGGGCCGGTGGCAGCAACACTGTCTGATTGAAAACAGTGGCAAACATCGTGGAGATGAGGGTTTCCTTGTGAAAACACCTTGCATCCAGGGTTTTTCAGAAGGACTGCAAGGGGGATATTGGACCATTATTCACAGCCCGATATCGCCCTCGCCAGTTTGCAGGAGCCCTTAGATTAGATCAACGCTCCTGACAAACATTGGTGTTATGTCCACTGGGCGTACCTTGCCCTAGCATGGATGCAAGGTGGTATCACATCTAAACAAGATGCGCTAGAGCTGGTTGGAGACTTAAGATTCTATCCAAAAATACACCAGAACACGCCCCATGCTGGAACCTACGGATCTAACTAGCCCAGAGATGGTAAATTATCCAAAGCAGGACAAGACACAGTTCACACCAACACACAAGGTATTACATGCAACACAGAAAATCTGTTCATTCCACATGTCTGGCCACCAACACAAACCCAGTAGAACACATAACTTTTCACACACATGTCTGGCCACCTGCACAGACACACACACCACCCATCATGCAAGAAAGCAAAACCCCAGGGTGCTGGGAAACAAACTCAGAACTCTCATGCATACAAATAGCCAACACAAGTGTCCTCACACCAAGGGGAAAGAGTCAGCCACGGTGCTAACATATAGGGAACAGTGTCAAGGATCAACCACCTGGCAACACACAAGACATCAGATGTTTGGAGGCCATACCTGTCAAAGGGAAGGGAAAAGGAGGTCTGTATAAGATACAGACAGGGACTACAGGTGTCCAGACCATCCTCAGGGAAGGCGAGAGAAACACTTCAGACTAAAGATGCATAACACTGAGTTCAGAGTCGGACAAGACAGAATGAGTATAATCACCAGCATCCTGTAGCCAAAGGAACTGGTATTTATGTGCAGCATACCAAGGGTCTTGGCTGGCTGGAGAAACTCCTCATTCAGCCAGCTAAATTATCACACACCTGTGAAGCTGTGCTGCTGGAAACCCATATAGAACACCAGGTCCCAGCAGCACAACCTAACAATTGGGATGAGATTCAGAGTTTTTTGATCGAATATGATATATGAACAATTTAACTTGAAAAAATGTTACATTTGTCCATAGAAGCAACCTAAAAATCCTGATTAAGATGCAGGTGAAATTTGTAAACTAGTTGTTTCCCTCCTTCTACCTTAGGCTGTGTGTCTGGGACCAGTGGTTCTACAGGTTTCCACGAGCACAGGTTCACAGGTGAGGGTTCATTGTGGTGTTTCTCCAGCCAATCCCCCTTGATCTACTGAACATAATGACCAGCCTGACCTTTTTGCTGCACACTGCTGTGGTATGTACTTGTTGTATTCCCTTCTCCTAATGACTGGCTGGTGTCTGCACTAAGCCTGTACAGTTAAGTAATGTGCACACTATGTTAGTAAGAGGGGTTTCCATCCTTCCCCCTCTAGATTTGTGCATTCTCTGTGCAGGCTACTGTTAGGTGATCTCTTGATATACAGCACATTGGTCCTGCTTAGTGGTGCATAACAATTTACTCCCCCCTATATCATTTTTGTCTTGGTGTCAGGCCCTTCTTAGCTAAATACTGTACACGTGTGTGGTTTGGAGGAGTTGCATAATTTTTTTTTTGCCTTAGAGGTCCAGAGGCCCCCTTTTTAAAGGGGGGGTATTGTTAGGTTGTGCGTCTGGGATCTGTGGTTCTACAGGTTTCTATGAGCACAGATTCACAGGTGAGGGTTAATTGAGCTAGCTGGGTTTGGTGTTTCTCCAGCCAATCCCCTCTGGTCTGCTGCACATAAATTCTCTTGGTAGAAGATACTGGTCATTTTACTAATTTTACTCACTTTACTCTGTTGATGCACTCTTCGTTAATCCCACTCTGAGCTCTGTTGTGAATGTCTAGCTTGTTGTGTGTCTCTCACTTTCCCTGAGGATGGTCTGTACACCTATAGTCCTTGTCTGCATCATATGCAGACCCCCTCTTCCCTTCCCTTTGATGGGTGCGGCCTCCAGATGTCTGATGCCTTATGTGTGTCAGATACTATTCACTGTATGTCAGCACGGTGGCTGACTCTCTATCTCCTTGGTGTGAGGGCGCTTGGACTAGCTATAGTTTGCTATCTGTATGCATGTGCATTTTGGGTGGGGTTCCGGTTCTACATGGTATGCATAACCCTGTGTGTTGGTGTGAACACCAACATGTTTTGTATGTCTGTGCAGGTGGTCAGACATGTGCTCTATGCTGTCCTGTTCTGTGTGGTATGCATGACCTTGTGTGTTGGTGTGAACAGCGACTTGTTCTGTATGTCTGTGCTAGTGGCCAGACATGAGGCCAGTGTTCAGCTTGTGTGAACAGTGTTGGTTAATGTTTTCTGTTTATATCTCCAGGTTCCTAATCAGGGATAGCCAGGTCCCAGATGAAGTCAGTGGAGCTGTCCTTATCAGGACAATCCCTCCACTCATAGGCAGCGGTTCCCAACTTTTCCTGATTAGTAAAGGATGGGTGTCCTTTTATCTTTACCTGGAGAGATGTAATTGGTCCTTGCAAATACTATGAGAGGTGTTTGTGGTTTCATTTGGACACCATCTTACGTCCGTGCTGAGGCATGGCGCTTTAGTGTGCCTCACTGATGTAACACTCTATTAGCTAGCTTGCTAAAATTGGGCTGCTATTACTCAGGAGCATTACTGCCCTGCAAAACGGAGTATGAACTATACTAAGTACAGATGGTAGCTGAGGCGTCCAGGTGCCGGCTGTCATAAGTGTAGCTCCCCCTGCATTTTGCAAGGCAGTAACACAGCATTTCAAAACATCTTTAGGACATGCTGACACGTAGTGAAAATGCTGCAGATTTTAAACAGCAGATAATTCCATGATAGAAGCTCCGTTAAAATCTGCAATGGTGCATATTTTGACTCAAAATCAGCTGTGGATCCAGCAACAGTAGTCAGTAGCAGTTTCCAATGTGTATTGCCCTCTGGGCACAGCAGCGTACAGTATTGGGAGATGAGAAGAGTGCTGCGCAGGATGACTTTTTGCTGCAGATGTGCAGCTGTTTTCGAGTCCAAATCCGCACCAATGTAGAGTTTGATGGGTTTTTGATGCTGCAGATTTTGCATTTCATACATTTGACTTATATATTACAAAAAAATTAGTAAAATGTTAGTTGTATCTTAGGCCTCCCTCACACAGGCGTTTGCAGTAACGCAGCGTTTTTCAGCGCCGCATTTACTGCTGCTTCTGTCCAGTTTTAGCAGCGCTGGCATGTGTTATGCCAGCATTTTGGCTGCATTTTCAGCACAGCTGAAATTTCAGCCAAGGATGCTGGGAAAAAAAATCAATACTCACCTAGCAAGTGCCGCTGGTGTTCTCCGTAGTTCTGGGCCAGCTTTCGGGCACTTGTCAAGCCCACAGAGGATTTTTTTGCTTGTGATGGGGTTTGAAGACCCCACCTACAGCAAGAGATTGTTTTGATTAGCTGACAGCCGGCTCAGCTAATCACAGCCAGTGCTGGATGAACCAATCACAGCCTATCACTCAGCTGGCTCAGCCAATCAGAGCACTCTCTCGCTGGGAGGCGGGGATTTAAATCCCCGTCACTAGCAATAGGTGCTATGCCAGCTTGACAAGTGCTTGGCAGCCAGCCCAGAACTATGGAGAACACTGGGGGGCACCCCGATGGCACCAGCTAGGTGAGTATGTTTTTTTTTCCCTCAAGTAGTGTAACTAGGGTGCAAAAAATATAGCAAGTTTGCTACAACTTTGGCAGCACTGAAACTGCTGCCCATACATTTCAATGGGCAACGCAGAGCCGAAAACGGCCAAAGATAGAGCATGGATCGCTGTCAAAGCGCAGCGTTTTGATGCTGTCTTTTGACACTTGTGTGAGCAGCCCCATCAAAATGAATGGGAGTGTTGTACAGCGTTTGGCACAGCACTGAAAAAGCAGCGCTAAACGCTGTACAAAAATGTTTGTGTGAGGGAGGCCCTACTGATGGATATAGAAAAAAACTGAAGATCCAGTGTGATCATGATTTTTGGAAGCCCAATAAGTAAGGCTTGTCTCAAAGAGGACAAAAATAAAATAAATAAACTGGAATGTTATAACCATTCTATAAATAAATATAGACAATGGAACTGGACAAGTTTTTATTTTATTTATTTTGGCAATATACAGCTGTCCTATGGTTAGAGATTATTCGCCCCCATGAACCATTTCCTTGCCTATGTAAAAGAAAATGGAACGAGTGCCAATCAATATGCATGTCGATAGGCACCTGTTACACAGGGCTGAGAACTTGGCTTGACTAAAGGATTAAAACTGTTCTATTGCCCAAAGAAACATATACAGTAATACCTCTTTGAGATGACCACCAAAATTGCATTGAAAGCGATCTTCTATGGGTGTGGTGTGCTCAAGGAAAATGGCCAGTATACATAATATACAGTGGAGCTAAAAATCTTTCACACAAAATCTGGTCTGGATAAAGGATTGGTCTTCTCAAAGAAGTAGTGTGTTTGAGAGTTTTTACTGTATACATAACATTTCTAAGTGTTTTATACATAATTAATATGTAGAGTTATATCACTGCTGCACAAAGATATGCTAAACCCATTGGACCTTTGGGTTAATGACATCGACCCGACTTTAGAATATTAATTGGAAGGGTTTCCTTACTGAATTAAAGTGCTATCAAAATTATTGAAACTGAATATGACAATATTCACTTCCTGACACATTCATAATTTGTGGTAGAAATACCGTCTCCAATTTGGCTATAAACCATGTACTATAAATATTAGATACAGAATATGCTTTGAGATTTTACATGGACTATAAATGATGATTCCCCTTATCAAAACTATTTAGCTTTGTTTCAATATATCCTAATGTTAGAAGATCAACCTGAGTTAAAATAAATGATGTTGATGAAAGTACCGACAATAATGCTCCAGTGAAATTGAAGGCCAATAGTGACAAATCCCTGCAAATCTGGAATTCAAGAAAAACAGACCCTGTAATGAGTTCGCACCTGAGGGTCTATTATATTAGAAAAATTAAAATATGAAGCACCAGAACATTGGGTTAGAAGTGTGAACACCAAAAACATTCCATTAGAATTAGGGATTTTTAATGACGACCCAATTTTCAGGCCGTAATTACCAACTAATTTTCCTTTCTTTTTTTCATCACTGCATTCCTAGAGACATGACTTTAAAAATTTTTTGTCAACTTAGCCATATGAGGCTGTATTTATACGGCAGAGAATAATGCGCAAGTTCTATATGATTGCGAGACACACAGAAGTCGCACATTGCAATAACCCATTATTTTTAATGGGTTAAAGTATAATCACAGCATGACCTATTTTTCAGGCAATATTGCACATTATTGAAAAATAATGGCATGCGCATGCAGATATGATTTTCATGCAAGTGCGATTCATGAATGGGTGTGAGTCAGACCTGCCTCTGATTGGCTCAGCGCTGAGCCAATCAGGGGGCAGGTCTGACTCACACCCCCTTCACACCCACTGCAGGCCGGCCGCGGGGACCTCCGGCTGCCGGGAGCAGGTGAGTATGTATATTTTTTTTATTTTAACACTTTTCTGGATGAATTGCAGGGAAGGGCTTATATATTTAAGCCCTTCCCGACAATTTATCCCACACTCGCCCGCAGTGCATTGCTTTCAATGGAGCCGGCTGTATTGCCGGCTCCATTGAATGCAATGCGCTGGACAGCTCCGGCCCATTTCTAATGAAACACGGCTAGGAGCAGATTTTCGGGCACCGGTCACGCGATTTGCGGATGCGCATCCGTCATGCGATCCGCAAATCGCGCGAAAAAACGCCCATCTGACTAAGGCCTAATAGCAAATCCTGTGGAATTGAATCAAACTCCAAGTTGAAAGGTGTGAGGACGAGTCATCATTGGCTGATTGTGCTTTTCTGTGTGCGATGGTTTATCTAGCACTTCATTCAATAAGATTGGGTTTTAGGGCTGCGATAACCGCATGTGTTCAAAACCCTGCCGGTATTAGTGTATCTTGACGCCACCGGAAGAGTGGGTGGCAACAAGATACAGTGTTTTTGCCAATGCGGCCACTCCCCCCTGTCAGGTCCTGGCACTCACTAACAGCGATTAGTCGGCGTTGGAGTGCCCTGTGTATCTGGATAGCAAGGGAGTGGCGGCACAGCCGATTTCCCGGCCAGCTGTTAGCATTCTGCAGCCGTGGGGGCACAGAGTGAGCGACAGAGCCGCTTCCCTGTCGGCCTCCCTGCACTCACCATCGGCACTGGATTTCGGTAGACCACCGGCGGCATCAGCCGCAGCAGCGGCGGCCGCCGGTGCACTCCTGAGATGCCTCACATTGAGTAACGGAGAGGGGGAGGCGGAGGTAGGAGGCCATCGGTGGACACAAAGGGAGTGGCAGGGATGGCTGAGCCGCTTCCTCATCGGCCTCTATTCACTCTGCAGCGGTTGGCGAGACACAGGGAGTGGGGGACCTGCGGCCCTGACTCTCACTGAGCAAGGGAGCCAGGGGTACGCGGAGACTGCAGGCCAGCGGCGGACAGTCAGGAAGCGGCAGGAAAGGCAGAGCCACTTCCCCGTTGCCCTCCCTTGACTGTGCAGCGCCCGTGACACACAGGGAGTGGGAGAGCTGCGGCCCTGATTGTCACTGAGGAAGGGAGGGAGGTAGGGGGATGCGGAGTCTGGAGGGCTGCGGCAGACATGGAGTCTGGAGGGCAGCGGCGGACACTGAGGGAGCGGTGCAGGGGCGCCAGAGCTGCTTCCCCGTACACTGTGCTGCAGTGGCCGGGGAAGCACACAGGGAGTGGGGGACCTGCAGGGCTGACAGGAGGCTGCAGGATGAAACCGGCAATTAAAGGACCTTCCAGCCTTGATCCAATCAGAAGCTAGGGGTGTGAGAGCAGTGTTCCTCCTGTCAAACCCCTAGCTTTCGGTGGCATCCAGAAACACTAATACCAACCCTGCCTACCCCCTGCTTCCAATAGCTGGACGATCTTGCTGGTACATTGAGCAAGAACGTCTGATGATTGTCCCTGCAGGTGGGCAGGGTTCAAAAAGCAAACTAGACAACAAACCAAATGAAAGGTAAGAAAGGGGTTGAATGTACATTCAGATTAGAATGTACAGTATGAAAACATGAATGGGGTTGTAAATATAGCTATATATATATCCTAAACTATAACATTCTGTTTACTGTTCAACTCAATGAAGTGTGCCTCATTTTTTCATATGAAACCACATTGATTAAGTATAAAAAAAAGAGTGAAAATATGCCGTCTGGTAGACGTACAGGAACCTCCACAGGATAACATTAGCATCATATTATGAAACAGTGTCAGTACAGCTCTGTAATAAGATTGTGTACAAGAGCCTGTATAAAGAGAAAAATGTAGTTTGTTCATGGACTAACAATAGTGCATCATTCGACTACAGTTGCGGCTTATTAGTAATGGATGCCTAAGCAGTTTTGTGTTTAACTGTAATGACACATTGTAATTCAAAGAATAAACAAAGTAAAATTAGAATTTATAAGTGAATGTGCTGTAGATATGAAACTAAAGCAAAATGTCAGTGACACAAATAAAATAGGATGAATGACTTGGAGCAGATTAAATAGTGAACGTCTTGATGTCGTCACTTGAGTTGAAGCACCACAAGGGAAGACAGTATAATTATCCTAACCACCTGTCTAGCAAAAATAACCCCACACTCGCTCTTTCCCCCCACTGTCAAAGGTGACAGATTTGTGAATTAAACTTTAGCAGTGGGCTTAATAGAGGGCCTGAATTTTAATGAAGGAACTGAGCTGGAGGCAAGACATCAGTGCTTAATTGTGTAAACACCTGTTGTCTTTTATGAGAAGCCTTAGCACTGCAAATGGCAGCTGAGTAATTTTGACATCTGCAATATAGCTGTCATATTTGCTGTGATATAGCACAACTACTTGTTTGCCTGAAGTTATTCATTCATTGTAATACAATAAAAGCTGTTGAATATTTTCCAAGGCCTCTTTGTGCATATTTATTTTATCTGCCGCACCTTCGTTTACTAAATAAACCAAAATATTGTATGGAGGAATGGAAAGGACATCTCAACATATTCTTCAGGGTAGTGGTTCTCAAATATTTTCAGCCATGGAGCCCTTTTTGAAGCAAATGTTTCTCGTGGAGCCCCCCGAGGATGTGGTCAGGTGAAGGGTTGGGGGCGGGGTTTATCATAACATATGATTTATACCTCCGTCGTTATAAAAGCGACAGGGCTGTTTAAAAAAATCAGGGAGGAATGCTGGAGCACAGGATGGGCTATCGATATACATTATATTTAAAATTAACATGCTACAGAATTAAATCCCGCACTACATGTCAATATCCACATGGGTTTTGTGCAAATTTTTTCCAGAATGTGTGGATGAGATTTTCAAAATCTAGATCTAGATTTTGACTTGCTGGGGGTCCACATTAGCGCACTCCATTTAGGCAGGTCATCATCAACATTTAGGTGTTCTATAAATGACATAATACACCTTCCACAGATTGTGTACATAACACTTACAATAGACATAGAAATTACCTACCTCTGTGATATTTCATAAAATTGTTTATGTAGAGTTCGCGCAAAACTTCTTGGGCTCTGGTGACAGACAAAACAGGCCTGCGCAGCAGCTAATTTACCTATATAGTTTCTACTGCGCATCGTTTTCACATGATCCACCAAAGCCCAAGAGGTTTTGTGTGGATTATAACTCTCTGCTTTGTGGTGTGCCATGTTCATGTGCAGGTTTTTAAAAATTTTCATACCGGCAGCAGCACATCGCGCGTACCTGTTGCTTATCTTACATTATGGACTATCGCAAGAAAGTTTTTGATAGCTTTTCCAGTTTCATACCTCGTGGAAAGGGGTTTTAGCGCGGTTGCCAATCTTCTTACGAAAAAATGAAATTGATTGCAAATCACTGGGCATGGAGATTTGAGACTATTCCTCACTAATTTGAAGCCAAATATTGAACAATTGCTATCGGCTCATCCCTCCCATTAACAGCATTATTTGTATATTAGTTTTATGTAAGAATTTTACTAGGTTCTTATTTGTTTTGTCCCAAATCCAAATATTTACTTGCATTTTGTTTCTTTTCAATAAAGATCTGAATAAAAATTGTACGTTTTTCTTTTTTTTACAATTGTCCACTCTACAAAGTCTCCACGCCGACCTCCCGTATAGTGGTCGACGCTTGTCACTGCAGGCACAGCTCCCATTGATTTCATAGGCGGTCAGCATGAAGGCTTCCGCTCCGACCTCTCTTATTGCAGTGCTGACAAAACTGTTGTTTTAGGTTTTGAGTGCAAAACAATCTCAAATTTCTGTATATGAACATTTATTTAGATCAAATGGAATGTTTTCCCCTCCACGCTGCATCTGTATGTTATAATTATGTACCGTCCAAACTAGTTTAATTCATTAGTCTGACAAAGGGGGCGAGATGTCCCCGAAAGCTTGCTGTAACATCATGTCTTTTTGTTAGCCATTAAAAGGTATCATATCCACAAGATTAGTTGGTTTCTCTCACTGAGAATAATCACACATCAAAAAAATTGTATGGCTAAGAATAACTCAGCATTGCATTTGGAACAGTTATATCAACATTAGAGATGAGCGAGCACCAAAATGCTCGGGTGCTCGTTACTTGGGCCAAAATTATCGCGATGCTCGAGGGTTCGTTTCGAGTTGAAGTCAATGGGCGACCCGAGCATTTTTGTATATCGCCGATGCTCGCTAAGGTTTTCATTTGTGAAAATCTGGGCAATTCAAGAAAGTGATGGGAACGACACAGCAACGGATAGGGCAGGCGAGGGGCTACATGTTGGGCTGCATCTCAAGTTCCCAGGTCCCACTATTAAGCCACAATAGCGGCAAGAGTGGGCCCCCCCCCTCCCAACAACTTTTACTCCTGAAAAGCCCTCATTAGCAATGCATACCTTAGCTAAGCACCACACTACCTCCAACAAAGCATAATCACTGCCTGCATGACACTCCGCTGCCACTTCTCCTGGGTTACATGCTGCCCAACCCCCCCCCCCCCCCGCCCCCGCATGACGCAGTGTCCACAGCGCACACCAAAGTGTCCCTGCGCAGCCTTCAGCTGCACTCATGCCACACCACCCTCATGTCTATTTATAAGTGCGTCTGCCATGAGGAGGAACCGCAGGCACACACTGCAGAGGGTTGGCACGGCTAGGCAGCGACCCTCTTTAAAAGGGGCGGGGCGATAGCCCACAATGCTGTACAGAAGCAATAAGAAATCCAATCCTGTGCCACCTCCATCAGGAGCTGCACACGTGGGCATAGCAATGGGGAACCTATGTGCCACACACTATTCATTCTGTCAAGGTGTCTGCATGCCCCAGTCAGACCGCGGCTTTTTATAAATAGTCACAGGCAGGTACAACTCCGCAATGGGAATTCCGTGTGCACCCACAGCATGGGTGGCTCCCTGGAACCCACCGGCTGTACATAAATATATCCCATTGCAGTGCCCATCACAGCTGAGGTAACGTCCGATTAAATGCAGGTGGGCTTCGGCCCACACTGCATGCCCCAGTCAGACTGGGGTTCTTTAGAAGTAGGCACATGCAGTTACAACTCCGTGTGGACCGACAGCATGGGTGGGTGCCAGGAAGCCACCGGCGGTACATAAATATATCCCATTGCATTGCCCAGCACAGCTGAGGTAATGTCATGTTTAATGCAGGTGGGCTTCGGCCCACACTGCATGCCCCAGTCAGACTGGGGTTCTTTAGAAGTAGACACATGCAGTTACAACTCCCTGTGGACCCACAGCATGGGTGGCTCCCTGGAACCCACCGGCGGTACATAAATATATCCCATTGCAGTGCCCAACACAGCTGATGTAACGTCAGCTTTAATGCAGGTGGGCAAAAAATTAATTGGATTACACTGTAGGCGAGGGCCCCAAAAAATTATTGTACAAACAGTACTAATGTACCTCAGAAAAATTGCCCATGCCCAACCAAGAGGGCAGGTGAAACCCATTAATCGCTTTGGTTAATGTGGCTTAATTTGTAACTAGGCCTGGAGGCAGCCCAGTTAAAATAAACATTGGTTCAGGTGAAAGTTTTAACGCTTTAATGAGCATTGAAACGTATAAAAATTGTTTACAAAAATTATATGACTGAGCCTTGTGGGCCTAAGAAAAATTGCCCGTTCGGCGTGATTACGTCAGGTTTCAGGAGGAGGAGCAGGAGGAGGAGGATGAATATTATACACAGATTGATGAAGCTAAAAGGTCCACGTTTTTGATGGTGATAGAGAACAATGCTTCCATCCGCGGGTGCAGCCTACGTATTGTTTAGGTATCGCTGCTGTCCGCTGGTGGAGAAGAGAAGTCTGGGGAAATCCAGGCTTTGTTCATCTTGATGAGTGTAAGCCTGTCGGCACTGTCGGTTGACAGGCGGGTACGCTTATCTGTGATGATTCCCCCAGCTGCACTAAACACCCTCTCTGACAAGACGCTAGCCGCAGGACAAGCAAGCACCTCCAGGGCATACAGCGCGAGTTCAGGCCACGTGTCCAGCTTCGACACCAAGTAGTTGTAGGGGGCAGAGACGTCACGGAGGACGGTCGTGCGATCGGCTACGTACTCCCTCACCATCCTTTTACAGTGCTCCCGCCGACTCAGCCTTGACTGGGGAGCGGTGACACAGTCTTGCTGGGGAGCCAGAAAGCTGTCAAAGGCCTTAGAGAGTGTTCCCCTGCCTGTGCTGTACATGCTGCCTGATCTCTGCGCCTCCCCTGCTACCTGGCCCTCGGAACTGCGCCTTCGGCCACTAGCGCTGTCGGATGGGAATTTTACCATCAGTTTGTCCGCCAGGGTCCTGTGGTATAGCATCACTCTCAAACCCCTTTCCTCTTCGGGTATGAGAGTGGAAGGGTTCTCCTTATACCGTGGGTCGAGCAGTGTGTACACCCAGTAATCCATAATGGCCAGAATGCGTGTAACGCGAGGGTCACGAGAAAGACATCCTAACATGAAGTCAGCCATGTGTGCCAGGTACCTGTACGCAACACATGGCTGTCCTCACTAGGAAGATCACTTTCAGGATCTTCCTCCTCCTCCTCAGGCCATACACGCTGAAAGGATGACAGGCAAGCAGCATGGGTACCCTCAGCAGTGGGCCAAGCTGTCTCTTCCCCCTCCTCCTCATCCTCCTCATGCTCCTCCTCCTCAACGCGCTGAGATATAGACAGGAGGGTGCTCTGACTATCCAGCGACATACTGTCTTCCCCCGGCTCTGTTTCCGAGTGCAAAGCGTCTGCCTTTATGCTTTGCAGGGAACTTCTCAAGAGGCATAGCAGAGGAATGGTGACGCTAATGATTGCAGCATCGCCGCTCACCACCTGGGTAGACTCCTCAAAGTTTCCAAGGACCTGGCAGATGTCTGCCAACCAGGCCCACTCTTCTGAAAATAATTGAGGAGGCTGACTCCCACTGCGCCGCCCATGTTGGAGTTGGTATTCCACTATAGCTCTACGCTGCTCATAGAGCCTGGCCAACATGTGGAGCGTAGAGTTCCACCATGTGGTGACGTCGCACAGCAGTCGGTGCACTGGCAGATGAAACCGATGTTGCAGGGTGCGCAGGGTGGCAGCGTCCGTGTGGGACTTGCGGAAATGTGCGCAGAGCCGGCGCACCTTTCCGAGCAGGTGTGACAAGCGTGAGTAGCTTTTCAGAAAGCGCTGAACCACCAAATTAAAGATGTGGGCCAGGCATGGCACGTGCGTGAGGCTGCCGAGCTGCAGAGCCGCCACCAGGTTACGGCCGTTGTCACACACGACCATGCCCGGTTGGAGGCTCAGCAGCGCAAGCCAGCAGTCGGTCTGCTCTGTCAGACCCTGCAGCAGTTCGTGGGCCGTGTGCCTCTTCTCTCCTAAGCTGAGTAGTTTCAGCACGGCCTGCTGACGCTTGCCCACCGCTGTGCTGCCACGCCGCGTGACACCGACTGCTGGCGACGTGCTGCTGCTGACACATCTTGATTGCGAGACAAAGGTTGCGTAGGAGGAGGAGGGTGGTTTAGTGGAGGAAGCATACACCGCCGCAGAGACCACCACCGAGCTGGGGCCGGCAATTCTGGGGGTGGGTAGGACGTGAGCGGTCCCAGGCTCTGACTCTGTCCCAGCCTCCACTAAATTCACCCAATGTGCCGTCAGGGAGATATAGTGGCCCTGCCCGCCTGTGCTTGTCCATGTGTCCGTTGTTAAGTGGTCCTTGGCAGTAACCGCGTTGGTGAGGGCGCGTACAATGTTGCGGGAGACGTGGTCGTGCAGGGCTGGGACGGCACATCGGGAAAAGTAGTGGCGACTGGGAACTGAGTAGCACGGGGCCGCCGCCGCCATCATACCTTTGAAAGCCTCCGTTTCCACAACCCTATACGGCAGCATCTCCAGGCTGATAAATTTGGCTATGTGCACGTTTAACGCTTGAGCGTGCGGGTGCGTGGCGGCGTACTTGCGCTTGCGCTCCAACACTTGCGCTAGCGACGGCTGGACGGTGCGCTGAGAGACATTGGTGGATGGGGCCGAGCACAGCGGAGGTGAGGGTGTGGGTGCAGGCCAGGAGACGGTAGTGCCTGTGTCCTGAGAGGAGGGTTGGATCTCAGTGGCAGGTTGGGGCACAGGGGGAGAGGCAGCGGTGCAAACCAGAGGCGGTGAACGGCCTTCGTCCCACCTTGTGGGGTGCTTGGCCATCATATGTCTGCGCATGCTGGTGGTGGTGGCTCCCCGGCTGATCTTGGCATGACAAAGGTTGCACACCACTGTTCGTCGGTCGTCTGCACTCTCAGTGAAAAACTGCCAGACCTTTGAGCACCTCGGCCTCTGCAGGGTGGCATGGCGCGAGGGGGCGCTTTGGGAAACAGTTGGTGGATTATTCGGTCTGGCCCTGCCTCTACCCCTGGCCACCGCACTGCCTCTTCCAACCTGCCCTGCTGCTGCACTTGCCTCCCCCTCTGAAGACCTGTCCTCAGTAGGCGTAGCAAACCAGGTGGGGTCAGTCACCTCATCGTCCTGCTGCTCTTCCTCCGAATCCTCTGTGCGCTCCTCCCTCGGACTTACTCCAATTACTACTACCTGAGTGATAGACAACTGTGTCTCATCGTCATCGTCCTCCTCACCCACTGAAAGCTCTTGAGACAGTTGCCGGAAGTCCCCAGCCTCATCCCCCGGACCCCGGGAACTTTCCAAAGGTTGGGAATCGGTCACGACAAACTCCTCCAGTGGGAGAGGAACCATTGCTGGCCATTCTGGGCAGGGGCCCGGGAACAGTTCCTGGGAGTCTGCCTGCTCCTCAGAATGTGTCATTGTAATGGAGTGAGGAGGCTGGGAGGAAGGAGGAGCAGCAGCCAGAGGATTCAGAGTTGCAGCAGTGGACGGCGCAGAACTCTGGGTGGTCGATAGATTGCTGGATGCACTTTCTGCCATCCACGAAAGGACCTGCTCACACTGCTCATTTTCTAATAAAGGTCTACCGCGTGGACCCATTAATTGTGAGATGAATGTGGGGGTGCCAGAAACGTGCCTCTCTCCTAATCCCGCAGCAGTCGGCTGCGATACACCTGGATCAGGAGCTCGGCCTGTGCCCACACCCTGACTTGGGCCTCCGCGTCCTCGGCCGTGTCCATGTCCTCTAGGCCTACCCCTACCCCTCAGCATGGTGTATTACCAGTAGTGCAGAAACAGAACGCTGTAATTAAATGTGCCGCTTATTGGCCTGTGGTTGGAGGCTGACTTTGCTTACGGAACGCACAGCAGAGGCAGGAAAGAATTTTGCGCAAGCCTGCTGTAACACTTAGCTGGCTGCGTATGAATTAGGACAACTACCCCCAGCAGAGACCCAGTACACTTGTGGACAGGAATACAGCGGTGATGTAAGAGGCAACACAGAGGCAGGAAAGAATTTTGCGCAAGCCTGCTGTAACACTTAGCTGGCTGCGTATGAATTAGGACAACTACCCCCAGCAGAGACCCAGTACACTTGTGGACAGGAATACAGCGGTGATGTAAGAGGCAACACAGAGGCAGGAAAGAATTTTGTGCAAGCCTGCTGTAACACTTAGCTGGCTGCGTAGGAATTAGGACAACTACCCCCAGCAGAGACCCAGTACACTTGTGGACAGGAATACAGCGGTGATGTAAGAGGCAACACAGAGGCAGGAAAGAATTTTGCGCAAGCCTGCTGTAACACTTAGCTGGCTGCGTATGAATTAGGACAACTACCCCCAGCAGAGACCCAGTACACTTGTGGACAGAAATACAGCGGTGATGTAAGAGGCAACACAGAGGCAGGAAAGAATTTTGCGCAAGCCTGCTGTAACACTTAGCTGGCTGCGTATGAATTAGGACAACTACCCCCAGCAGAGACCCAGTACACTGAGGACGGTCACAGGCAGCCCAAATAGATTTTTTTTCCCAAATGTTTTTGGAAAGGCCCACTGCCCATATACACTGAATATGTCTTCTGTCCCTGCCTCACCCCTACTGGCCCTGGACAATGTAAAATTACTGCAGGACGCAATGCTCTGCACGGCCGATATACAAAAAAAAATAAATGCAAAAAGCAGCCTCCACACTACTGCACACGGTTAGATGTGGCCCTAAGAAGGACCGTTGGGGTTCTTGAAGCCTAAAATAACTCCTAACGCTCTCCCTATAGCAGCTCCGCCACCAGCAGCACTGTCCCTGATCTCTGTCAGAATGCATCTGTGGCGAGCCGCGGGAGGGGCCGATTTATATTCTCGGGTGACACCTGATCTCGCCAGCCACTCACTGCAGGGGGGTGGTATAGGGCTTGAACGTCGCAGGGGGAAGTTGTAATGCCTTCCCTGTCTTTCTATTGGCCAGAAAAGCGCGCTAACGTCTCAGAGATGAAAGTGAAAGTAACTCGAACATCGCGTGGTACTCGTCTCGAGTAACGAGCATCTCGAACAAGCTAATACTCGAACGAGTATCAAGCTTGGACGAGTACATTCGCTCATCTCTAATCAACATTCATCTACATGTAGCAGTTTTAATTTTGAAGCTACAAATAGTTACAAGTAGAGATGAGCGAGCACGCTCGGATAAGTCAGTTACTCGAGCGAGCGTCGCTCTTCTCGAGTAACTGCATTCTTGTCCAAGCAAGCTCGGGTGGGCAGGCTCGATGCTCGCTCGAGTAACTGACTTATCCGAGCGTGCTCGCTCATCTCTAGTTACAAGTCATTAAAACATTTTAAACAAAACTTAAAAATACCTTGTGTGCCTCTCTACTACTGACCATTAACAAGGTATGATTGTTGATTTATCCATTGATGATTCACTGACAGGGACTAAGCAGGAAAATGCAAGCACAAGTCATAATGTGACATATACATTCTAGGGATTAAAATTAATATTTCATGTGATTTATGAGTGGGAAGACAGATTCTACAGGTGTTAAAGGGAATTGTCTTACCTATCATTTGTCACATATGTTACCATGACACCAATATGTTCACATTAATACTGTAGCCTTAGTCACCCTAGTGCATGTAGATCCATAATATTTTCTTATGGTTAAAAGAAATGTGACAAGCAATAATGCTGTAAATAACATAGATCTACATTCATTGTAACTGGTTTAGGCACCTCTGCACAAAATTGTACTAATGTCTCCTGCTAATATTAATTTATTTATACATCAAAATTGCTGCATGAGGGCTTGTTTTTTACGGCACAAGTTGTATTTTTCGTTCAAAAATATTTTATTATGACATAAGTGACAAAACATAATTAACAACAATAATATATAGCTGTATAACTTTGACAGGTTAAGCTCTTTAAAAGGGAATTTAACAGCATATCTCTTCTGCCAGTGGATCTTAAAAAGCATCCAGAGAGTACACCCATGTCACAGATTTTCAGATAAATCAAACAATATAATAGAACACAAGGTAAAATAGATGAACACAGGGTAGGAAAGGGAAATCTAGGGGAGGGAAAGGTGGGAAGGGAAATCTGGGCCTCAAAGGAGGTTGGAAAAGAGAAATCAATCCTGCCGAGTAGAAATGGTGGCAACCCAAGCTATCTTTGACATTCCCTCATGTGAGGCCAGGGAAACCAGGGTCAAGACCAAAGATAGCTTTTAATGTGCCATGCCTGAACCTAAAGACAACCATTCTTCCATTCTGGGAGATGACCTAAATTCCAGCCATGGCTGCCATACTGCATAAAATGCATTAAGATCTTGGTCCTCCTCAGCTCTCATCTCTTCATAACGCGCCAGTGTGTTGGTTGCCTCCACCCACTGAACTCTGGTTGGGAAAATGTTGGTTCTCCACAATCTTGGGATGATCTGCCTAACGGTCGGGACAAAGGATCTTAACAAACCCCTCTTTACCTTTGCTATGGACCCTGGAAACATAGACAACAAAGCCATCTCGCAGGTGAGAACAATGGGAGCGCCACATATCCTGTTATACAGGGCCAAGACATCCGACCACAAAGCTGCACCGGGGGACAATCCCACCATATGTGACTCATACTACCCCTACTCCCAGAGCACCTTCAGCATATGGGGGAGGTTTGAGAAAACATTCTATGTAGGCGCTCCGGTGTCCTGTATCATCGTGACAATATCTTAAAGTTAAGTTCCTGGAATCTAGAATACACCGTCCCCTTGTGTGTTAGAGTGATAGCTTTATGCCACTGGTCCCGGGGAAGGTGCCAACCCAGCTCCCTTTCCCAAGCCCCAACATACTCCGGGGGTTCGTCCCCCACCTCTTGAGACAGCAGCATCCTATATAAGTACGATATTGGGTGTTTAGGAGTATCTATGGAGGTGCAAATTACCTCGAAGGGCAAAAGGTGTTTAACTAAACCTGCATTGAGTATCAGGGAATCCAAGGCCCCCTGCAGCTGAAAATATCTCGGCCATTCTCCTGGAGGCATCCGAGTTCCCTCTAAGAACTCCACCAAAGGCCTCAGCCCACCAGGTCTGAGAACATCCCGCAAACGTGAAATGGGGTCCGAGTGCATAGACAGGAGATGCGTACCGTCTTCAAAGGCCTTAAGTTATGGATTAGTTATAAGTGGTGTGAGAGGTCGGGGATAGAGATCGATGAACTCTGTGTGGCAAAGCATATCCAAGCGGACCTTAGTTGCGATAGTAACGGGGACAAATGAAGAGACTCGTCAATGAGCCCCCCCTGGAAGCCAAAAAAAACCCTGAACTAACCTGGGATCAGTGGTATATTCTATTTCAACCCACGAGTTGTATTTTTCAATGGTACTATTTAATGTACCATATAATGTACTGAAAAACTTTTTTAAAAATTCTAAGTGGAGTAAAATGAAAAACAAAAACAAACTTCCGCCATGTTTCGGTGCGTCTCGCTTCTACGGCGCACAAACTGCAACAAAAATGACATGATAACTTTATTCTATGGGTCACTGTGATTACTACGATACCAAAAACTTATATAGGTTTTTTTTGCTGTAGTACTTGTATTTTTTCAAAGACATTTTTTAAAATTATTTTCTCCACCATCTTCTGCGTGCAATAACATTTTTATTTTTCTATCGATATAGTTGTGCGAGGGCTCGTTTTTTGTGGAACGTCCTGCATTTTTTAAATCCATACGACCTTTTGATTGATTTTTATTGCAATTTTTTTTTAGAGACGGGGTGACCACAATAGCGCATGTCTGGCGTTCTTAATTTTTTTTTCAGACGACGTTCATCACGCAGGGTAAATAATGTGTTACTTTGATAGATCGGACTTTTACGGACGCAGGGATACCAAATATTTATTTTTGTTTTATTATTTAGATTCTTTTATTGTTAATAGGGCAAAAGGAGTGTTTTTTGAGCTTTCATTACTTTTTTTTTTCAACAATTAGCAAAACTTTATTGTTCTTATTTTTACTTTCTTTTTCAATCCCCCTAGGGGACCACAACTTGCGATGCTTTGACTGTTCCTGCAGCATGATGTAATGCCATAGCATTACATCATACTGCAATTTGACAGACAGTCCATCAAGCCTCCCCACAGGGATGGCTTGATAAGCATACTGTTAAGACACCCCCTGCGTACAGGAGCGTGCGCCCGGAGCCGGCGTACCAGATCAGGAGAGGTCACAAAGACCGGGACTCCCCTGCACCGCACCCCTGCAGTCCAGGTACTAGGACCGGTAGTGCGGGCATGGAGACCTCGAGAGCCGCCAGATCTGACAAAACCTACTCCCTTTGCCCTATTCCTGTCCTACCCTGGTGGAAGTTAGGTGAACGCTGCGGCCAATCTGAGGCCACAGTATCACCTTCTGAACTCCTGGCATCAGTGCTCACTTCCTGGACATCCTGATGCCAGGTGTTCAAGACTGACACTGCAGCCTCTGATTGAAATTAGATTGGAAGGTACTGGTTTTGAGCTGAAAACTGTTGATAGCGTTCAATATTTGGGGATCACAGTGTCCAATTTCATTGCTAAATCTTATTTTGCATGGAATACGTTTTACTGGCTCATAACATTGGGAAATGCTTTTCTATCTCCAAAGTCCCATGTAAGAGTTTAATTTAAAAAAAATGCTCTGCTAAGACATTACATTCTTTTACTAATTCACAAATTTGGCTTCCAAAATCAGTGTTTAAAACAATTCATTCTACAACAAGTGAAATTATTTGGCAAGGCAAAAGAACCAGAATAAGATCTGTTTCCCCATTCAAAAAAGTGGCTTTAACTTTCTAGGTTTTGAATTATAGTTTTAGGAAATACAAATAGATTTTGTTGACTGGATATGCTAGCAAATTTGGTGGTTCTAAAAATTTATGTCAGGGATTGTGGGAAGATGTGTTTACCTTTTTGTAAATGGGTTCTGTATATGACACATATAAAGGTTGTGGTTTATAAAATTCTACACAAAACTTAAAATGTAATAACTATAAGGTCCTCACTAGAGATGAGCGAACGTACTCGTAATGAGTACTTACGCACCCGAGTACCGCCATTTTCGAGTACTTCAGTACTCGGGCGTAAAGATTCGGGGGGCGCCGGGGGGCGGGGAGAGGCGCGGCGGTGCGGGGGGGAGCAGCGGGGAACAGGGGGGAGCCCTCTCTCTCTCCCTCTCCCCCCCACTCCCCACTGCTACCCCCGTGCCGCCACGGCGCCCCCCGAATCTTTACGCGCGAGTACTGCTGTACTCGAAAATGGCGGTGCTCGGGTGCGTAAGTACTCGTAACGAGTACGTTCGCTCATCTCTAGTCCTCACGCCGGAAGCAGCCTTGTTATCTATACTCCCTGGCTCCATAGCCAAAAACAAAAAAAGCCCACTCAAATTCTTCCTAATAGCCATGAGACAAATAATTCCAAGGCTATGGAAGTCCTCCTCGCCCCCCACGAGAATCATTTGGCTGGAGACTATGGACCATATAGCCCAAATAGAAGAAATAATCGCCCATCATGATAACAAGAGAGAAAAGTTTTATTCAGCGTGGTCGGCCTGGATACTCTTTCGCAACTCAAAGGATCTGAAGACTTGGCTCCAATCAGGCGTTATCCCTATCTAATGTCCAAGATACGTCGAATGTGAGTTGATCTGGCGATGCCCACTTCCCTTCCCCTACAATCTCCTCCCCCTCCCAACCTTTAGTCTCTCCCCCACTCAATCCTTTTACTTGCCTTTCTCTATCCCTTTCTTATCTTTCTAATTTTGATAGATTTTATGGTATCTTTCACGAAACGTTTGTTGTAGATGCTTTGTGATACCAGAACATGTGAGAAGTCTAGATATGTTGCTAATGTTAATATACCTGAAAACCCAATAAAAATACTTTGAGCGACAAAATGTAATAAATATAGAAGGTTTAAGAGGTTTTCTAGACGTAATATCTCTGTGTAGGGATTTCTATTTTTTTTTTTTTAAATATTAGTATTGTCTTTTAATTACTCCAAAAATATTGATCCAAATTTTGGATTAGATATGGGATTTTTAATGTTGTACACTTATTTTCGAAGAGCAATTTAAAAAGTTTAATAACAGAATCTGGGATTCCCACCCATGAAACATTTCAATACCTCCAAATTTCACGTGTGTTGTGGTCTGTGAAGGACAATCACTGCTTAAGATAGGAAAGTCACTAGTTTATTATTAGAGGAAAAAAAGTATCTAGAAGGGAAGTGATCTCTACAATTTATAAAATTTTGCTGCGCTTACAGAACATAGGTGGTGAACTTAAGAGTCAACAAAAATGGTGTCAGGATATCGGTCCGATTACTAATTCATACTAGGCTACAATATATAAAGGTATAAAATATACTTCCTACAATTCTCACAATGTTACATAATTGATGATTAATCACAGATTACACTATGCAATCAATCATAGCTGTATTTAAGTAAGTCATAATCTCCCCCATCTCCAACTAAAAAATTGTTGACACATATAAAAAGGAAAGAATAGGTGCACCAGGTGCTGAATGGCTCCCTGTTCCCATCATTCCAAGAATTAAGGAATAGATTAGAGGTGTGTGGCCTCCCTTGGCTGGAGTTTTACCAATTACGCTCCTTTTTCACAACTCGGGGAGGGAAGTCGGTTTGGGGCAATGCTCACTCCCTTTGAGGGTCTATTTTCATGCCAGACTCCTCTGAGACATATAGTATCCCTGGTTTACTATTTGTTGATCAGAGAGACCTATACCACAGAACCTAGCTTTAAGTGGGCCTGGGAACAGAAGGCGTTCATCTTTACCCATAAATTATCTATCGCCTATACCGCCCAGGAAAAAAAACTACAAGATCATGATGAGATGGTACAAATACCCAGTCCGCCTTCATGCCGTGTTCCCTGCGGTGACTGAGATTTGTTGGTGCTGTGGAACAGATAAGGGTACCATGGTACATGTGTGGTGGAGCTGTAGCTTGCTGAGTTCCTTCTAGGAGAAGGTAATCTATACATTCAACAGAGTTAAAGAGCAAAAAATTGCCAATAGCCCCCAAATTGCCCTACTATCAATACTGCCTGGATCAATTGGCTCTCAAAAGAAGAGCCTACTCTGTTTTTGCCTGGCAGCTGCTAGAATGGTTGTTTCACACCATTGGTGTTCTACACATGTCCCCTCTGAATGGCATTAGAAAATGTTGCACCTATGTCACATGGAAGAATTATGCGCAGAACACTCAGGGGACAATGAGATATTTCTATCAGTGTGGCAATCTTGGTTGGAATTTGAGGGCACTTCGGAGTTTCAAAACATTCTGAGCGGGGTAGTGAGGAGCCAGATAAATACTACCAATCCTACTTAAATTACTATAATTCTAATGCGCAAAATTCCCACTTTCCCTTTGTCTACCACCTCCCTCCGATTTATTATTATTTGTATTAATAATAGTAATAATAATAATGATAATATTTGTGTGGCTTTCCCACCCACCCCTCACTCCCTCCCTTGTCTTTTTCATTATTTATATCTATTTTTTTTCTACATTCAAGGCTCTCTGGGACCGTTTCTCAGAGGATCAACAGGTATACTGCAATATTTCCCCTTTTAACAGGTTTTTACAGTTCCCAGCATTAATGACCTAGAGCACAACCTAAGGAACAATAAGAGCCAAAAGTATATTTAGGTTTATTGCTTGTTAGAAATGTTATATTTCTGATTTACACATGTAACTGAGTGAGGTCCTGCCTGACCTTTGATGTACATTTTGTACTGTATTTTACAAAAAACTTAATAAAAACAGATTAAACATAAGAAGGAAAGAAAAAAACTAAATCTTCTCCACATTCTCACCTTTCTCCTCACTAAATCCATCAAAGTTTCTGATGGATTATGTCAATGCAACCAGCTTTCAATATGAACTATCCATTATATATATCATACCATCTTCCCCAAATTTCCTCATACTTAAAGTCTCTTTTGTATATACCCCCCTCTCCATATATATAACCTCTCTTATCTTTGCAACAAAATCACCTACTGTCGGGGGAAGAGGGGTGGGGGCAGGCAGGCTGCATCCAACGTCTAGTAATCAGCTTCCATGTCTGATACAATGCACTCTGAATTCCCCAAAGAGTGTGCACATCAAGCCCATCAACAATACCCAACATACAAATTTTGGGATTAAGGCCAATATCGACAAGATATATTTTTTTACATTTTCTTTAGTACCCCATTCCAAAATGCACTCTATTTTACACAATCCCAGACCATAGTCATTAAATCTAAACCACTCATATAACATTTCAGGCAGCCTGAATTTAATCTAATACCCATTATAAACAACTTTAATGGAGTACGATACACTCTATGTACTAAATACAATTGTAATACTCATTGACTTTCAAAAGGAGATATCATTGGAATCATACACGACACTGCAGCCCATTTATCTTTACCTTTATTGGGAATTGTAAATAGTAAGAAAACATCTGTCTATATAAATAAGATATTACATCCTTCATAGCTCCAGACCATCCAAAATAATTCACCAAAGGGTGTTGCACCATAAGCACAGATACTGACTGGGCCTGAGCAGCAAACGTGTGTTGTAACTGAAGGAACGAGAAAAAGTAACTATGGGGTACATCATCAATAAATAAAGATCAATAAATTGTTCAAAACTATTAAATAAAGAGCCAAAATAATTACCCCTCTCTTCTACCATGGTGAAAATCCCTCCAATTTAAGAAAAACTCAATTAGGGTTTCTCCAGAGGAGGTGTTTATTTATCCATCTAGTTGCAATATCTGCTTACATTTATTCCATAATTTAATTATTAAAATAATTGTGGGATAGAATCTATTTTTTCCTCTTGCTATCTGTCCTACCTTCGGCAGTCTCTGTTCAGTAAGATTGTCTGTACTGTATAACGTATATGCTATTGGTTTATTTCTTGCATTACTAGTTGGACTTTCTGTTAGGGCTCCATCTAGTGGCATTTGTGTACTGAGCTACAGTCTATTTTGTCCTCTGTGGGATGTTGTATCTTTTACCCATGACCTCGGTGACATCATCAGCTCAGCCCACAGTAGCCATTTTCTGGTACATTCCCGTCATGTCTGGACTGTTCTAGATACCCTCTGGAAATCTTCATTATCCAGGCTTACAGTGGCATCGTCGGTATGTCAGAACTTCTGCCTGATGTCATACTCTTACATCCTGTGTATGTTTCACTCTTTCCCCCGCCCCCCTGAGCATGCTCAGACCAGTAAGCAGTTACTCAAGAAGAGCGATGCTCACTCGAGTAACTGCTGTACCCGAGCGTGCTCGCTCATCTCTAATCACTAACCCTTCAGAACGTTTATCTCTCTGAGGGCTCTCCAATTTAATTCTTGCAGATTTCTTGTTCCATAATAAATATTGTAAAGAGTCTAAAAAATATGGTGATGGAATCCAAACCGGAGAGTTTTGAAGTATATAAAGAAGTTGTGGCATCAAAATCATTTTAATATGATTTCCCCTGCTGATTATTATAAATGGGAGGCGATTCCAAACCTTGACCTTATCCTCAAACTTTTGTACCAATGGAAGCAAATTGGCAGAAAGATAGTATTGAGGCTTAGAAAATACCACAACTCCTAAATATTTGAATTCTTTCTCTATTTGTAATTGTATATGTTCCAATGGATAGTCCACCAGCAAGGAATCTAAAGGAAGAATTACAGATTTCCCCCAATTAATAGGGAGACCCAACATTTTACCAAATATATTAAAAATTAGCATAATAGGAGTCGTTTATCTACTCACATTGCCCATATACAACAGTGGATCATCTGCATATAATGAGATACATTCCCCAATTTCTCCATAATGCAAACCAACTATATTGGGTGTTTGCCTTATAAAACCAGCCAGGAGCCCGATTGCCAAGGCAAAGAGAAGAAGGGACAAAGGACACAAGAGTCTTGTTCCCCTCTCTGATACCATCCATAGCAAAATATGACAATGTAACCTCATTCTTGCACCTGGCCTTGAATACAGCAGTTTAACCCATGCCAAAAGTTTTTCACTGAAACTCATCCTATGAAGAACAGCCTACAAATAACCTGGAAGGTTAAGAATCCTTAGAACTATCAAAGAAAAACTCTCCCATTAATCACAACTCTCAGCCATGCTGCATATAAAATAGCCTAAGACAACTGTAAACCCTGTAACCTTCCTTTAACATCTTGAAGCTGCATCCATTTTTTTGTATGTCCACTGAATAATGTGAAAAAACAGCTATATGATGACCGTCCATAGTTATTTCTTTCATTTATCTTGATCTCTTTAAAATAATGTCTCGATCTTTATAATTGATAAGTTTTATCAAAATAGTTCTCAACGTGACAACACGTGGAGGTAGCTTAGCAGAAACTCCATGAGTCCTTTTCACAGCAAAGAAAGCTTACAACATATCTTCCCCTAAATTTGATTTCAGCCACCCCTCATAAAATTGTCTCTGATACAATTCTTTCACATTTTCTGAAACTCCCACCAGCTTTAAATACACTCTTTGTAAAAAAAAAAAAAAAAAAAGCACCTAGAAGGAGTTTTCATTTTGCTGTAAAACCAGACATGCAGTTACATCTCAGGCAGATATGTAAATGATTAGAGTTGTGGCGTGATTAGATGAATAGTCTTGCCATCTGAGGCCCTAAGAGTGGTTCTACCCATTACCTATAAAAAGGCTCTCAGAGGCTACTTGTGTGTAGTGAACCTCTTTTTTCAATTGTCTTGAGCTTGTTGACTACTAGACATGCATCTATGATGCAATTGAAGACATTTTACCCAATTAACAAAGTTTAAAAAGGGCGCATTAATGTAATGTGAGAAGTTGAATGGTCCTATCAACAAATTGCCTGCCACCTGGGCCATTCTGAACAGACTGTTGGGACCAGTGGTTGCTTATGGGCTACCGGGCTCAGGATGCCTTCAACAGACCACCAGTAAAAAGGGATCGTCTGACCAGCACACGCAGCTCCAAGTGTTATGTTGTCCGCCATCCAGAGGTAGAGCCAAGCCACCTGCTTGTTTCCGTTTGATCAGAGTGGACCTACCCCACTTGGGTGGAGGGTTTATTAGCTCAGACATATGAAGAAAAGAGAGCAGAAAGTTTCATGAAAAAGGGTTTAGGCAGGACAAAAAAGAGCATTTTAAAGAGGTACAACATGCGGGTAAAAATGTTCATTTTTAGAAAATTAATGCGTCCTAGTCATGAAAAATCTCTACATTCTCATTTAGTTAGGTCTAATTTAATAATTCGCAGTAGTGATGTATGTATACTTTAAATTATAGGCATCCGTTACGTCGTTGGAAATTTGCACGCCCGGTATTAAAAGGCTTTGGCTTGCGAAATGAATGGGAAATTACTACATACTTATTAGGCCGTCTATAGGTCCAAGGACAATTTAGGGAAACACTCTTAGAAAAATGAATCATATAATTACTAAAACTACTGTATTCACGTATCGCAGAGAGTAAAGATGGCAGGGAGATGTGCAGGTTGCATATATAAAGTAGCAGATTGTTAGCCAAAGCATAACATTTAAGATGCAAATCTTTTATCTGGAGACTCTGGATGGTGAGAATATTTTGGATAAATACTAAGAAATGTTCCATAATTGCGTATAAAAGTGGAGACAGGGGGCAACTCTGCCTGGTGCCATTGCCAATGTTTATGTGATCCGACAAAGAGCCATTGATTCGTACCTGAGCTTGTGGGTTGTGGTATAACTGCACTTTATTTTTATACTTAGTTTTTGATTTATGGGTAAATGTATTTTTTTAGCATTATGCTTTGACTACCAGGATTTATATATACTAAATATAAACAGTCTACACACCCCTGTTAATATTCCATGAATTTGTCACGTTAACACATCTGAAAGATGAATCATTTCAGATTTATTTCCACCTTCAATGTGACCCGTTATCTGTACAATGCCACTGAAAAACAGACTGGAATCTTTAAGGGTGGAACAATAAAAAAAAAACAGAACTAAAATAATGTTGCATAAGTGTGAACACCCTCTTATATTTGGGATGTGGTTGTGTTCAGAATTAGCCAATCACATTTAAACTCATGATAAAAGAACTGGATAATATTTTTCTCCAGCAGGCTTCAGGGTATTCTGTAGCTTCCTAATTGTATAGTGTGTACACATAATGAAAGGAACCCAGTCAGACACAAGTCATCAGCCTTGAATCTCAACCAGCAGCTCTCTCGAGTTACAGAGCCTCGGTGTTACCATGCAGGGCAGCGCAGGGTCCCGCGGTCAGTGCGCGCCACCCCGGCGTTGGCTCCGGCGTCCTGGAGCACTGACGTCGGGGCTCTACCGGCGACGTGGAATGGCTGGTGTGCGGCGGTATGGGCGTGTCCGCCCGTAGGGCACCGCCCGCACTCCCCCACCTCTCTTGTGCAGTAGTGGGGGAGCTGGCTCCTCCCACTCTCTGCCCTGGGGTGGAGTCTTTCGTTTATAAGGCTGGCAGTGACCTGAGCTCACTGCCAGTTATTGGTTCTGTTAGCCACTAGTCAGTTCTGCCTCTGTCAGTCAGTACTAGTTGCTAGTCAGTCTCTTTCTAGTGTGCCTTTTACTCAGTCTGTTCTGGTTCTGTCTGCTACTAGCTAGTCTGTCTGCAGCTACTCTCAACTAGCCCTAGTTTGCCAGTCAGTTTCCTTCAGCCTGCCTGTAGCTTTGTTTGTTCTGTTGGCCTTTTCCATCTGCCTCTCTGTCGGCACTCTGTCCCCCCATCAGTTAGTTTCTCTTGTCAGTCGCCAGGTCCCTAGCCAGCGCAGGGACCGCCGTCCAGTTGTCCGCCTGGGATTAACCAGGGCCGAGTCAAGTAGGCAGGGACAGTGGGGTGCGGGAAGTTCAGGGCACCCCACCTGGCGCTCGGGGGTCAGAGTACCGTAACATTCGGGTCTTTATTGTAACACATGATACCTGCCCTTTATGGGCGTTTAACAGATTACATCAGTAACATATACATATTCTTATTCGCTGGATCATATAGAATCCCCCCGCCCCCCCTTCCCACACCTCTCTCAAGTCCAGTGTATATAGCAACCTTTGTTCCAGAAGTTGGAGAGTGGGTGAGGGGCTGGATACTCTTCTTCAGTATTGGAATGTGACTTAACTCTTTAGGAGGCTGCCTGTGGAACTTTGTACCAAGCCAACATTATACCACACACATCTTTCACCATGCCATTGTCCAGCAATTACTATAAAGAAATTATGCAGCCATTAGCCTCTAAGGGCGCCCACCCACTGGCGTTTGCGATTTTCGTGCGTGAAAAACGCTGCGTTTTCGCGGCGTTTTTCCCGCGTTTTTCGCGGCGTTTTTTGCCGTGTTTTCGCGGCTTTTCCATTAATTTCCATTGACTTTCATGGGTGCATTAGGAGAAAAATAAGGACACATATGCAACTGACAGTTCCTATGTTAAAAAACGCAACGCAACGCAAAAAAAAACGCCAGTGGACAGGAGTACATTCAATTCTAATTGCTCTTGAGAAAAAACGCAAAACGCAAAGAAAAAAAAATCGCCAGTGGGTGGGCGCCCTCAGAGTTAAAGTCACTACAGCTGCGTAATACATCTAGTTTATTACAAATCAATAGACATTTTACACTAACTAATTATCATGTCTATCACAATAAATAGTAGTCAGCACTTTGCTGCCATTATTTAAAGTGATTCTGATTTACCCCATATAAAGTTCAGCTCTTCTAGGAGGATTTTTTGTAACATTTTATTAGTTGCACTTTTCAGCAAAAGCCATCGTCCATAAAGAGCTTACAAAATATCAAAAGGATCTGATTATTGTAAGGTATCAGTCAGGAGAAGGGTACCAAGAAATTTCCAAGGCGTTACATATACCATGGAACACAGTGAAGATGGTCATCAAGAAGTGAATTTAATTTGGCACAACACTGACATTACCAAGAACTGGAGGTCCCTCAAAAATTGATGAAAAGACCAGAAGAAAATTGGTCCAGGAGGCTGCCAAGAGGCCGACAGCAACAGTAAAGGAGCTGCAGGAATTTCTGTCAAGTACAGGTTGTGGAGTGCATGTGACAACCATCTCCCGTATTCTTCATATGTGTGGGCTGTGGGGTAGGGTGGCAAGAAGGAAGCTAACATTGCACATCACCAAAACAACACCATACCCGCAGTGAAGCATGGTGGAGGTAACATTATGCTTTGGGGCTGTTTTTTTTGCTGCTGGAACTAGGGCTTCAGTCAAGGTGGAGGGAATTATGAACAATTCCAAATATCAGTCCATTGTGGCGCAAAACCTTCAGGCCTCTGCTAATTAGCTGAAGATGAATTTGACCTTTCTGCACAACAAGAACACAAAGCATACCACGAAATCAACATAAGAATGGCTCCAAACTTTTGAAATAGCCCAGCACTGAATTCCATTGAAAATCAGTGGGTTGTCTGAAGAACGTGGTACTCATGACATGCCCTCACAATCTGACAGATTTCATTTATGGTTCAACATATTTTTGGAAGCTTTTAAAATGTTAGAACAGCAGAGACAAAGTGTCATTGTCAATAAAACAAGTGACTTGCCAACAGAATTGTATTTCTCCTAAGTTATTCATATCATTGATTTATGTTTTTATGTATTCTTTTATTGTGACGCTATTGTTAATTCCTTAATGACTACAAATCCTGGGAATGGGGGGGTCACATGTTCCCTGTCCTCCTCACTGTGTGCCTAATGCACTCCCTGCAGTGAGGAGAAGACTGAATAGAGCACTGGTTACACAAGTGCAGTCAATGGGACTGCTGGAGATAACGGAGCAGCAAGTGCTCAGATATTTCCGTCAACCCCATTGAAATGAATGGAGTGGCACAGAACATGCTCAGTCAGTGCTCCATTCATTTTGATGTCACTGTGGGGGGTGAAGTAACCCCCAGTGATCAGCAAGTTAGTCTCTATTCTATGGATAGGGGATAATTTGTCATCCTGATACAACCACTTTAAAGGGGTTAAAGAATTACATACTAGTGCACATTTGCATTTTTCCCATAACACCATTTTGTTGGTTTTTACATGTTTGCTTGTGTGATGTGTGGCAAATAGTGCATAAGTTTGTATCTACTGTAAGTGGTGCCTGCTTATTTTCCCTACTACTACCGTAGATATGAATTTGTTTCTATTTGTCTAATAACATTTTTTATAGTAAATAACTGAGTATGACAAATGTGCAATAATAGGAGACATCTGGAATGACACAAATAAAGATAAGCAACCCAAAGAACAAAGAAGTATAAAGTGAATGCCAAGACCAAAAATTAAATTACACTTTAAGGGCAAGAAGACAGAATATACAACTAGGTCAAGTAAAGATGACAGCAAATGATCCCTAAAGACCATTCATCACAACCTTCTATTTAAAATGATGGCTGCAATGTTACATTATTTCGTTGGATATATACAGAGAGAGAGATGACTTTACCTAATTAGAATGCAATCATGGAGATAATCATTAGCTATAATTGGTGTAGTTTATTACATTCTGCAGTTAGCAAGTTAGAAACATTTTCTGCTGCTCCTTAAATACATATAATGCTTCTCTGTTTAAAATATTTCTAAGATTCTAGGAGAAAGGAAAGCACAAAGATAATAAGTAAAGGAATCTGAGTGCCCCCTGGTGGACTAATGTTAGGAAAAGGTTTTGTAACATGCTCACAGGTTACCCAATGTGTAAGCACCAGTAAACTAGTAAACCAAAAGAAGCAGATATATGGCACCACTGCCATTCTATCACGCCATACATAAAAGCTAACATAAAAAATAGTGGTGATCCAGATCCAGGCAGAAATGTAGGATTGCAGTGTTTTGCTATTTGCAAGTTACTTGGCGCTGACCGTCTTTTTTTAAAACATCTTTATATTGGAATTTAGTTATAACATAACAAAGAGAATAATAGAAATAAGTACATTGCATTACAATATGGAAACCGTGAAAACTTGTACATAAATCTTTAAGATTCTAGTGGTCAGAGCTTCCAGTTACTTATATTCCATTGTCAAAACATACAGAAAATAAAATGATAAGACATGAAAGAGAGGAAGGAAAAACGAAAAAAAGGGGGGAATGTATTCATATACCCTATGTCTTAAATGCATCTCAAACATCATAAAACTTCACTTTGGACCTAGGACTCTCCACCCTCGTCTAGATGTGAGCCATATTCAAAATATAGACACCTTCTGAGTTATTTGGAGTCCCTTACAGTTTAGCCATCTAGTTTCAACCTCCCTAGCTGTCTGGCATTTTCCAAGGTGAGGTACCAGGTAGTATCCTTAAAGGGGTACACACATAATCTTATTTCTGAGGTAGTGAGGAATGTTTTCATGAAGTAACGCCATTGTCGTAAGTATTAGGGATGAGCGAGCGTACTCGGAAAAGCACTACTCGCTCGAGTAATTTGCTTTATCCGAGTATCGCTTTGCTCGTCCCTGAAGATTCGGGTGCCGGCAAGGAGCGGGGAGCTGCAGGGGAGAGCGGGGAGGAACAGAGGGGAGATCTTTCTCTCCCTCTCTCCCGCCCGCTCACCCCTGCTCCCCGCTGCGACTCACCTGTCAGCCGCAGCGGCACCCGAATCTTCAGGGACGAGCACAGCGATACTCGGATAAAGCAAATTACTCGAGCGAGTAGTGCTTTTCCGAGTACGCTCGCTCATCTCTAGTAAGTATCTTTTGGCCTGCGATTCTGCCTGTCATTCTATTTCTAGTCTATTGATATGGAGGAGGTGTTTGATCTGTTGTATAATATCAGATATTGTTGGGACTTGTGGTTGTAGCCAATATTGTAATAAACAGCGTTTACTCACAAACAATATCATGTGTGACAGTCTTGTAATTTTTATCGTGGGTGGCAAAAATGGCATAAGTTTGTTTGTGGGGAAAGCAGTAAGACATGTTTCCATGTTCTATGTATGAGGGTTTTAATATCTATCCAGTATTTTTGGATTTTAGTGCGGGACCACATACCATGTAATAGGCCAGTGCGTGGTTGAGAACATTTAGGGCATGCAAGCAAGCAGTTCGGGGCATTAGGGTGGGAGGGGATGTCAAAACCATAAATGCCGTATGTATTAGCTTAAGGTGTGACTCTCTCCATCTTTCATTTAGGAGTTTTCTTCTCTGAAGCCTAGCCTTCATGTATTTTCCTACCAATCTCAGGGTCTTCTAGTTCTTGTGCCCATCTTTGAAAGAGAGAGGGGTAATCATAACCCCTTAGTGACCAAGCCCGTTTGCGCCTTAGGCTAGGTTCACACAGGGCGGATTTACCCCGTATTTGCTGCGGTCTGCCGTTGCATATCCGCATTGCGGCCAAACCGTTGCGATTGCAGTGCAATGCAGCACAAATGAGTTTGGCCAAAATGCTGTTCTCACAGGGCTTTTTTTTTTCCGCTGAGCCGCAATGCGGATAAGCAACGGTGGCGCGGTTTCTAAAGACGCAGCATGTCCATTCTTTCAGCGTATCCGCCGCGTTCTTTCCTCCATAGGATCCCATGATAGCAGCATAAACCGCAATAAAATCCGCAGTTGCTTATTGTATTGCGGTTTTTGGCGCGGTTCCGCTGCTTAAATTTCGCAGGAAGTGCTTTCGCAGGAAGTGCTACAGCGGCCATTTTGTCACACTGGCGCCATTTCTGGTGGGACCTCGTGGAAAGCAGCAGCAGCAACCGGGAGCTCCATCTTCCACCACCCGCAACGTATAATAATAATCCCTGGGGGCACCAGCACCACAGGCACAGAGCAGCAGCGGCAGCATCACCACTCGGTGCACCAGCACCACAACCGGCAACGTTAAGGTACCAGGGGGGGCAGCACCACAACCGGCGGCCCCGCTGCCACCACCGCTACTGGCGGGGCCCCTACCACCATCGCTACTGGTGGGCCCCCTACCACCACCGCTACTGGCGGGCCCCCTACCACCACCGCTACTGGCGGGCCCCCTACCACCACCGCTACTGGGGGGCCCCCTACCACCACCGCTACTGGCGGGCCCCGCTGCTACCACCGCTTCTGGCGGGCCCCCTACCACCACCGCTTCTGGCGGGCCCCCTACCACCACCGCTTCTGGCGGGCCCCGCTGCCACCACCGCTTCTGGCGGGCCCCCTACCACCACCGCTTCTGGCGGGCCCCGCTCCCACCACCGCTACAGGCGGCACCCCTGCCACCCCCGCCACCACCGCTACTGGCGGGCCCCTGCAACCGC
This sequence comes from Eleutherodactylus coqui, assembly GCF_035609145.1. Taxonomy (NCBI): domain Eukaryota; kingdom Metazoa; phylum Chordata; class Amphibia; order Anura; family Eleutherodactylidae; genus Eleutherodactylus; species Eleutherodactylus coqui. Next base: position 195,717,348 of record NC_089838.1, read on the forward strand.
TCCTGCAGTCGGCGCCGCTGCAGTCGGCACCCCTCCACCCATGGCTATAGGCGGCACCCCTGCCACAACCTCCCGCTACAGGCGGCACCCCTGCCACCACCTAACGCTCCAGGCGGCCCCTCTGGCACCACCGCTCCAGGCGACCCCCCTGACACCACCGCTACAGGCGGCCCCCCTGGCACCACCGCTACAGGCGGCCCCCCTGACACCACCGCTACAGGCGGCCCCCCTGACACCACCGCTACAGGCGGCCCCCCTGGCACCACCGCTACAGGAGGCCCCCCTGGCACCACCGCTACAGGCGGCCCCCCTTGCACCACCGCTACAGGCGGCCCCCCTGGCACCACCGCTACAGGCGGCACCCCTGGCACCACCGCTACAGGCGGCACCCCTGGCACCACCGCTACAGGCGGCACCCCTGGCACCACCGCTACAGGCGGCCCCCCTGGCACCACCGCTACAGGCGGCCCCCCTGGAACAACCTACCGTTGCAGGCGGCACCCCTGCCACCACCGCTACAAGCGGCACCCCAGCCACCACTGCTTCTGGCGGCACCCCTGCCATCAGCGCCACAGATGTGCCCCCTACACACAGCGTTGCAGGCGGCCCCCCTGCCACCACCTACCGCTACAGGTGTCCCACCAGCAACCACCGCTACAGGCGGCACTCATGCAACCACCGATGCCGACACCACTACTAACAGCAACGGAGCCCCAACACTATGATGATACCAACGGCCGAAGGTAAACTTATGCGTGTCGTACACTCATTCCCAGATTCATCTCACAGCCAGTGCTGCAGGTTATGGTTCTGCAAACCTTTTTTTTTTTTTTTTTCAGGCAGCAAGTTCATACTAATCCACCAGAAGAGATGGCGTGGTACCAGCGCATGGGGATTAATGTCTTAAGAATGATTATGCTGGTGAGTTAACCACGTCTTTCATCCTTTGTCACAGATCTGAAGGTGGCGACGGGTGAGTGTAATTTGTGTCCACATCTCTGAGAAGCACGTCCACAAATACGGAATGGCGCCAGCATCCAGACCACATGAGGCATTCACCAAGCCGCCTTTTGGATTGGCCTTTGGTCGCTTAACACAGTGTCAATTTGGCGTTTCAAGACTACGCGGAATGGACACTCATGTGAAGTGACGTTCTGCTCGACTTCATGTGCTTATATCCCTTTTGTTGTAGGTTGAAAGTAAGCCCCAAATCTGGGACACAGCCGACGAGGGCTACAGTGACAGGGATGTGAAGGCGGACGCATGGTTATCAGTGTGCTCGGGGATGTATCCGGATTGGGACTCCGCCACTGCTGCCCGTCAAAATGAGATATGTAAGTTTACATTCATATGTACCTAAATTGCTGATTCGCTTGCTATTGCAGCGATGATGTGTCTGATTTACCTGCATTGTTCCTTGCAGAAAAAAGGAGAGAAAGAAGAAAGGTAAAATAGAATGACCGTGTATGTAACATTTTTCTTTACCTTGCAGTGAAAGATGTGAAAAATCGATGGCGGTCTGTCCGCGATCGCTACAAAAAGCATGAAAAGGAGTGCGAAAAGAGTGGCTCTTCTCCCTCAAAAAAGAAATGTCCATATGCTGACGAGCTGGCGTTTATACGAACCAGCAAAAAACTGCGACCGTAAGTTGTAGCGCCACACCCTCACTCAAAACTGGTTGTCCTGTCCAAGCAAGTGGGCTAATATACTTGTGTATGGCCATATTAATGCACGATGTATATTACAAAGTGCATTAATATGGACATACAGAAGTGTATAACCCCTCTTGCTTTTACGGGACAACCGCTGTAATATTGTTGTCCTCCTCTACATAATTGTTGTTTTATGTTTCACAGAACCAGCGGTAACGTGCAGCCATCGCAACCCACGATGCAAGAAACATCCGAAGAAACGGGCCAGCCGGACACAGAATTGTCTGCAGATATTGACATAAATGCAGGTACCCCAACCTTGGACGACAGCCGACTAAGTGCACCTGATTCAGACACAATTTGCGTTAGCAATGAAGCGTCGGGACAATCAGCGGCGGCTAGCAGGCGAGGGACACACAGGGAGCCCAGTTGTGAGCCGGCCGTACGTAACGTTGTTACCCGCGGACGTAAAAAAAAAAAAGAGCTTGATGCAGCCGAAGAAGCAATGGCACTGTTGCGCCAAGCTGACAAGGAAGACCAATGGGATACGATGGGTGCGGCAGTGGCGGCACGCATCCGTGAGTTGTCGGCTGAGCGTCAATGGGCTATATCGCCAGTTATTTATGCTGCTCTAGAGGTCTTTGCGTCTCCACGCCCTATCGCTGACTCTAGCGATATTATCCAGGCAATGAAAAATGCTGCATTTGCTGCCAACCCCCCGTCCTCACGAACCTTGTTTCCTTCACAATCCTGCCCTGAACAATCAGACAAGGTTGCAAGGACACCAGCTATCCGATACAGTATGCTTCACACGATAGTGGTTTCACGGAGAACATGACGAGCGGTTCACCATCACAACAGTCGTTCATGTCACTCATGAACAGCCCTTTGCCACAAACATCCCAAAACCCTACCTCAGTATTCAATTCACCACCGGCCGGTGTGCAAAGAAGTGAAGTAACATACAGGAATTATACGGCACTTCAGTGACCCCTCAATCATTGTCGGATCACTGCAATGTCGTGTAATTGATAGGTGCCGTTTGCATGTTCTCAAGAGCCGTTATCGTGTGTTACACTGCATGGGATTGCCTGGTGTCCCCGTACTTACTTAAGATTGTTAAAAAACTGCGTCCTCTAACCGTACCTCCCTGGCCGGCTGCAACGCGTCAAAATGTAACACATTCCTTTTTTTCTTTCTTGCGTTACTGACTGCATTATGTTGGAAAGAAAAAAAAAAGAAGGTATCGTCTAAGTACATTCTCCCGAAAAAGTGCCTTTACTTAACACATATTGACTGGCTGCTAGCTGGTTGGCTGTCCTCCAAGGTTGGGGTAATGCAAAAGTCTCTGTCATTCGTAAATTGTTTTTTTAATTTGTTCTTAATAAATGTAAACGTTGGGATTTCAGCCCGCAGATACCCAAAACAGGAGATGTGAGTCGTGCGTCTGGTTGAATTTAGTTTATATTTGTTCCCTTACTTCAGACTCTCTTGCTCACTTCTCATTGTGGTGGCCCAACTCTGCTAAAATAAAGCCCAAAAGAAAGACGAAACAGTTCTGCCAAGTAACTTTGTTTTTAATTTGTAATAACTTGAAAATGCAGTGCATTAGCACTAGAAACAGGGTTTTTTTATGTCAATGTTTGGCATGTCATGCCGCAAATAAACAATTTTTCTTGCATTTTGTCTTCATGGTTCTTCTGAAGCTGGTGGCCGGGGGATCAAACTGCGATTAGGGCTGCACACCACCCACACAAGAGTACTGCCATGGCACGGCGCCTTCGGGACTATGGAAGTAGTCAGTGAAGTGTTCTCGTACCTGCACAGCGGTTGCAGCAGGACGTCCAGCACCCCAGTTGATGACCGTGTCAAAGGCAGGGTGCAGTTCTTCCACATCTACCTCGGGACGATATTCCCGGAGGTAGTTGTGAAGAACACAACATGCCTTGACAAGGTCATCAACTGTGGTAGGGTCTACCATTAGGGTAGTCCCTAGAACCCTCCACTGACTAACCATAATCCCGAAGGCACATTCAACCACTCGACGTGCCCGGCTCAGCCTATAATTAAAAATCCTTTTCCGGGCATTCAGTCCTCTTCGCGGGTATGGGCGCAACAGGTTCGGCATCAACGGGAACGCCTCATCCGATACCATCACGAAGGGGACTGGATGTGTGGTTCCCGGCAAAGGTTGTGGGTCTGGGAGCGACACGCCATCTCGGAGAATTTGCATCCCAATCTGTGATGTTCGCAGCACCCGAGAATCCCCAGTACTACCATAGGCGCCGACATCGATGCAAACAAATTTAGAATGTGCATCAGCCACCGCCATCAGGACTACAGAGAAAAATTTCTTGTAGTTATAAAACTTAGAGCCGGAGTGCGGTGGCTGAAGCACACGGACATGTTTGCCATCAACCGCGCCTATGCAGTTAGGAAATTTGGCAACAGTTTGAAAGCCTGCTGCAACACGTTGCCAAGTCTCCTCGGATGGTGAAGGCATCACGATGGGCTGCAACTTCTGCCAGATGACGCTGCATGTGCACCTCACAATTTCAGTGATGGTCGATTTACCAACATGAAATTGGAGATGCAGGGATGCATAGCTCTCTCCTGTGGCCAAGAAGCTGAAAAGGAAGCAGAGAAAAAGGGGAAAAGGATTAGTGAAATCAAAAGAACTAAAGTAGCATGTCACATACAGATCAACAGATTACATTTTCAGCATTTTCATAATGCAAATATTTGGCCAAAGTGCCTGGAACTTCCTTGCTATCTGCATTCCATTACAACAATGTTGAATGAAACATAGAGTATTTGTCCCTTTTTTCTTCATTTATCTGCATCGTACCGTTGTACTACATGGGCCCAGTAAAATTGATGAAAATTAATATTTCGTCGCCATACAAATACTCAATGTTGCTTAGTGGGACAGATGCAAAGCGGCTTTTTTTTGGGGGGGGGGGGTTTGTTGTCACCTACAGTAACTCAGCTCAGAGATTGTGTTGCCACAGGGGTTTGTACTTGTGTTGTCAGATTATTGGGTACAGGTGCACTAGCTAGCAAGCAAGGGATTTATATGAAATGTTACAGTTTGCTATGACAACCACCAACTCCATAAGCTGACTGATGCACCGGTAAAGTACGCCGAGGACTCACACATACGCACATCAACAAGACATGGCAATGAGTTATGGAGGACTGTGCAAGGGATCTAAGTTTCAACACGCTCACAGACGGATACGTGCGTGCCAATACTATGTCAGCGTACAATCCCATTTTAACCAGTCTCCAGTCAGACTCAATCAGTAAGTAATTCTTACAAAAGACATATTTTGGTTACTTACCAAAGGGTGATGAGCAGCCTTTCCTCTGCAGTGATCGCCTTTCGCATTTGGGTGTCCTGAAATGTGAGATCCCGGCGCACCAGCTCCAGAAGACGCTCGAAAGCCTCCTGCGGCAGGCGGCAGAACATGACAAACTTCTCCGGATGGCTACAGAGAGACATACATAAGAGACAGTGTGAGACTGTGTGTGCGGTGGGCACAGAAAGAGAGAGTGAGAGAGAGAAACACACAGAGAGGGAAACATAGGGAGAGAGAGATATACAGAAAGGTGTAGAGAGGGAAAGAGAGAAAAAGAAGGGAGAGAAATATACAAAACAGTGAGAAAGAGGGAGAGAAATAGGGACACACCAAGGGAAAGAGAGAGAGGAGAGAGATAGAGGGAGGGAAAGAGAGAGAGAGTGGGAAAAAGAAGGGAGAGAGATACAGAGACACAAACAGAGGTAGAGAGAGAGAGAGAGAGAGAGAGAGCGAAACAGTGATGAAATAACATTACTGCTTCAGTAGCAGCGAAGCAAATTTCGGGCAATAATATACGTACTTTTTCAGATCTTGGTACAAGCTTACAAAGTGCCCCTTCGTCCCCCGCTCCAGCAACAGGGGATGAACCCAATACCGCCTGGATCCCCATCCGGTCTGAAACATATTTTCAGCAATACATTAGCCCACTATTCGCAAGTTTAGCAAGTTAAACACACATTTGCATTTCACGTATATAGCTGACCTTGTTGGTTTTTGCGGTGTGCATCAGCAGGACACAGATCAGATACTTTCGCCTGTAATATTTTCGAAGACGCATTCTCTGTCCACTTTCCATCTTTCCTAGCTGTGCTTTCCCTGAACAAGGGGTCAGTGAACAGGGTGTTTCCACTTCCTTCCCAGTTGTGGGGAGGGATCATGACATCACAGGAAGCAGTCGAAATCTGCAGCAAAATCTGCAAGAAAATACGCGACTACATAGCAAATACCGCAGCGGTATTTTCTGCCGCTTCTTCGAGGCGGATTTTGATGCGGTTAAACCGCAATGAAATACGCGTATAAAACCGCAACAAAATTTAAGTCAGTATATGCGGTTTTGCCGCTGATGCGTCTGGGTTGCGGCAAATACGCAACGGAAAATACGCAGGACTTACGCAGCAAATCCGCCGTGTGTGAACCTAGGCTTAATGACCAGGCCAGATTTAGGAAATCTGATGTGTCACGTTAGCATAGAATAGCTCCATAAGGCTGGGTTCACACAGGGCAGATTTGCCGCGGTTTTGCCGCAGAAGAACTGCTTCTGCGGCAAAACCGCTTCAAAGGTTAATTTGGGCTTGCGGATTTTCGTGCGGAAAAATCCGCAAGCGTTTTTTTCCGCAGCGCTTTTTTACTTTTTGTCGTATATTTGGTGCGGTTTTGGTTGCGTCCATAGAGGTCTATGGACAAAAAAGCGCTGCGGAAAAGACCAAAGAATGAACATGCTGCCTCTTTTAAAACCGCGACGCAGTTGCATTTCCGCACTGTGGCTGTGCAGAAAAAATCCGTCCTGTGAGAACAGCTTTTTGGCAAATCTTATTTGCGCTGCGTTGCACTGCAAATGCAGCGGTTTTGCCGCAGTGCGGATATGCAACGGCAATCCGCAGCAAATCTGCCCTGTGTGAACCCAGCCTAAAGCTTTTGCATATCCAAGTGATTCTGACATTGTTTTTTGTTGTACTTCATTTAGATGGTAAAAATAGTCTGATAGAATGTGTGTTTATTTATTAAAAAAGACCCAAATTTGAGGAAAAAATGTTAAAAAATTTTCATTTTTTCACATTTTCAATTGTAATATCTCAAATATGTACAAACATCCTGTACAAACTTTTGATAAGATATATATTTCCATCTGTTAACATTATTCTGGCGCACATTTAAAAAGCTTTTCGCTTTTTTTAGCCATTTAAGAGACGTACAAATTTAACATTATCAACATTTTGAGGAACACTTTGTTTTCCTGCACCAAGCCAAGATTGCAAAGGTTCATATGTGTCAGAATGAAGATACTCCAAATGAGCCCATTTTAAAAACTACACCCCTTAATGTATTCACTGAGGGGGGTCATGAGTATTTTGACCCTACCGTTTTTTTCAGGAATAATTGCGATTTAGAGGAGAAAAAATAAAATTTCATATTTTTGCAAATATGTCATTTTAAAGGCAGTTTTTTTTTCTAGAAAAAATGCACATGAAAATGAGAATTTACATGCCAAAATTGATACCCCCGTTTGTGGCCCTAATATTACGTCCGTATGCACAACGGGGCCCAAACCAAAAGGAGCAGCCAGTGCCTTTCAGAAGAGGGATTTTGCTTGAAGGTGTATCAGGCCCCATAGGACACTGGTAATGCCCTGGTGATCAGCCAAAATGATATAGAACCCCCACAAATGACCCCATTCATCTAGGGGTGTACTGCATATTTTTAGTCCACAGTTTTTGAATGAATCTAAGCAAAGCATAAAGAAATAATTATGATTTTCATTTTTTTGGCAATTGTGTCAATTTAAAAAGTTTTTTAGTACAGCACACATTAAAATGAAGGCTTGCACCCCAAAATGGATACTCCTGTTTGTCCCGTGTTCAGAAACATACCCATTGTGGCCCTAATCTACTTACAGGACACATGGCTAGGCCTATAATGGAAGGAACACCGGTTGGATTTCAGGGCACAACTGCATAAATTCCAGGACTCATTGCCCACTTGTAGAGCCCTTGAGCGGCCAAAATGATGGAGAACCCCCACAAATAACCCCATTTTGAAAACTAGACCCCTTAACGAATTCATCTAGGGGTGTACTGCATATTTTAACCCCACACTGTTTTAAATTAATCTAAACAAAGCAGAAGGAAATAATTACAATTTTCTTGCTTTCAACCCAAAATGGATCCTCCTTTTTCACCCGTGTTATGAAACATACGCATTTTGGCCCTAATCTGCTTACAGGACACATGGCCTATAAGGGAGAGAACACCCATTCGATTTCGGAGCACGTCTGAATAAATTCCAGGCCCCATTGCACACTTGTGCAGAAGAAAAATTGACTCCCTAAAAATAATCCCTCCCCACTGCGTCCTTTTTGGCGTTTCCTAAATCTTAGATAAAAGTAATAATGTAAAATGCGTGGTAAATCCGAAGACAGGGGTAATTTCAGAGGCTGGTTGGTATGGGTACATGAGGCAATAAAACCGGGTATCCTTCCTCCTCCCATGCTTATTTCTTTACCTCAGCAGCAGCGATGGAGTGTAAAAAGTGGCGCTCTGTGAGGCTCTGTAAGCTTGCTGAGGTGCGACGGTCTCACACAGAAGGCGCTCAACAAGCTTCTCCTGAAATTGCAGGAAGGCGAGCGTTCCCGGGGCTTCTTGTAAATTACAGGTAGCGATCTAAATAACGCCAGGCTCACATAGCCATATGTGGAATCCGCTTGTGGAGGCCTGCAGCGGATCCCAGCTGTGAGTCTGGCCTTGGCCCTGCGTATGGCCGCGTAATGTACTGTCCATAACTGCCTACTCACACAAGTTGTCATGCACTGTTCACCTTTATTTGTTTATATTCCTTGCGCCATGGCTTAGTGATGATGCGGGTACCCAAAACCCGTACACAATGTAGTTGCGTATGGGCTGCGAATATATCCATGACTATGGAGCACAATGGGCTCTATGTCGCAGATATCCGCGGTAAAATAGAACATGTTGCGTTCTGATTTCTGCGAGTGATTTCGTCATTCAAACCCGCTAATGTGAGCGGAATTGTGTAATCCAGTGCATTTGATTGATCTGCGTATTACCGCTGATTAAACGCATGCGGAATCCACAATTTCTTTCGGCCATGTGAAATCCTGTTTGTCACAGGGAGCAAGGAGATTTAAAATTTCCTGGGCTTCCCGACTCCTGCACATATGTCCGGCATTTTGCAGGCGAGCGCATGCGCAGAAGCCGGAATGGTCCATGGAGGATGATCGCATTAGGGTTCACTGACTGGTATCAGTGGGACTGATATACCACTAGGTATTCCAATAGCTCTTGGAATATGCCTTGTTTTCATTAGTATGCTTTTATTGTGCCTTCCCACCCAAACATTAACCCCTAACAATGCAGCTAGTTTTGGCCTTCGCTACACAGCCCCATTTTTCAAATCTGACTTGTGTCAATGTATGTGGCAATAATATGTGGCAATCCACTTGATTCTGAGTGTTTTTTTTCATGACACATTGTACTTTATGCTAGTGGTTAATTTTAGTCAATATGTTTTGCATTTATTTATTTAGAGGAAATGAGGAAAATTAGCATTTTTCAAAATTTGAAATTTTATGCTTTAACCCCTTGAGTGGCACGCCCGGAAAATTTCCGGGACGAGCTCCACTGCTCATAGCAACATAGCCCGGAAGATTTCCGGGCTATGTATCACTATGGGAGCTGCAGAGCACAATGCCACAAGCTGTGACAGTGTGCTCTGCCTGCACAGACCCACAGAGAACAAAGCAAGGGCTTTGAAAAACCAGCAGAAGATATTGCCGATATGTCGGCAATCTCCTGCTTTGTTTACAGGTTGCCATAGAGACCATCGGCTTGTCAGAAGCAAGCCGATGGTCTCTGTGGCAGGGAGAGCTGGTTGTTAGCTGTCAGAGGACAGCTAGGTACTAGCTCTTACAGCAGAGATCTGAGAAAACCTCTGATCTCTGCTGTGTTAACCCCTTACATGCTGCAGTCTATGTGACTGCAGCATGTAAAGGGCTGTCACTGCAGCATGTAAAGGGCTGTCACCATCGGACCCCCGGAATGTGATCAGGGGTCCTGATGGGTCCCTGTGGAAGTCCCCTAAAGGGACAAAAAAAAATAAAAAGTTAAAAATTATAAAAAGAATAATAAAAACACTTGTCTCCCTTTACTTTGTAAAAAAAATCAAAAATACAATCACACATGTGGTATCCATGCGTCGTAATGACCCAGAGAAGGAAGTTAATGCATTATTTAACCCCTTAATGACATGGCCCCTTTTTTTCTTTTTTCCCCATTTCTTTTTTTCCTCCCCCCTGTTTAAAAAATCACAACTTGTCCCGCAAAAAACAAGCCCTTATATGGCCGTGTCAATGGAAAAATGAAAAAGTTATGGCTCTTGAGACGCAACTGCAAAATTAGTTGAAATTCAATGATTAGACCATTTTAAAAAAACCTGCCCTGGAGGGCACGACAGGGTGGTAGGAAACCCGCCACTCAAGGGGTTAAGACATAAAAATTAAGATATGAACAAAAAATAGTTAAAAAATAATCTTTGCAATATGTCCACTTTAGGTTGGCATGATTTTCTAAGTGTCCTTTAGTTTGCATAAGTTTGAAAGCAATTTTTAAAACTTTCAAGAATATTTCCAAAATCTATTTTTTTAGGGATAAATTTAATTTTGAAGTGGCTTTGAGGAGCCTATATATTAAAAACCCCATAAATTGCCACATTTTAAAATCTCAACCACTCAAAATATTCTAAACTGTATTTAGGAAATTTGTTAACCCTTTAGGCGTTTTACAGTAAATATAGTATCATATAGGTGCAGATTAAAAATTTTATTTTTCTTGTGGCTTTAAATTTGTAAACCATTTTTCTATAACGCAGCAGGAGTTAACACAGAAGCAAAACTTAATATTTACTGCTCCGATTCTGCAGTTTTTAAAAACATTCCACTTGAGGCACTAATGTACAACATGACTCAAACACAAGCCTCAGGAATGGAAAAGTCCTTATCAATTTTGGAGTTTCCTTTTTATTAGGACTTTCTCCAGGGCCTGGTTCAGGCTTGTATATGCTGTGAGGTGCTAAAACATAAGAAAGCACCTCCAAAAGACCCCATTTTGGAAACTACACCCCTCAAGGAATTCATCTAGGGATTTCGTGACCATTTTGACCCAAACAATGTTTAATTAAAACAATTTTTCAAATTATACTTAGGTTTAGTCCTATTTTTTTCAATTTCACAAGAGGTAGTAGAAGAAAAAGAAAACAACAATATCCTAAGCAATGTCTACCCCATAATTAAACATAAACTGCTGTTTGCGCACATAGCAGTTCTCAGAATGGAAGGAGTTCAGATTTTTGGGGGGGTTGAGCAGTCCCTGGTCACGTGATCACCGTTATCCAATGGATAATGGCGATCATGTAAAAGTAAATAAAAAGCTGGTTTCATCTCCCCTCACCGATGCGATCAGTGAGAGATAAAACTTCTTACTGGAGGCCTCCGTATTTGAACTCAGACTCAATCCTCTTCCACAGAACTTCCCCGGCTCCTGCGCATGCACCCGTCGGCAAATTGCCTGACACATGCGCAGGAGCCGGGGAGCCCAGGAAATTTAAAATCTCCTTACTCCTGGCTACCAAAAGTCACCAATAACCTGGAGCAGTGACTGGTGGCCTCATTGAGCAGTCCACGGTCACGTGATAAAAACGTAGTGACCCACCATTAGGCCGATCTCACACAACTGGATAGAAATTCTGCATGCGTTTGATCCACAGTAATACGCGGATCAATCAACTGCATTGGATTACACAATTCGCACACATTAGCGTGTTGGAATTATGTAATCCACTCGCAGAAAACAGAATTAACCCTTTCCAGTCCAATGTCGGGCCTGCCCCAACATCATCATTTTCCTCCACAGCTCCGATGTCGGGGCAGGCCCGACACTGCAGTGCAGGAGTGGATCTGCACCCGATCGTCAGGCACATCGGGTGCAGATGCACTCCTTTACTGGTCGTCATCGAGGACCCCCGAGGAGAAGGCAGAAAGGGTTTTTAACCCTTTCTGCCCACTTCTTTATACATTACATAGCGCTCAATTAGCGCTATGCAATGCATAGATTCCGGCCGGCGATCATGTGACCGCCGGTGTTAACTGACCCCCGGCGGTCACATGAACGCCGAGCCGGGAGCCTGCACCGTGCAAGGACCTGCTTACCTGACCAGCGTCTTGTGCATTCTCCTTCTGTCTCCCGACCCGGCGATCATGTGACCGCCAGGTGTCACCTGACCCCAGCGGTCACATGATCGCCGAGCCGGGAGGCAGAAGGAGAATGCACAAGACGCCGGTCAGGTAAGCAGGTCCCTCCCTGCACCCTCCTGAACTCTGTCAGATCAGGAGGGTGCAGGGAAAATGTATTTTTTCTCACCCATTCTCCCAGCTCCAATTTATTTGGAGCTGGGAAGAATGGGTGAGAAAAAATAAATGGATTGGAAAGGGTTAAGCATGTTCAATTTTACCACAGCTATCCGCGACATAGAGCCCATTGTGCTCCATGGTCACAGATATACCCGCAGCCTAAGGTTGGGATACCAAAAACCGATATATGGAAATATCTATATATCGCTAATGCTTTGGCGATACTTTTCATCAATAATGTTATGTCTGATATATCGGTAACATCGATAGTTTAAGGCGATATAATATCGATTTTTGTAAAGAAGAAACGTGTCTCGTGGTCCGGTGACCAGATGTTCTTTCTTTACATTCTGCCCTTTCCTTTGTGTTGGTACAGGATGGAGTTTTGCTCGAGGCACTAATGAACTTATAAACGAGTTCTAGAAACTTTTGGAAAGTGTCAGGTGACTCTTTGTCACCAATAAGGTTGGCTCCAGGCAAAACGACTCTCAGAAAAAGTGGGGTCTTAGGCCCCTTCTCCACATGCGTTTGTTCATCGCAGGCTCTGAACTCTTGCGTCTAACGCGATGGCTGTGGGCAATGCTTTCTAAATGAAAGGATTTCCACATGCAGATGGAGGGCTGCACTGAAACACATGAAGATGGCGTCCAGAAAAGGAGACGCAACATGTCGTGCGTTCAGCGTCTAACGTGTACTCAGTGCCCATAGAGGAGATAGGAGACCCATCTAATGCAATTACAATTGTGTCCAGGGCACTGCGTTCGCGTTACCAGGCCCTGCATTGTTTACAAGTTGCCATGGAGACCGTTTGTCCCTCAGCGGCAACTTGAAAAAATGCAGGGCCCGCAGCCCCACAAACACACAGAGATCATGCTCACATCCCGTCAGGTCCAGCGTCCATCTTTTGGCTTCCTTGTAGCTGGCAGGACCTTGTTTCAGTGTGTTTGTTGGCTCATTAGATAACGATTATTGGGGCCAATGATAAAAAATTTATTTTCATATACCTCATTTTAATTCTGTTTCATCTGTAGTTTTTTATTTTCATTTGTAACTTGAATATATTTTCATGTTATTAATAGTTAGAAGTTATTAATAAATTCAACAGTTTAAAGTTTTAAAAGAAAACTATAATTTTTTTGTTAATTGTGTTGCTTTATTAACCCTAGACCTGTTATATCTTTATACAGAATTTTTAAAAATAGTCGATATATCGAAATATCAATAGTTCTCCACCGATATTTTTCGGTAATCGATAAGTTTGTTCAGCGATAGTCGATACTATCGACTATCGATATTTTTGTGTTGATGTCCCAACCCTACCGGAGCCCATACATAACTACATTATGTACGGGCTGCGTCGTCACTTACTTGTAATGTTAAAATCGCGATCGTGCAAGATCGCAATTTACCACGAAATCAAGATTTTGCGCGATCGCGATTTTAACATTACAAGTCCCATAGACCCCTACAGAAAAAAAACTCTGCGTATTTCGGAGTGAAAAAAAACTGTAGTGGGTAGTCACCCTAAATGAAGTACAATATGTGGTGAAAAAAGAATGTCAGAATCACTTGGATATGCAAAACCTTAACAGAGTTAAGGTACATTTACACTGAAAGATGATTGCTCAAACGACAGTTTGAGTGACAGTTTTGAGTGATCATCTGTGCATAACTATTAAGGAGCTAATTAGCTACCATACTTGAAGAGTTAAATGCAGGTGGAGCAGGACACCACTGATAACTCCAAGAACAGCAGCTGTTTTGTATATGTAAACAGCTGCTTTGTTCTCAGAGCTTTCAGCTGGTATCCTGCTGAGAAGTCCCAGCAGGATACCAGCTAAGAGCATGCTATCAGCGCCGACTGCTGAGAAAATCAGCTTGCAGCACTGATAACAGTCATTGGTGATTTCAGTGTGTGGATGGCAGCGCATTTAGACACAACGATTATCGTTTAAAAGAAGGCTTTTGAGCGAATTTTGAGAGATAATCGTTGTGTCTAAATGCACCTTTATTCTATGTTACATAAAATCACAGAGGTGAGGAAAAAGAAAAAAAACACATATTCACTGAAAAAGCCAAAAATACCTGAAAGTCTGCAAAGCAGACACGGTCGCCACCGGCACAATCGCCGTAGGGCAGGCGCAATGGCCTTAAGCCCTGAAAATATGTTGTCAGCCAGACAATAATGTGTGGAGGAGCAGCTTGTTCCTGGCAGGCTAATATGGCGACCGTGTCTGCTTTGCAGACTTTCAGGTATTTTTGGCTTTTTCAGTGAATATGTGTTTTATTCTATGTTAAAATGACGCATGTCAGATTTCCAAAATTTGGCTCTGTCACTAAGACACAAACAGGCTTCGTCACTAAGGGGTTAAATAGTACCATTTACAAATACAGCTTGTCCTGCAAAAAACAAGCCCTCAGATGCTACATCACTGGATAATTTAAAAGCGTTATGATTTTTTTAAAAAGGAGTAGGAATAACTGAAAATGTTTAAAAAAAGGCTGCGTCTTTAATGCTTCAGGGTGTACATTTACGTCCTGCAGTGTTGGGGTAGGTGTTAAGAGAGATCGCTGGGCGACCTTTCATCATAGAGAACAAGCTATTTATTACAGCCGACACCCGGCAGTAACAGTTCCGTTAACCCTTCAAATGCAGCTTTAAATGCCGCGGCATTTAAATCCCCCGAACGATGTTTGGAGGTCCCGTTCAGCCCCCCCCCCCGCCCCCCCCGCGGTGAGATTGGGGGAGCTGTGCAGGTGTCATGGCAGCTGGGGCCCTTCTGAAAGGCCCCAGTACTGTCTTGGCAGAATGACTATCAAGCCAGCCCTGTGAGGTGGCTTAATAAACTGCCTGCCCGATCGCAGTATGATGTAATGCTATGGCATTACATCATATTGCAGGAGCAATCAAAGTATCGCAAGTTGGTATCTAAAGAAAAAGTTTTTGACTAAAAAAAATAAGTAAAATATGAACAATAATGTTTTACTAATTATTTAAAAAAAAAGGAATAAAAGTTAAAAAAACAAAAACATATTTGGTATCGCTAAGTCTGTTAAAGTCCAATCTATGAAAGTAACCTATTATTTACCATGCACGGTGAACATTGTCTGAAAAAAATAAAGGACACCAGAAATGTGCTTTTATAGTCACCCTGTCTCCAAGAAAGAATGCAATAAAAAACGATCAAAAAGTCGTATATATTCCAAAATAGTACTAATACAAACTACCAGACGTCCCGCAAAAAATGAGCCCTCGCACAACTATGTCGATGAAAAAATAAAAAAGTCATTGCACGCAGAAGATACAGCAGAAAATAATTCTAAAAAATTAAATGTCTTTCAAAAAAAAAATACAAGTACTACAGCAAAAAAAAACTATGTTTGGTATCGTAGTAATCTTACTGATGCGTAGAATAGAGTTATAATGCCTTTTTCTGTTGCAGTTTGTTCACTATAGAAACAAGACGCACTGAAAGATGGCGGAATGGCATTTTTTACCATTTTTCTCCACTTAGAATTTTTTTAATGTTTTTCCGTACATTATATGGTACATTAAATAGCACCATTGAAAAATACAAATTGTCCCGCAAAAAACAAGCCCTCATATGGGTATGTCGATGGATAAATAAAGGAGTTTTAATTTTTTTAAAGGGGGGGGAGGAAAAAAATGAAAATTGAAGAAAAAAAGGGGCCTTGTCATGAAGGGGTTAAAGAATTATTGTTTCTTTTATTCCACATTGCTGAAAGTTCAACAATTATTATGTTCCCCAAAATGGTGTTAAAGAAAAAGACAACTCTTCCCACAACAACACAAAGCCTTGTACAACTACATTAACTGGAAAATCAACCAGGTATCGCCCTTAGAATACATCCATGAACACCTATTTAAAAAAAATAAGGCTTGGTCCTGAGCAACCAAAACAGGTCGGACCATAAATGGTTATTCTGGATAGTTGGGTGAAAACGTGCAATTTTGTCAACTATCCAGAATATTCCTTTAAAGGATTAATCCCAGCTGCATTATGTTCCCTGCCTCCCACCACAGCAGGGCGGCCCCCTGACTCCAGCGGGTCACGTGGACAAAACATGCAGTGACAGGAGCCGACAGAGGAGAGTCACGGGACCGCTCTGTGACCACGTGACTTCCACGTTACTGCCAATCCGAGGGTTCCTATTTAGCTAACGCTTCATGGGCGGGGCTTCCGTTCGAGCTGCTGGCGCAGGCGCAGTACGGTGTCGTGTGGAAAGACTAATCAGCGGTACCGGCAATTAGGAGAGAAATGATTAAGAAATTTGACAAGAAGGACGAGGAGGCGGGTAAGACGGCGCTGCTGGTATTACGTAACGAGCCATGGCGTATGGTGCGTAGGCTCCGTGCAGGCCTCAGAGCCGCGGACTTTCCTGAAGCCGGAACCTGAAGGAAGTGTCCCATTTTCTGTCATGTGTTACACGGGGAGTCAGTGTGTAGCGGAAGCCGGACGTGTAACCGTGTAGGAGGTGTATTCCCACACGCTGTGTCACAGTAGCGGGCTACAGCGTGTACACCCCAAGCTTCTTACCCCAGGGGCCCCCCACCGGCTGTGCCTAGTCCGGGGACCCCCGTGCCGGGCCTGCTGCACAGTCTTGGTGTAGAGCAGGGGGTGCTTCTATATTATTGCCTCCTGCTAGAATTTGCCCTAGGGGTGGTCTCACACCTGTGCTGGGGGCTCCACTTCCCTCCTCCGTTTGGGGAGCAGTAAAGGGGAATCCCTGTGGCCGGTCGGATCTGTCTCTGGACAGACCTAAACAGCGCCGGACGGACCCCAGTGACCATAATGACATAGCTGCCTGCTTTTGAATGGCAGTAAGAGCGCGGCACGCCATGGGCGCACACACGAGCGGGTTGGGTTCCGGCTATGAGCCCAGCTGGTGACTCTACATCCGTGGTGTAGCTGTATTGTGTGACCTTGTGCTCTCGCCGGCGGTCGTGCGCAGTACGTGTTTTTCCTCTGTATTTCCTGCGTTCTTGCTTGGCGTTGACGCCCGTACGCACAGCTCATAGCACTACATTATGTGAGGGCTGCGGGTGTAGCTGCCACCACAGAGAACAATGGGCGCCATGATCGCGGATTCCGCAGTAATATAGAACATGCTGCGACTTTTCTTCCGCTCGCAGAATACACAATTCGTGCTCGCCGGTGGGGCCGGCAGTAAGACGCACTGTGACATACGTGATGGGACAGCGGAGTGCGGGCCTCTCTATTATTTTTCTGCAAGGCCAGCTGGTTTAAAAAAATATGTAACAGAGAAATCCTCTTCAGTGGTTTCCTATTTATTAGGCCGGCTTCACACAAGCATGATGTGTGCACACAGGTCCTACAACATGCGCTTTTGTGAAACCGGCCGTATTCTCTTCTTTCACGAAGAAACAGAGAGAAACATTTCGGTTAACCCTTTGCACTTCAGTGATCTGGGACTTTTTGCATTGTGGCTACAGTTTAGCTATGTAGTATTTCCTCAGAAACCTCTTCTAGGTGTAAGCGGACTTCACACTGGCGAGCGTGATATGGGGCTGTGAATATCGCACTCCCCATAATGTGAGAGCCCTGTGGATGTGAGGTGCTATCATGTGAAAACAGCCTTGCATCGCTTCGGGGATGCAGGGATCCTCCAGTACAGCGGTCGCAGCCACCACAGAGGATTGCGGGCTTCTCCCATTAAAATCAATGGGGCTGTGCTATAAGATCTCACAGCCAGATAGAATATGCTGTGCCTTGTTTCCCACATAGCCTTGCGGTGCCATGCAGGAAAACCCCACTAATGTGTATGACCCCATTCAAAAGAATAGGGTTCATATTTGTGCATCTCGCTACACAAATCTTGCAGGATTTTCACACCAGTGTGAAGGCAGCATTACGGTACCAGCACACAGATAGGTTCACTGCATATTTTACACAGCAGAAGATCCGCAGTGGCAAAAATCGAACTTATGGTGCGAAATGCTGCAGATTGCCACAGAGTTCATTTTTGGAACTGAAAAGAGTGAAATCCGTGCCTAAAATCCACAGAGTTAGGCCTCATGTCCACGGGCGGATTTTTGCTACAGAATCCGGAGCAGGCGTCCGCCTCCGGATTACACAGCAATAACCCTCCATAGCATGCTATGGGAAATGATACTTCATGCACACGAGCAGAAACCAATTGCGGTTTCTTCTCCCAGATGAAGAATTGCAGCATCTTGCATGGGTGGCCTTCATTGAAATCAATGGAAGCCGTCCCACCCGCAGCCTGTCCGCAATTGACATTGTGGACAGGCCGCGGGAAGAGCAGGAGATTTTAAAAAAATAAATAAAAAATCTGTACTGCACATGTGCGACAGCCGGTATGTCCGCACACATCCGTAGTAGAGAAGAAAGTAGGCATAGATTACATCAGCAGCATCGGGGGTTTCACAAAGATGGATAGATTTCGTTGAGATTAAAACTTCACCTTTATTCCATTTCGCATAAAATTACAGCAACGTTTCGACTGTGCTATATACAGTCTTTGTCAAGCCAATGCATAAAAAATGGGTACCCGTGTAGCCATTAAATATCCCATCAACAACCAATAATAGTGTCTAAAACTTCACAGTGAAACCTAGCAGTTTATTACCTGTGACCCGATAGGAGCCTTCCCGGATCGAGCAGCTGAATCCCATTCCGTAAGTAGTGTGGATAGACTGCCAGAGTATCATAAGCCGGTATGGATGTCATCCAGGCCAGGTATAGGCGCATTCTTTGCGGGATTCCCTATGCAGGCTGTGAACATGGGGCATAAATCTGCCATGCCAGTCAGTTTATGATGTGCATTATTATGCAGCTTGTGGAGATTTCTTGCAGTGTCTTGCACATTGCTTCCTGCAGGCAATTCTGCAGTGTTCCCGCTGTGTGTGAGCGTACCCTATTGGTGCAGGTTATTCTGCCGCTCCTTTCATAAATGGCACCACTGCTAGAACTACATCCATGGAAAAGTGTATCACAACGGAAATGCAAGAGGAGAAACACTATGCAAATGCAGGAATTGTCCATGCATCGTTTGCAAACTACAGTATGGATGTAGATGAGTTATTCCATGCCGACTGTAATTTCTTACTGTCTTTGTTTTTAGGAAGTGGCTCCAATCCCTTCCAGCATTTAGAGAAGAGCGCTGTCCTTCAAGAGGTAAGACACTTGAAATTCTGACTATTGATGAAGTGTTGTAATTGTAGTGTCATTGTTCATGCATCCCTATCGAGCTTGTATAGCAGAAATGCTACTACGGTTAGGGCTCCTTAACACTGGCGATCGTGGTATTGCCGTGAGAAAATCGCATCTTGGTTCATGCGATTATTTTATCTTTTTTTTGAGCTTCAACGATGCTTTTTCCTGAGAATAATATGCCATCACTGCCGCTTGCGATTTTCAATAGCAGACAATAGGAGTTTCTAATGTTAAAAACATCGCATGAGTGAAAACATTGCAAATGGGAATAAAACCATTGAAAATCGTCGATGTCATAATTCTGCGTTTTCATTCAGTTTTGCATCACTCAAAAATCATGCATTTTCTTTTTTTTTTTTGTCCTTTCAAGTGTTAAGGCGCCCTTATATAGTAGGGTTGTCCACCGACGACAATCCCCGTCCTGTCTATGATGTCTGGTAGGTCCTCACTAAGAACCCGGCTCCATTAGCGTGAGCAGCAAGCCGCTGTAAGGTCAAGCTCTTGCTCTGTAGAGATTTGGCACGACTGATTTACTAGTCCGCTGAATTCAGACAGCAGCTTGTACTGCTACTGTTTCCCTGCAGCAAGGATGTGTGTACAGAGTATACATGCAGCTTTCCTAGTGTGAACAGCTGATCCTAGTGCATTTCCGCTGGAATCTTCTGAGTGACAGCTGCAGGATTGTGCTAGGGTATATAGATACGCTCTTCACAGTGACCTCTATGTAGGTAGTGCAGGTACGTGAACGTTGTACGCATCGGTTAATCCTATCGTTTACAGTCTTAGAAATGTTAGATCAGAACTGTATATTTATAATAAACATAGGCCGCCTGCAGATGGCTGAGTCGGATCCGGCAGCGAGAATTCTCGCCGCGGGACCCAACCCGAGCGCCTGCAGAGAGCAGCACGTACTCACCCGTGCCCCCGCAGCTCTGGATCTTTCATGTGCATGCGCAGAACGGAGCCGGCGGCGGGTGAGTGACATTTCTGTGCGGGGCTCCACAGAAATAGAACATGCCGCGGTTTGTTTGCCACGCAAGATTTCGCGCGTCCAAACCGTGGCCGTCTGCATAGGATTGCGTTCGTTAACGCAATCCTATGCAGGCTTCCATCAGCGGAAATTCCGCGGAATTTCCGCCAGTCTGCAGGCGGCCTTACAGTTTAGACCTTAGTATTTTTACTTCTCAGTTCATGAAAAATCGATTGCTCCATGATCCTATTTGTGTTTGCAGGCTCGTTTATTTAATGAAACGCCAATAAATCCAAGACGATGCCTCCACATTCTTACCAAGATTTTGTACCTATTGAACCAGGTAAGCTAAACCATCTTATTATGATAATGCAACAATTATGCACCCTCTATTCAGGCAGAGATCTTGTCCTAGATATAGCAAGAAAATGTATCCTAAGTAAACCCCCACTGAGGCATCCCAGGCATTAACTGCTACACATTTTTCCTGGTCTAAGGTCCAGAGGCTAATCTTGACTGTTTTCCCATCATTTGTGGACATCTTCATGTAAACATGAAGCGATGAAACACAGTGGGGAAGACTTATTAACCACTTTGCCCAGGCCCTCGGGCTGAATCTGGCCCACCACCTCATTTAATGTGGCCCAGTGACCGTGTATAAAACATAACAGCAATCCTTCTCACCTTAGCTGCAGAATATTTGCTGATTTCACGCAATCGTAATGCAAGCACATGTTTTTATGTGCGCAAATTCACTGCGTACTTGCGCATGCAAAAAAAGAACACGGGTTCATTGAAATGGTGTGCAAATATGCAGTGAATATGTAGGTTTCCTGTCTATTCACTTCAATGACCTGTTGCGGTGCATAATGCACACCAAAATAGGTCATGCAATGATCACATATTGCGTGAAAAAATATACTATTGTGAACGAGCCCTTGCTATACAATGGGGCCTTTGTAGGGAACTATAAGGCTGGGTTCACACAGGGCGGTTTTGCCGCAGCATATCCACCCGCGGCCGCTAATCTCGGGATTAGCCAGCCATGTGAATGAGATTTCTCAGCGGCTAATCCGCTGCGGTAAATCTGGTTGAAGCTGCCGCAGCCGCAGTTTCAAAAGAAGCAGCATGTCTGTTTATCTTTTCTTTTTTGTTTATTTTCGTCGCGGCCGCGCTCTCCTCTATGGGAGCGCCGGCCGCAACGGAAAAGCAAGCGGCCGGGCCGCTTCAAAGCCGCGGCGGCTTAAACCGCGGCGGTTCTCCCGGCGGAAATCTCGCGGTTTTTGGTGCTGCCAAACCGCGAGATTTATGACGGGAATACGCCCCGTGTGAACCCAGCCTAAGGCTGTTGTGGCCCTTGGTGAAAATGAGTTTGACACCCCCAGTGCTAGAGCCTTCAGCAGTGTCTCTCTGCAGCTGTTTCTACCTTTTCCTCCTCGTGAACTCTTAGGCTGGATTCACACAGGGCGGATTTGCCGCGGAATTTCGCCACGGTAAATTCGCCTGCGGCCGCTAATCTCGGTATTAGCCAGCCATGTGGACGAGATTTCTCAGAAATCTCGTCCACACAGGACGGCCAATCCACTGCGCTAAGTCAGGCTGGAACCACGGTTTCAGAATATGCAGCATGTCTATATATATATATATATATATATATATATATATTTTTTTTTTTTTTTAAATTTCCGCCGTGGCTGCGCTCTCCTCTATGGGAGCGCCGGCTGCAGCGGAAGAGCGAACGGCCGGGCCGCTTCAAAGCTGCCGCGAGTTTTTTGCGGCGGTTCTCCCGGCGGAAATCTCGCGGTTTTTGCTGCGGCCAAACCGCGGGATTTCCGGCGGGAATACGCCCAGTGTGAACCCAGCCTTATGGGCAGCAGATAACCTGATCCTTAGTATTTCAGAGTGAATTATCTGTGCAGGAGGCAGGTGAAAGAGGCATTTTCTTCTCTAATGAGATATAAATCACACCGTATCTTACAGTGTATTCACTTGTACTATTGATTCATGCAAAACATTTTTGAAAGTACAGTACCTATTTAAGAGTCTATTATTGGATAAACCTTTTATCACCAATCCATCGGATACGTGGAAACGTCTGATCACTGGGGAGTCTCACTGCTGATACCCTCACCAAGAACAGGGATCCTGTGTCCCCTTTCCTATCTGCAGTGAGAACCCCCAACAGGCAGACTCTTCATCTATCTTATAGGTAGGTGATAAAAGTCAACTCTGGTACAACCCGTTTAACAATCTTCTCTGAGGATGCTAGGGCGTTGAGATTTTTTTAATTTTGTGTTTGTCTTAGGGTGAACATTTTGGAACAATGGAAGCCACAGAAGCGTTCTTTGCTATGACTAGATTATTCCAGTCTAATGATGTAAGTTTATCAGTAGCTTTCAGTGCAATCTGTAAAGGCCCATTTACACATAACAATTATCGCTCATAATGCATTCAAATGAACAAATTTAAGCCATAATTGTTCAGTGTGGCTGCGAAAAAAATTGCTCACTTGTCATTCCCTATTGTTTACATTGACTTTTTTCAGTCGGCTTAAAAAAACCTCGCTGGCTTCTCGCCTTGTGTAAACTCTCCCCGCTCAGCGCTTCCCATAGGAGGTGAAGCGGACAAGAGGCCTGCGATCCAGCAGCAAGTCTTTCGGTTTAAATGTTCTGCACGAGCGCTGACTACCTTAGCGGTGTCGTCAGCGCTCGTGCAGTCGTTTGAAAGACTGTCGGCCCGTGTAAAAGGGCCTTAAATCATGGATGAATGGTTTTATGCTTAACAGTCCTTTACACCAGCAGATAATCTGCCCTTACTAACGACCACTGACTGACAATGAGCATGTTGGTCAGCGCTGTTTACCTCGGTGTACATGGGCAGATTATCTGCTCTATGGGGGACGTCGATTGTCCCCATACAGCTTTCGTTGACTGGCTGCACGTGTTCCCATTTACACGAGAAGATGTACAGCC
The DNA here is from genome assembly GCF_035609145.1 of Eleutherodactylus coqui. NCBI lineage: Eukaryota > Metazoa > Chordata > Amphibia > Anura > Eleutherodactylidae > Eleutherodactylus > Eleutherodactylus coqui. The sequence continues at coordinate 195,740,662 of NC_089838.1, forward strand.
AAGTAGTAAGCATTTTTATAACTGCATAAACAAGTCGATTGGCTAACAAACAAGTGTTTGCTCATTCGTTGCCTGATTTTTTTTTTTGATTTTTTTTAATGTATTTATTTTTTTTAGTCCCTCTATACGGTCTAATTGTTGGGCTAATGGGCGTTCTGAGGAAACCCAGAAGAGGTGTAAATCTAGTTCCATTCTAGTTTTAGTCTGTTTAGATTCCATTCATAGCTTGCACTATAATGCTGGTCACAGTACTGCCATGTGAAAGTGCCCTTAGGCTCATTTAAATGGGCATATTGTACCCATGTTCAGCTGTGTACATTCTGGTTACAACACGCCGGCTCCCCACAGTATTAGAGGTAGAACTGGGTTTCCTAATTGGTGTAGTTTTGGTGGACAGTTGAGAATAACTTCAACATCTTACTTAGACGTTGAGCATTTTACTTGTTCATATAATTGTGGTCTTGGTTAATAATCAAAGTGCTTTATACCTCCTTAGCAAACACTGAGGCGAATGTGTTATCTCACTATTAAGGAAATGGCCAATATATCAGAAGATGTCATTATTGTCACAAGCAGGTAAACTTGAGAAGTCTTACCAACATTGTAAAAGAAGTGTATTGTTTGTTTGTATTTTTTTCTACAAATATATGGCATTTGAAATACTATAGAATGTAAAATGTATCAGCATATGTAAATACTAATTTATCATAAAATGTTATGCAGGTGGCTATCTTGGTGTATGTAAACAGTTTATTATAGGGATAGTCCCATAGGAAGCATCCCTGGTAATCAGCTGATAGTCGCAGATCTGGCAGCTGAACATTTGTTAGTAGGACATGAGGAGGGCAGGTTTTAAAGAAGAATGTTTCTATTTACTGACTGCACACAGATTAAAAAATGGTAAATGCATACAAGTACACTAGAAAGTTGTCGAACCTCTAATTATACAGTAATCTAATATTTACTTACACATTTAAAGAAGTCAAATCTTGCCTCATCATAAGTACTTTAAAGGGGGTTTTCACGGAGAATACTATTGCTGACCTGTCCTCAAGATAGGTCATCAATAGTTGATCAGCTGAGGTCCGTTGCTCAGGACCCCGACCAATCAGATGAATGTGCGCACGCTGACAGCGCTGCAGTTACAGAAGTCGGAGCGGACGTCTCTGCCCTGACCTCCGTGAAGTTCCCGGCGCTTGTAACTGCAGGCACGGCTTGCACTTATTTTAATGACCCCTTTGTAATTGTGGAGCTGTCAGCAGGTGCACAATCAGCTGATCGGTTGATGTCCTGAGCAACGGACCCCAGCCGAACAGCTATTGATGACCTATCCTGAGTATTCTCCCTGGAAAACCCCTTCCCAACAGAGAACATGTACGGTGAATGTCGGGTGTTGCTGTATAGAACGGGCTCTGGAGCCGAGCCTGCTTTATACACAGATGCTGGGATCAGAGATAACTAAGACTGTGGCAGTTAACCTTTTAGATGCTGCTATCGGTTCTGCCAGAGATATTTAAAAGGACCGACAGAGGGTGGGGGTTCCCTCTGTCACATGAACAGCTCACCCACAGCAAGATCGCAGACTGTCCGGGACATTATGAAGGCCCCCAGGGCTGCCATGAATTTTGGTGTATTAAAGCAACCTTCTAGGCCTGAAGAAACATAAATGATTGCAACAGCTTCTTTGACTACCTGATGCACATTGTGTATTATGCATCATTAGTCTAGGACACTACACCTGCTTTTATTAACCAGTGCTGCCCACATGAACAGCACTGACCAGGCATATCAGCATGTAGTGTCTTTGACTACCACCATGTGCATAGTATGCATTGGTAGTCTGAGAAGTAGTTTGGCCATATTTGTTTCTCCAGGCCTGGATGGTCACTTTACCCCCTTCATGGCACACGCATACCTCGTGCAGTTAGCACGTACATAGCTGTCCACTGCAAATGCTGTGCATGGAGCAAGCTCGGGAGACGCACCTGCTCCATACGCAGAAGGTATCAATTGTCTGTGACAGCCAACCCTGCCAGCAACAGCCGCAATTAGAGAGAACTCTGATCGGGGTTGTTAACCCTTTAAATGTCACTATCTGTTCTGACAGCAGCATTTAAATGTGCTGATCGGTGGCCAGAACAGCCCCACCACAATCATATGCTCACAGGTTCAAGTCTCCTATGAGGACTAATTTAAAAAAAATAAAAGTGATTAAAAAAAAAACATAACATTTTTTTTTCTTAAATATCACAATATTAATCCTGCATGATTACCTGTCTCAGAGAAAAAATACACAATAGCAGAATTGCACCTCTTGGTCATTCCATCTGCAAGAGAAAAAATTGAATTAAAAAGTGCTTTATTTCCCAATAATCATAGTACAAACTACAGATCGTCCAGGAAAAAAAGCCCTCATACAATCCTATTGATGGAAAAAGTTATAGGGGTCAAAAGATGTTGATGGCTATGTATTTTTTTTATTTTTTTTAAACTGCTGTTTTAATTTTATAGTGTTACAATATTAAAAAAAACTATATAAATTTTGGTATCGCTGTACTTGTACTGACCCACAGAATAAAGATAACATGTCACTCTTACTGCACCATGAAAGCTGTAAAATTAAAAACCACCCTATAATGGTTTAGTTGTTTTTTTTTCCCACTTCGCTCCACTTAGAAACTTTTAAAATCTTTTAATACCATGTAATGCACAATAGAATGTATTACTGAAAAATACGACTCGTCCCCTCATGTGGATATGTCACCTGCAGAATGAGTTATGATTTTTTTGAAAGTGTGGATACCAGGATTGCAGAATGTGACCTGGGTGCAGGTGCATCAATGACTCTTAGTCATAAAAGGTTCAAGCTGCGGCATGGTTTAATAGAATGCTTACAGAAATATCATACAGTGTAGTACTAATACATTGCAGTATGTTGTATAAGCGATCAGACGAACGTTGGTTCTAGTTAAAGTCCTCTGAACTATTGCTGAATTAAAAAAAATATTAAATTAATTTTTTTTTTTTTTTTTTAAAAGCCTCATTTCCAGTTGTCACATCAGAAAAATGGTTTTAATGGGGACACAGCAAGGCCTTGGGTATAGCTCCTGTCACTAGGAGGCACACATAAGTACAAAGAAAGTTAGTCCCCCCACCAGCTATACCCCATCTGCAGCCACTGAGCTAAATCCGTTTTAGCTTAGTTTACTGTAGGACGCAGGTCTCCTCGGCTTTTTTTCCCTCTAGCTAGTAATTGGGGATGAGCCAACTTCCGTGATTATCCCCAAATGGGAAGGGCGAACAATGCTGCATCAGTCACACTGTTACTTCTTCTTCGAAGAAAGCAAAGTAAAAAAGAATATCCTGCCAGTTGTGGGGGGCCACCTAAGCATTCTATACCGTACTCAGCTATGCAATTATAGTAGCCATGTGCATCCTCATTAACCCCCTCCTTAGGGGAGTATTGTAGTACTGCGAGCTTTCTACACCATACAGGCTACAGTTTTAGCTGTTATTCAGTCTCCATACCCCTACCATAGTGGGAGTATTGTAGTACTACAGGTTTCTACACATTACCACACAGATTTTGTAGCCATGCGCAGTCTGATCGATAAGGGTCCTACCAATATTTTTCTTGCAGAATCTTATTTTTTCCTAATTGACATTTCAGTTGCCCATATTTTCTGTTCACTTTTTCTAATCTGAGATCAGTCATGTATTTGATTTATATTCACCTGGGCACAAGATGCCCCACAATAAAAGGTATAGTAGCAGTTATTGGATTAACCTTTACATAATTCCATTTCAATAGTCTGACCAAGGATATGACTGGGAAAGAAGATGTTTATCGAGGACCTGCTATTCGAGCCCTCTGCCGGATTACTGACGTAAGTAGCCAGCAGCGACATGGCCTTCTGAATGGTTTTCTTCTTGCAGTATGAGGAGCATTATAGTTTGTTCCGAATTTCTCTGCAGATATTACTGCAAATCCATAGGGAAATGAATGAGTGGTAGATATGGATTTCATAGTTTGCATGACTGACATGAAGCTTTCTAAGTAGTCTACAAAAGCTTCATTTTACAATGAGAAATTGATATTGAGCTTATATTAAGCAGGATATTCTGTCTATCCAGTGGACAGCTTCTGGCAGGAAGGAATAGTGGTGTTAGGCTCCACCACCGCTCGCAGCTCAGCTCCCTCCCCATTTCTCTTAGGTGCCATTAACCCATCCAAGTTTCTGTCTAAGGCAGGTCTCTTACAGACTGCAGAGAGTTGTATTCATTATTTCAAGAATTAATTCAAATACATCTCATTAGCTAAACTGAGAATTTCCTCAGTATTACCAGCGCACAGTTTTATCATAATATGGGTTAAGATTTGTATTGACTTCACATGCAGCGCTCTTTTAAGCCCAACAATGGAAGTCTTCATTTATAGCTATCTGGAGACCTCTTGCTGTTACTCCCAGCACATCATGGGGATAGTCCGGTTTGGACTTGGAACACGCAAGTAACATGGCAAACCTCATGATTTTTGTTTCTATTGATCCATCATATTTTCAATGTATTTCACTTCTGTTGTTCGTTTGTTTATACCTCCCTGATGAACACCGGTGCTGGATGGCCTCAGGGAAATGCTGTGGAGGCATCTACATGAATTGTGATGGTTCACAACAATGTTACTACATCCGTTACATGGCCAAGAGAGGATTGCATTATGAGGGATTGGAGTTAAGGTTTCACATCTGCTGCTGCCATTATTGGTATCTTTGAGCAGATTTTCTTATTACTTATAATGCTTTTATATATTGTTATTAATGGTTATCGCTTTGTGAATTTTAGTTTGTTCTTGGTTTCCATGAATCTTTTAGGCTTTTCTGACAGCCACCTATTCAGTCAGTGATTTCATTGTACTACACCTAAACTGTAAATGTAGCGGTATATGCAGATCTGGCCTGGATTCACGGGGAATGCTGCAATTCGCCTGTTTTATCCATTTGCTGCTCCACAGAACATAATGGGGAAATGATTCATTGGGCTTATAGTACACATTATGTATTCTAATCACACTGCTTGGTGAAAATATTACCTGAATAGTGTGGTGTTGCTATTTGCATCTTTTTTTAACTTTTTTATTTTTTTTTAAGTGGTAAAACTAAAAGTTGCATGCTATTTATATTGCTAATATCTCATTTTTACATAACACATACAATTGTATTATGTCTTAGTATAATATAAAGTCAGTTCATCTTTTTCTGACCAGGTCACAGTTTTAGTGTTTGCATTGCAAGGACATGTGTCAGTGGGTGCTATAGTATGATTGACAGTCATTGTCTGCGGTCCTATTCTGCAAGGGTATTGAGTGCACACATGGGCAGATTTACAAACCCTGTCCAATATTATACAGCATAAACCTAAATGAGGCAGTTGGAAGATGTTCCAAATCTATCACCGTTGCGCACACTGAGTGATAATTTGGCACTTTAGACACTTTTTTTCCTTATGCCAGGTCAAACTGTGACTTTGCACCGTTATTTTATACCAAAAAGGTGTTGCACAGCATTAATGCAACCCTGCGATCCTGGAGAAACAAAGATGGCTGAAGCTCTTCTCTAACTACCTGATACACACTGTGTATTAGTATGCATCGATAGTCTAAGGGTATGTTCACACGTGCGGAAATGCTGCGGAATGTGTGCAGCTTAAATTCTGCAGCATTTCCGCATCCACGAAGAGTTAAAATACGCGTCATTTGTGCGCATTTTGACTCCCAATCAGCTGCATACCTGCAGCTAACTTCGAAGATAAAGTGCTCCTCTCCGAAGTCTTTGGCTGTCAGAGTACTCCTTCGTCTGGTACACGATGGCCTCTAGTGAGTGCAATGCCGCTAGTCAGGTGATGCAAAGTTCCATCACCTGATCAGCGGCGCTGCACTGAGTAAAGTCTGTCGCGTACCGGGTGAAGAAGTACGCTGAGAGCCAAAGACTTTGGGTACGCAGCTGATTTCAAGTTAAAATTTGCATCAATTACATGGGTTTTGACTCTTTTGGATATGGAATTTCCGTTGCAGACATTCCACAGCTTTTCTGCTTCATGAGCACATAGCTGAAAAGACTACATGCTGATGTGACTGGCCACACTGGCAGCACTGGCCAATCAAAGCAAGTGTAGTAGTGTAGTGTCTTAGAATATTGAAAGATACTAATGCACAGTGTGCATCAGCAGTCTGAGAAGCTAGTATGGCCAGCTTTGTTTTTGCACAGGAGGGTCACATTAATAAACTTAGTGTATTTTATAAATCCATCTAGCCATGTTCCCTTTTCTAGAGATTTTACAAAAATGTCTAGTCGGGCACAACATGTCTAACATTTTTAATAAATGTGGCACACATCTTATGCACCAAAATTCTGTTAGATTAGCAAATCTGTGCTACAGTGTGCATGTTAATCTGGTTGTCTTGGGGAATAATTATTTCGTCTGACAATTCCTTTATTTACAGGCGAGGATATAACTAGCTAATTAGTCGTGGTAGACAATAAATTAGAAAAAACCCCGTGCTCCAGTAACCGGATAGGTGGAATGAGAAGGCAGAAGGAACTTGCTTAGCAGGGGTGTCAGTGCAATTGACACCCCTGAAAATCCAGGTCAGCTCGTAGAAATAAATCTTGTCCAAGTTATGACGAGAAAAGGTTCTTTATTCACAGGGTGCAACGCGTTTCGGCTGAAACATTAGCCTTTATCAAGCATACAGGGTGGTAAAACATGGTTACATATATAGTGAACATGACTGAATGAATGGAGGCACCGTCTGCTGGTTACCGCCCCTTGCGGGTCACGTGGCTCGGGGGGTGGGAGGAGGGGGGAAGGAGGATGATATACTTTAATTAGTGGTGGTGAGGCTTTTGGGTCTCCCATAGTCCTGAGAACAGAGGTCCTGAAGGTTCCTGAATGAATGATCTTTCTCAGTCAGTCCCACTGAAATGAATGCTCAACCACTGCTTCATTCATTTGTGGACTTTCAGGACTCCTTTGCTCAGGATTGATGAGGGTTTGCAGCAGTCTGACCACCACCAGTCAACTAGTTGGCTATCCCTTGTCCTATGGATGGGGTGTAACTTTGTTTAATCAGATAACCCCCTTACTAAACAGTAGTGTGGCTGTAGGTTTGCTCCTAAGGTTTCTTATGTTGGACAGGTCCATGATTTTGGTGTTAGGAGGTTACATGATCATTTGTCTGAATAATGCTTTTTTTTTTTTTTTTTTTTTTTTTTGCTGCAATATGATTTTTAACAGGATATATTTTGGTTGTTTCTTTTCACAGGCTACTATGTTGCAAGCAATTGAAAGATACATGAAACAAGCAATTGTGGATAAAGTTCCCAGCGTTTCTAGTTCTGCATTGGTGTCTTCCTTGGTAAGTAATGTCTCCCACAAAATATTTAAAACATAGAATTAAAATGTTTTTATATGGAAAGATGAGGCTCATGTTTATGGCTGGATTCGCACCCAGGAGCCAAGCAGCAGCAGCAAAAGTGGAAGTGTCAGATCAAGCATATGCTGGAACTGAAGGAACCCCATTGACTACAGTGGTGTCCACCTGGCTTCCAGCATATATATATTTCAGAATGTGGAGTATAACATGACAACTACTGCTCCTAAGGATATCCTCTATTGATCACAGGCAGTGGTTGTTAATCTCAACTACCAGAAACCCTACAGTATGCGGCAGAAAGAATGAGGAAGATGCTCGTTCCATATGAAATGTTTGGCTCCGCTTCATTGTTTCCGTCTGTCAGTCTTTTTAGCCAGATAGAAAAATGCTCAGCTCATTTCTATCCAACTAAAAATTCTGACTGGGATGGAACTTAAATGAAATGGTAAACCAAAGAGTTCTGTTTCGCACATTAAATACACTGGTTCCATCTAGGTTTCCATCCCTGTGCAAAAAACAGAGACTGAGCTAGTGCTGGAGGAGAAACTGTAATATGAAAGAAACTTAATGTGTCAGTTCAGGTTTTTGACCGTGAATCTTGGAGAAGCACTGTGGTGCTTCTATCAATTGTAAAATTATTTTTAAAACTATATCAAGCAATAAAGATAACCTGTTATCACGAATGAGCACCATAAACTAAGTTACGGTGCTTATAGTTCAGATCCTGAGGAATCCAGGGATGCACTTCCCATACTTTGCTCTCTTTACCCGCGCTATAACTTTTGGAAGTTGGTACGTATACAGTGCACCATGCTCCTTTCTGCAGGTTCTGCACACACAAACCGTTCTCTATGGGAGTGTATGTGCACAGCATGCAGAGGTGAGTCCATTGCACTGTTTGTGCGCCGACTTTCATGAGTGATAGCTGGCTCCCTGTTCCTATGCTCCCTGTTCCTATGCTAAGTAAACAAAGCATAACCCTGGACTTCTCAAGACCTGCCCTATGAGCACAATAATTATTTTTCTCATAGGTGTTGACAAGTTCCCTTTAAAACAAATATACTAGGCGCTCAGCAATAGCAGTGTATATTGTTTTTTGTATTTTGTGTTTGTGTATGGGTATAGGAAAGATGTTCTGACATGTGGATTTTCTTTTTATCAGCATATGATGAAAATAAGTTATGATGTGGTGAAACGTTGGATAAATGAGGCTCAGGAGGCTGCCTCTAGTGATAACATCATGGTCCAGGTATTTTCATCCAAAACATCTGCATAGTGAACTATTATGTGTTTATATCTCAGATTTTCAACTTGATATACATCACAACAGATATGAATTCTCTTTGCAAAGATCCAGCTAGTTAGAATCTCCCTCTCCTTGCTACCAAACTGTACCCCAGCTATGAAGATTTGCCTTTCAGGAGCATAGGGTAGCTGTGCAACCTGTTCACAAGTGGCATTTCCTATCACGTCTTTTATTTTTGCATTAAAAAGGAAAAAAAAGAGGATTTCGTGCAAAAATTGTACAAAAACTAAGAGGTATATTACAATGGTTGCCGTATACACACCAACCCAACAAAATGTACTTACAAACAACAAACCTAAAACTCATACTCCAGGTTTCATTCCTGACATGGAGTTGCATTCGTTTCTTTGGGTCTTTCATAATTTTCCAGCTTGCAGGCTCTATTATAATCAGATGGGACTAAGCACTGACCCTTTCTGCAGAACGACCGGTTTCAGCAGCATTTTGGTACACTGATACCTGCCAGTCACCAACTAAGAATGGAGAAGGCTGGAAAGAAAGGACTCCCTGAACTATCTTTGTCTGTGAGGTTTTAGCAAAACCGCTAGTTTTTTGCTGCTTGCAATAATTCTTGCAGACTTTTCTACGGGGAACCTTTTTAGATCATATAATATTTTAAAAAATGTTTACTGTCCCTTTTAACCCCTTCCCGCTCCAGGGCGTACCGGTACGTCCTGGCAGCCTGGTACTTCCCGCAACAGGGCGTACCGGTACGTCCTGGAGATAGCGCAGGATCACATAAGATCCAGCGCTATCCCGCAGCGGGAGCTGGCTGTCACAGCCGGCGTCCCGCTGTAACAGCGGGGGGGCATCGGAGATGCGCCGCCCGCTGTTAACCCCTTCCCTGCCGCGATCTAAGTAGATCGCGGCAGGGAAAGAGTTCACAGAAGGATCGCGCTCCTTCTGTGTCTCCGGCCGGAACTCGCGATGTCATCGCGAGAGCCCGGCCTGTCGCCATGGCAACAGGACGCCAGACACTGGCGTCCTGTATTGCCTGTGCCTATAATCGCTGTATAAGCGATAAGGCATGGCAGAGCAGTAGCTCTGCCATGCCTTATGACAGCGATCATAGGCACAGTGTTGTAAGTCCCTCAGAGGGACTCAAATAGTATTAAAAAAAAGAAAAGAAAAGTGCAAAAAAAGAAAAATGTAAAAAAAAACCTTTTTTTTATGCTTTTTCTAATATTAGCATAAAAAAAGGGGAAAAAAATTAAACACCCACATATTTGGTATTGACGCGTCCGTAACGAAGTGTACACTTTTATTTTGTACGATAAAAAGCGTAAAAAACAACGCTAAAAAACAGAGGCAAAATGCTAATTTTTAGCATTTTGCCTCCCATAAAATGCAATAAAAGTGATCAAAAAAGCCGTACATTCCCCAAAATGGTACCAATAAAAACTACAGCTCGTCTCGTAAAAAATAAGCCCTCATAGAGCTCCGTACATAGAAAAATAAAAAAGTTACAGGACTTTGAATGCAGCTATAGAGGAAAAAAAAGATTTCCAAAAAAAAGGGGGTTTTATTGCAAAAAAGTGTAAAAACCTAAAAAAAATATAACAATTTTGGTATCGTTGTTACCGTACCGACCCGCAGAAAAAATTTAGTGTCATTTATGCTGCATGATTAACGCTGTAAAAAAAAGAAAAAGAAATCTATGGCAGAATTGATGCGTTTTCTCTCCCTGTTATCATAAAAAAAAAATTTTACGATATTGTCTATGTACCCAAAAGTGGCACCGATAAAAACTACAGCTCGCCACGCAAAAAACAAGCCCTTATACGGCTGCGTCCACGGAAAAATAAAAAAGTTATGGCTTTTGAAAAATGGAGATGGAAAAATACCAAAAAATCGCTTGGTCCTCAATGCCAAAATAGGCCGTGTCATTAAGGGGTTAAAGGGTTCTGCTTTGACTTACAGCCTAGCCACCTATAAATGGCACTAGAGAAACTTTATTCTTCCTTCTTGACTTGTAATTGTGTATTAGTATAGTATATTCTAGTTACAATGTAGTATTTTTCCTGCCTCCCAGACTGCCTAAGGAGGGAACACCGTGTTTTATTTATATGTAATGGTCCAGTGTAATTTCACTATATTCATTTGAATATTGCTTAATAATGAGTCTTTGTTTTAAACAGTATCATGCACTGGGCCTGCTGTACTATCTGAGAAAGAACGACCGACTTGCTGTTGCTAAAATGATTAACAAGTTTACTAAATCTGGCCTGAAGTCTCCTTTTGCATACTGCATGTTAATACGAATAGCAAGCCGTTTGCTGGAAGAGTCGGATAAAGGGTGAGAGTAACAGTGTTTTTCATCCTGTGTAGTATACAGGGACTATATTTACTCATGCATGTCCAGGTCTTCTGACGGCTACACAGTGTAAATTCTTTTACTTTAGCATACTAGTACCAGTTTCATACAAACCACTCCTAACACATAATTAGGTTTTGGACTGTGGGAAGCATACACAAGTACATGGGTATATTGTGGCATTATTATATGAAAGGATCTGTCTTTGGGTGGGTTTACAACTATCGTTTGAATAGTCGCTGGAAATAGTTGCTACAGAGAGCTGATTGCCTGAGAACGACTGTTGTTCGTGCGCTTTTACACAGAGCAATTATGTTTGCACCCCTCTATAAAGCTTATTGGCTACTTGTTGAAAGACAAAGGATTGCCTGTTTTACATCAGATAATCAACCAGCAACTAGTTTACATGAGCTGAAACATAACTAGTGAACTGTCTATCTCTAGATAGTTGTCTGTGTAAAGCCACCCCCATCCCTGTAATGGGAATTTAATTGATGAGTGTTTCCGATACAAGTGTCAACTTGGGAAATGTAAAGATAAAAAGTCAAACTGTTAGTTATGAAAGAGAGTAGCTTCTTTCTAAAGGTAGATGCCTGTTTGTTTGTTTTGTTCTACAGGCATAACAGTCCTTTGTTTGACTTCATTGAGAGCTGCCTTAGAAACAAGCACGAAATGGTAATCTATGAAGCAGCCTCAGCAATTATTCACCTGCCCAACTGCACAGCCAGAGAGTTGGCTCCAGCAGTCTCAGGTATGTGCTAAAATTTTGAATACAATGTTTAACATCTGCTATTTTATCCACCATCTCTGGGCATCTTTCCATCTTTAAAGGAGTATTCTGGTTGTAACAAGTTATTCTCAATCCAAGGGAGGGGGGATAGCTAGGTAATCAGTGGGGGTCCGACTGCAGGGACCCCCACCGATCCCAAGAGCGGGAGACCACTAGGTTTCCAAATTCATGGAGCAGAGGTTGTGCAGGTGTGCCGCTGCTTCACTGAGAGAGTTACAGATCGCTGAGTGCTTGAACTCTCGTGTTGTGGTTAAAAGGCTTACATTTCAATACAGATACCACTTCTTCCACAATTGCAGTATCAGTAATGGGCACACAATAATTACGCATTTTAAATTTATCTTAGCGAGGAAATGGAATAGACTTAGATTGAGACTTAGTTAGGCCAGTTTCGGGCAGATGTAATGCCAGTGCATTCTTTTTGTTGCATCACAATTGTAAATCCCAGCCTAGCCCCAATTCTTGAATGTAACCAAGACCATATGTATATGATACAAGGCTAATATCCTATTGTATTTCCTTTTTGTGCTAATCTGAGATCTAATCTCTTATTTTCAGTTCTGCAGCTATTCTGTAGCTCTCCAAAACCAGCTTTGAGGTATGCTGCAGTAAGGACTCTTAACAAGGTAGGCTTTCCATATCAGCATATTTACAGAATGAAAGGTGGTCCATTGAAAGCATCTATGTAGATGTCACCAGAAAGTTGCCTGAGAAAAGGCTTTTGAGTTTAAGTAGACCTATATGATGTTTTATTTAATGAGCAACAACTGAACAAACAGTAGCATTTACTTATTTCATCTGGAATTGGCTTTAGTTAGATTCGATTACATATAGTTACACTAAAACTGACTCAGCTAAACATGCAGACATAGTTTAGATTGGCTGACCCTCTAATGTGTATTGTCGCAGACAGCCCTAAGGTCAGATGTAGGGAGAAAGAATCATTGTGCCTGAAAGATTTCAATATGTCTGATGCCTGGTTTTCCCAGCATGTAATCTGCTGCCAGAGGTGTGTTGGTAGTGGCCTAAGGTCCATTTACATGGGACGACTGTCGGGCAAACGTTGCCCGACACTTGTCCCTGTGTGTCTGCGCTCCTGTGCTGTCACATGGGAGCTACTGGTGCTGCCTCGCTCACGGAGGGACCAGCAGGGGTGCGTGGGCAGTGCAGGAGATTTCTCTCCCCTCGCTCCCCCACCCCTCTCCGTTGAGATAACAGCGGCCGTTCACTACTGAACAGTCGCTGTTTAAACTGCTGAACGTCCACTGTTTAAACTGAACGATGAGCGCTCAGCTTATCGTCCATCGTTTATGCAGCATGAACAATGGGCGATGAGCTCATCTCTCATTGTTCAGTTTGAACGGACACTGTGTTTATCTCAATGGAGAGGGGCGGAGTAGCGAGAGGAGAAAAATCTCCGGCACTGACGCCCACCCCCCTCCCTGCTGGCCGCTCCGTGAGCGAGCCAGCACCAGTAGCTTCTGTGCAACAGGACACGGAGACACAGGGACGAGTGTTGGGCATCATTTGCCCGGCAGTCGTCCCGTCTAAATGGACCTTTATTCTTCTCCCCATTAGAATAAACTTTAGCTGAGATGAGCTTGTATCTTTATGGGGAAGGGGTTAGAGAGAGAGAATATATGGCCAACAGCTATCTAACATGCTAAATGTGGGTCAGATATAATACATTGGGAACCAATTCCAGTTATGCACATTTGAAGTCTGTTTTCTATAATCAGCCGACCAACAATCATTAAATGGTCACTAGCTTTTCAACAAACTTGTTCTAATGAGATAACTTACAACAGTGTGCATCACTCTATTTACATAGACTTATGGTTTTGCTGAAAAATCACATTAAAGTGCTAGCTATTTAGTCTCTCTTCCATCTAACTTGCTGTCCAATCCCTGTTCTCATGGGAAGCTTGTCTCTAGCAACAGATACGAAGGTTGATTACAGGAAATGGGGGTGGGATCCTTTTAAGGCCTCGGTCAAACGACTGTTTTTTGCCGCGACTTGCGGATCGCATGACGGATGCGCATCCGCAAATCGCGTGACCGGGCCGACTATTCGCCGAAAAATCTGCAGCTAGCAGCGTTTTCGGCGAAACGGGCCCGATCAAAGGAGCGCTGTCCAACCCATTGAAATTCAATGGAGCCGGCTCCATTGAAAGCAATGGGCTGCCGGCGAGAGCAGCATGAATTTTCGGGAAGGGCTTAAAAATATAAGCCCTTCCCTGAAAAACATCCAAAAAATGTGTAAAAATAAAAAAAATATATATACTCACCTTGTCCCTGCAGCCGGCGTTCAGCCGCAGCCGGCCGGCAGTTCTCCTGAACTGCTCTGTGTAGTATTCAGCAGCCGGGGATTTAAAATCCCCGTCTGCTGAATGGGCTGCCTCTGATTGGTCACAGCCCTCACCAATCAGAGGCAGCTCTCACCCATTCATGAATGGGTGGGTAAGTGAGTGCTTATTCACAGAAACGGGAAAGTCTATAGTTTCACTAGTTATGCCCTTCACAGATATAGACTAAAATAATAATTCTTTATTAAGATCCTTTAAAAACATATACGGGCTAATTTATACACACAAACATAAAGACCAAAGGATACTACAATATCCTTTCCATACAGTAAGTCTCTAATTTTTGATCGTGAGACTACTCGGCGTCCAGGCAATAGAATATGACTGGATGGCCGTGTGATAGTTTATAAGTAGTGCATATGGTCACCGATAAGTCAGTTGGTATATAGTTGACTGGTATACAGAGGGACACTTCAAAAATTGAAGAATGGTTCAGTCCCAATGGTATTAAGGATATATAGTCATGTCATTAATATCCCAAGACTATAGTTCCAAAAGTCAGAGATACAGATGGATTCAAAGGTTCAACGCGTTTCCCCACTGGTGAGTGGTTCATCAGGAGCAAGAGGGTATGCAAGACTGACTGTTTGTGTCAATATACACCATCTTATATAGACTGCGTAGTGAATAAAGACCACTTGATGATGGTAAAGGAATATTTATCGACTACTAAAGATAGGTAGATATATCCTATAAGGCGTAATGTTTCCACTGTTATGCGCTTAATTTACTATTATTTAGACCAACTTCATTGTAGTAGGAGCAACCGTTATAGTAGTTGTAGCTATATTGAATCAATCAGCTATCTGTCTGATATCTTGACAGTATGCAAAGAAGATTGATCACCTACAGATGAATCAGGGAATTAACCAGTTCTAAGAGCAGTCTGTTAGTTAGTGATAGTGCTCTGAGCAGGTTATATGATTATCTGATTCTGAAAACCGTAGGCAGGTTCCTAAGTAGCAAATGTCAGCCAACAATCTGATATATAGAGATGGTTACTGGCTTTGATATATTGCTTATATATGGTGCTCCTAGCAGATCAAAAGAATTAGATTGGTCTAGACATAGAGACGCTGGCTGTTAGTAATTTTACAGACTGATCGAGAGATTAACTGACTCTCTCAGGAATCAACTGTCTGCTAAAAATGCAAAGCATCCAATAATCCTGTAGGGGAGTATTTGGAGCATATGCTATGCCGGCAATAGTGGGAAAAGGGACCAATGTAGACCGATAGTCTATTAGTCCTCTAAGTAGTTCGGTCACTGATAAGCTCACAGCGTTTCTATCTAAAGTGAGCGCATTAGTGGTTCTAACGCCTGTCTACTGAATCAAGCATTAAAGTCGATAGAGATAGATCAATAAACAAAAAAGTAATAAAGAAAGGTGCAGCGCCTATGGCTCTGATGGTGAGCGCCATACGCGCTGCACCTTTCTTTATTTTTTCTTTGTCTTGGGATATTAATGACATGACTATATATCCGTAAGTGAGTGCTCCCTCTGATTGGCTCAGCGCAAGGACCAATCAGGAGCAGCTCTCAGCTATTGAATGACAGCTGAGAGCTGCCCCTGATTGGTCCTTGCGCTGAGCCAATCAGAAGCAGCACTCACTCACCCATTCATGAATGGGTGAGTGAGTGAGAGCTGCCTCTGATTGGTGAGGGCTGTGACCAGAGGCAGCCCATTCAGCAGGCGGGGATTTTAAATCCCCGCCTGCTGAATACTACACAGAGCAGTTAAGGAGAACTGCCGGACGGCCGCGGCTGAACTCCGGCTGCAGGGACAAGGTGAGTATGTATATGTGTAATAAAAATATATATATGTATGTATGTGTGTATATATATAATTACACATATATACATACTCACCTTGTCCCTGCAACCGGAGTTCAGCCGCGGCCGTCCGGCAGTTCTCCTGAACTGCTCTGTGTAGTATTCAGCAGGCGGGGATTTAAAATCCCCGCCTGCTGAATGGGCTGCCTCTGGTCACAGCCCTCACCAATCAGAGGCAGCTCTCACTCACCCATTCATGAATTCATGAATGGGTGAGTGAGTGCTGCCTCTGATTGGCTCAGCGCAGGGACCAATCAGGGGCAGCTCTCAGCTGTCATTCAATAGCTGAGAGCTGCCCCTGATTGGACCTTGCGCTGAGCCAATCAGAGACAGCATATATATAGATAGATATTTTTTTATTTTTTTTTTACACATTTTTGGATGTTTTTCAGGGAAGGGCTTATATTTTTAAGCTCTTCCCGAAAATTCATACCGCTCTCGCCGGCAGCCCATTGCTTTCAATGGAGCCGGCTGTATTGCCGGCTCCATTGAATTCAATGGGCAAACATCGTTCTTCTCTGCCACAGCTGTTACAGCTGTGGCAGAGAATGATCTTTTGTAGTATATGTTTTCAATGGGGTCGGCGCTGCTGCCGCTGGCCCCATTGAGCGCATATATAGAACACAAGGAATCGCAGAATGCAGATAGGCGCGATCTGCGATTTCTCGTGTCCTATAATTTATCGGACATCCGCATAAAAAGCGGCCATGCGACCGATCCCATTGCGAAGCAATGGTTCTATATATATGCGCAGATCGCGCGAAAAAACGCCCGTCTGACCAAGGCCTCATTCAAAATATTTGGTTTTCCACAAAGTTCATGAAAGGCACAAACAATTGTATCTATGCATTCTGCTTTATTTCTTCTTTAGGTGGCAATGAAACACCCTTCTGCAGTCACTGCCTGTAACCTGGACCTGGAAAACCTCATCACTGATTCCAATCGTAGTATTGCTACCCTTGCTATCACCACACTACTGAAAACTGGTAGTGAGAGTAGTGTTGACAGACTAATGAAACAGATCTCAACCTTTGTGTCTGAGATTTCTGATGAATTTAAGGTAAGCAAACAATGTTTGTTATGCTTAAGGCCCTTTTACATGGACTAATTGTTAACAAAAACAAATATTCAAATGAACGATAATCATTCGGTCTGAATGACGCACGCTAATCTTTCACTTGTTAATCGTCCATTTTATGCAAGCATAAAAATCCTCATAGTCTCGTTCACTTATCTTTCGGTTTAAACAGCAATCGTTCAGTCTTTCACATTCGCTGTATAAGTATATGAGAATGACTGACTGAACGATTCTCATTTGAACAAGCCAATGATACATCTACCTGTCTATACAGGCTGCATGAGAGCGAACGAGCTAGCCTTCATTCGTTCAAACGATAATCTGCTCGTCTAGAAGAACCCCAAGTTATGCTTTTCATTTAACTTTTTAAAGGGGTATTCCAGTGGTAGCAAGTGACAGCATATTGCTAGTAAAGGTTTCACCTGATAATAGATCAGAATCTGACCGATTTTGCTAAAATGCACTACTACCTAACTGTCCAGGAGCAATGCTGGTACTGCAACACCGCGAATGGGACTGAATTGCAGTTCTTTGCATAGCGTATGGGTGCGAGTACTGTGCTGAGAAAATGGCAATTGGGTGACTGTGGTCACTTTCTACCACTAAAATACCCATTTTACATTATGGTAAATGCCAGATGCTTTTCATAGTTTACTGCATTGATAAGAAGTTTATGTAGGTGCCGAACAAGTGTTTTTTGTTTTTTCTCTTACAGGTTGTTGTTGTCCAAGCAATTAGTGCCTTATGCCAGAAATATCCACGTAAACACACTGTAATGATGACATTTCTATCGAACATGCTAAGAGATGACGTGAGTACCCTGATGAGCATTTCTTACTTCGTTTTTTACAGAATCCTGCTTTTCCGTCCTCTGTAATAAACGGTTAACTTTTAAGCTGAAAGATACAAATTCACTATAGTTTTAAATATAAAAATATGCCAATATTCTGTCGCAAATCTGGAAATATGGCCTATGTTAATCAGCAGTGCAAGGAAGGACTTTTAGTAGTGCTCTTGCCAGAAATTGATTTGAGGTGATACTTGCAGCTATAATATGTTACTATATCATATGGGTGCTAACCTAATTCATAGCTTAACCAACGTATTGAATTACACACTAAGGGAATCTGTGATCTCTTTGCAGGGTGGTTTTGAATACAAGCGAGCGATTGTGGACTGCATAACCAGCATTATAGAGGAGAACCCAGATAGTAAAGAATCTGGGCTGGCTCATCTGTGCGAGTTCATTGAGGACTGTGAACATACTGTGCTTGCCACAAAGATATTACACTTATTGGGCAGAGAAGGTCCTCGAACACCTAACCCTTCCAAATATATCCGCTTTGTTTTTAACAGGGTAGTCCTGGAAAATGAGGCCGTAAGAGCAGGTAAGCACAGAGTGCAGTAGACAGCTAATGCACCATGTCTGTAGTCTCTGTGCTCTCAAGAACGATATACACGTTTGTGGTGGTGGGGGGGGGGGCACGTTCTTTCTTCCTCTAATGTAGGCAGGATCTCTGCTGTTCTTAGTATAAAGGCCATTTTACATAAAAATTCTTGGCTTGTTCACTAATCGTTCGGTTCAAATATCGATCGTTCAGTTGTTTTCAGTCAACTTATACAGTGAATGTGAAGGACTGAACGATTTCTCATTTGAATGAGCAAATGATGTATCTGGCTGTGTATATAGGTTGCACGAGTGAACTCTGATATTCGCTCGTTCAAATGATAAATAGGTTGAGTAAAACATGCCTTGGGGTCCATTTACACTAGATATCACCTTGTTAGAACAGAGGCTAAAGAAGATAGGCTGAACTTGATGGGGATATTTCTTTTTTTTTTCTCAGCCTTACACTGTTTTATTATGTAAGGAATGGTAATTTTATTTTTAAATGGAAATTCACAATGGTTAAACCTTTCCAATCCATTTATTTTTTTCTCATCCGTTCTCCCCAGCTCCAAATAAATTGGAGCTGGGGAGAATGTATGAGAAAAAATACATTTTCCCTGCACCCTCCTGAACTGTCAGTTCAGGAGGGTGCAGGTGCTCACTGCACCGTGGGGGGACCTATTTACCTGTCCGCCGTCTTCCGCATTCTCCCTTCTGCCTCCTGGCTCGGCGTTCATGTGACCACTGGGGTCAGGTAACACCGGCGGTTACATGATCGCCGGCCGGATCTCTGTGCATTACATAGCGCTAATTGAGCGCTATGTAATGTGTAAAGGAGAAGGCAGAAAGGGTTAAAAACCCTTTCTGCCTTCTCGGGGGTGCTTGATGAGGATCAGTGCAGGAGTACATCTGCACCCAATGTGTCTGATGATCGGGTGCAGATGCACTCCTGCACTGCAGTGTCAGACCTGTCCCGAACTCGGAGCTGTGGAGGGAAATGATGATGTCGGGGCAGGCACGACATTGCATTGGAAAGGGTTAAAACATCTTAATTTGTCATAGAATTGCTATTCTGCTGCTCCAGACGTCTTCTCTTTATGAGCAAGCTGTGTTCATGTTACGTGCCTGACAGTTTGCAGTCAAACCATCATGTATAAAGCATCCTGACAGAAGGACGACATCGCTTCAATGATGACTCTACACATTTATCAAATTTGTTCTTTGCAGCTGCTGTTAGTGCATTGGCGAAGTTTGGTGCTCAGAACGAATGTCTTCTTCCTAGTGTTTTGGTTCTCCTACAGAGGTAAGCAGAGGGTTTAATAACTAATGATAACTAAACACTTTTCTACTAGAGATCATTCATGATGTGCAGTGAACAGACACTACTTTATTTAGCCTTTGTTCACACACCTTTTTTTTTTTTCCTGGAAATTTTCCTGGGAAACAAGTTTGGCCCATATGAATGGGGAAAAAATGTAGCATTTAGAAGTCTTACAGACCTGTAGTAGAACAAGCAAATGTCACCATATAGGCACAATTTACAAGATCTCCTCCCAAACCCCAGATATTACAACAGATGAATTGAACACAGCACTCCAATACTTAAAACAAAATTGTCCAGTAAAGACCCTTTTTTTTTTTTTTTTTTTAACCTAATGCAGGTAAAATTTGTCTGATGTAGAGGTCAGCAAACATCCGAGATGTGGATGCAATGTGGTAAAGGACCCTAAGTCAGTGCAGCTTGCCAATGATTTAAAGGGATTTTCCAGATTAAAAAAAAGTTAATCAGTCGGGGATTGCCGCTTGGGATCCCAGCTAATTGTGGCGCTGACACTGGGTGCCCAAATACACAAGGGTCAGAGTGGAAGCTGCTGCTCTGACCATATGTAGTGGCCAGCACTTGTATCTTTGGGTGCAGCTCTCCTTGAATTCAATACGAGCTGTGCCTGCAGATACAAATGCGAGCCACTACTCAGGAGTCAGAGCACCTTCTCATTGTGTATTTGTGTATTTGCAGTGCTGATAGCCTCTGCCCGATCAGTTGATTGCCCAGGGCCCAATCAGTAGACCCCAGCTGCTCAACTATTGGTCATCAATAGTATTTTGACTGAAAAATCCCTTTAAGTGTTTGTTCATGGCCACATGGTTCGCCTAAAACAGTGTTCATATACTATATCCATAATCTGTTAATTGATTTGCAAGCCTTGCCAATTTGCAGCAGCTTGAGACCCTATCTTTAAGGTCTCATGTCCACAGGTATAATTGAATTGTGGAATCGGCGCTTGTCACCCGCACTTGTGATCCGCAGTTCAGTCAGCCCATAGACAGTCATTGGACATCCGCAGGTAATTAAATACCTGCGGATGTCATTTTTCCAGATTTTTTTGCAGATCGCACGTGCAGTAAAAAAATCGCAGCATGCTCCACTTTCTGCAGATTTCCACACGGACAGCTTCCATTGAAGTCAATGGAAGCCGTCCGGTCCGCGGCATGTCCATAGCTGACACTGCGGACGTGCCGTGAATCCGTGAGAAGGCAGGAGATTTAAGAAAGAAAAAAGCACTGCACAGCGTGCCGGCCGGCGCTCCCGCACACATCCGTCGTGCAGAAGAAAGAAGATCCAGCTGGGGTGGAAAAGAATAGCACGTCACCTGGACAGGATCCGCGCGTGCCGTGGACATGAGGCCTAAGGCTGCCTGCACACGGGCGGATTTGCATTGCGGAATCCAGGGCGGGGTTCTGCAGAAAATACCGCCCATAGCATGCTATTGAAAAGTGATACTTCCTGCACATGAGCGGAAACAAATTACGGTTTCTGCTCATGCACTAGCGACATTGCTAGTACATGCATAGTACAGATGAAGATCAAGAAAGGCAAGTACGTGCGGATGCCGCTGCTGCCAGGGCCAGAGTCCACATGCAGAATCCAGCTCTGCCGTGTGCAGGCGGCGCTATCTCCATGTTAAATTGATAATTTTTGAAGGGCTAAATTCACTTACTGTGAAGCGCTGTGGTTTTGCAGTACAATGGTTTTTACAAGTCAACATTGTAAATAAAGTGTGTTAACTGTAAGAAATCCACGGCCATTAACTGTATTGCAAAACTGTGCAACATGTAGGCCGAGCCAAAACATCCTGCCCCTTTACTCTTTTACAGGTGCATGATGGACAGTGACGATGAAGTCCGCGATAGAGCAACATTTTACTTCAATGTTCTAAAGCAGAAACAAATAAGCCTCAATGCAGCCTATATCTTGAATGGTTTGTATCTATCTTTTGATATTTGTTTTTACAGTAAGGTTATAGTGCAGGAATTTAAATTTGCTATACAGTATTGGGCCGGGCTCACAAGATGGTAGAGGAATTGCATGTTATGTGGGCTCTGTAGACCTGTGTGATACGCTGTAGCGCAAAGGTAGACAAATCCATTGCCTTACGCAGTTCCACTCACATTAGCGTGTCAGAATTGTGTAATCCGCAAGGGCGAAATAGAATGCAGCATGTTCTATTTTGTGTGTATTTAAGTGAAATAGAGCCCATTGTTCTCTAATCTCACGTTTATACCTGCAGCCCATATGCAATTACATTTCATACGGGCTGCTAGTATATGCGTCATCGCTAAATGAAGGTGCAGAAAATTTAGACAAGAAAAACGTAAAACGGGTGTACTGCAAAGACCACCTGCGTGAGTACGAAGTCATGCACTGTCATACATGGCCGTACGCAAATTCACAGCCGGGTTCACTGATGGAAAATGCTGTGGGAGCCCTGCAACGTTTTACGCTTATGTCCGTTTGAGCCTGGCCTTGGGCAGGTGATGAAGCTGGCAGTGGGATTTACATGTACAACTTCGTCATGTTAATCAGCTATTTTTTTCATGAGATTCTTAATCTTTTGTATTTTAGGAACTTTTTTAGGTTTTATAATGTAGGGATATCTTGAATCTTGATCTGGGCCCTTCTGCTTTTCTTTTTACTTTGGCTATTTCATCCATTCTTTTTCTCTTTTGTATTTTTTTTTTATGGTTTTCCTAAATTTATGCTTTTAACCATTGGGATCTCTACAGGTTTGACTGTGTCCGTTCTTGGAATGGAAAAAGCTTTGCACCAGTACACTCTAGAGCCGTCAGAAAAACCATTTGATTTGAAGTCTGTTCCTTTATCCACAGTTCCTCTTGTTGAACAGAAAGCAGGTAAATGCCATAGCGGGATTCTAGTCCACAGTAAATGAGTGCCTTGCCACTGTCCTAAATTGTTTACTATAGTATTTAACAGTCTTATCAAAATGGTTTATGTGTTCCGCTGTATAGTTGCATTTTAATTTCTGTCTGTCTTTCCTGTTAGATCTTGCCCCGGTCGCTGGCAAGCAGCTTGGTAAGACTGTACCGGCTCGCCAAGACATATTCCAAGGTAAGTTGGTTTTTAGTTTGTATTTGTACTACTTAGAGGTGTTGTCCAGAACTTTTGCTGTTGATGACCTATCCTCAGCATACCAGTCCGAGAATTCTTTGTTCAACCATACAGCACATGATCCAATAGGGTTGAAGGGGCTTTTCATGCACCAAATGGAAATTCTGAAAATGCGGAAATCTAGGAGTTACAACTAAGTAGCTGCACCCCGTACCTTTTTGTCTGCCGCTCTAGACCCTCTTCATTCTGTGAGCCACTGATCTGCCGCTATGCTTACATGTGTCACTTCCGCAGTAAGCAAAATAAACTGTTACCTTTTCGTAGTTCAAACAAAATCGTGTTCCCCGCTGTAGCCTTATTATAAAGACATGTATCTATACCTGTGTCCAAATTACCCCTCAAAGTGAGATCCAATAACAATATCTCGTTCTCATGATGGGTTACAGTGAATTTCATTATTGTTAATGTAGTCAGAAAAATCTCTCATCCTTTTGTTATCATCCTCCGAAATATCTGCATCGTCCCAGATAATGACGATGTCCTCAATATAACGTGCATACCACACCACATGGCCATAATATGGGTTGCATCTAGAATAAATAAAAATAGATTCCCACCAGCTCATTGTCAAGATTGCAATGGCTGGTGAGAATTTTGACCCCATTGAGGCTCCTGCAATTTGTAAATAATATTGTTCATCAAAAACAAAAAAATTCTGTTCAAATAAAAACTGAATACATCGAAGGATAAATTCTTTTAACACAGGAGAATAATTGCTGTATGTATTTAAATGAAAATCAATTGCCTATATGGCCATGTAGTGTGGTATGCACAAATAGAGGTTGACCACATCACAAGTAATCCATCGATATCCTCATTTCCATGTTATATTCTGAACAAATTGTAGCACATTTTTACTGTCTTTGAGGTAACCTGGAATGGTATTAACCAAGGGTTGCAGGGATCGATCCACCCACGAGCTGAGAAGCTTACAGGGTGAATCGATCCCTGCAACTATGGGTCGGAGGGGAGGGGGAAAAACCCTCTTATGGATTTTGGGTAGTCCGTGAAATATGGGTACAGCAGGATTTTTGGGGCAGAGATATTCTGCCCCTCTTTCTAAGTGTTCCCTCCTCTACTCCCTCCTTCAATTTTTTGTATAAACTACATAAACACTCTCTAACAGTATTAAATTTTAACTTGCGATATGTATTAGAATCATTCAAAATGTTTTCCACACTACGATGTTACCACCTTTTTTTTTATTTATTTTTTTTATATAGCCATATACTGTATCCTCTAACAACTGTGGTAATATTTTATCCTTTCAAACACCTATTTATAACTTGTATGCATATATATGTACATATTATATTGTATTAATAGATCGATGCATTTTATTCATATAATATGTAGTAACAGAATGACGAATGATCTAAGATTAATAGCATTTGATTTCCAATATATCCTAACCATGTTGCACTATAGAGATATCTATAAGTTCAGTCCATGAAGAGTTAAGTTTTAGCTGAAGTGTGTGATTCTGATTGCACTTCCTATTTAAGGAAGGAATGGATGTATTTTATTTAGGTGACCAAGGCTCTGCGTTACGAGTTGAAACGCGTCCAGCTTTTTCTTTTTAAGTGAGATATGTAATGGCAGAGTTTACTTAAAGGGGTTGTCCCGCGAAACAAAGTGGGGGTATACACTTCTGTATGGCCATATTAATGCACTTTGTAATGTACATTGTGCATTAATTATGAGCCATACAGAAGTTATTCACTTACCTGTTCCGTTGCTGGCGTCCCCGTCTCCATGGTGCCGTCTAATTTTCAGCGTCTAATCGCCCGATTAGACGCGCTTGCGCAGTCCGGTCTTCTCCCTTCTCTTGGGTCTCGGCAGCAGCGGAGTTCTGGCTCCGCCCCCCTTCTACGCGTCATCGCGTAGCTCCGCCCCGTCACGTGTGCCGATTCCAGCCAATCAGGAGGCTGGAATCGGCAATGGAACGCACAGAAGACCTGCGGTCCACCGTGGGTGAAGATCCCGGCGGCCTTCTTCGCAAGGTAAGTAAGAAGTCACCGGAGCGCGGGGATTCGGGTAAGTACTATCTGTTTTGTTTTTTTTTATCCCTGCATCGGGTTTGTCTTGCGCCGAACGGGGGGGCTATTGAAAAAAAAAAAACCCATTTCGGCGCGGGACAACCCCTTTATTAAAGAAAAGCCTATCCTTTTTAAAGAAATACCGGCTCCATTTTCCTTTTGGAGATACTTTGTTACTGTTAAATGTATAGGTAACAATAGAGGAATAAGGCTTGTATGTAATAAGTTTCAGTGTTAGATTTTGGTGTTGCTCAGGCTGGTTGCCTTCTTAGGCCTCATTCACATGACCATATATATGCTGCTATTTAGCGGCGTCAAAAAATTGGACAGAAATCACAACCATCTGAAGCGATTGGATTCCAATGTATTCATTCAGATGAACGATTTTTGGGTGTGTAAAGAAAATCACGCCAGGAAAAATGCACATTGGCTAGCATTTTTGGTTGCCGATTTTATGCGCTGCATCAACAGGTAGATCTTGCCCTATCTTTTGATGAAATACGGTGGAAGCTGCCATAGACTTCTATTAAAGCAGGGGAGGGGGGTGGGAGTTTAGCTGCGTCCGTTTTGGGAAAAGACAGCTGGCTCTATTTAAGCATTAGCAATCATTCCGAGGATTTCTGCCAAGTGATGGATTTCCGCGCTTCTGCATATTTTTGTGCCATTACACAGCATCTGTCCATGTGAATAGCTGAAAATACACTAATTAAGATCGGGCCTGGATCGTGAGTATTCTTCACTCAGGTCATTAAACGCATATGGTTGTGTGAATAAATTTGATCCATTTCTGTTTACAGAGCAACTGGCAGCCATTCCAGAATTCAAAAACCTGGGGCAACTTTTTAAGTCCTCTGAACCCATACAGCTCACAGAAGCGGAGACAGAATACTTTGTACGCTGTATTAAGCATGTGTTCACAGATCACATTGTATTTCAGGTTTGTATGTTTTTACCTCTGCTATATTTTGATGCTGTAAATATATTGAAATTCCCCTGGAAAATAATGTACTTCATTTCTCTTTGGGCTTGTAGTTTGATTGTACCAATACCCTGAACGATCAGCTCTTAGAAAAGGTTATTGTTCAGGTGGAGCCTTCAGAAGGTTATGAAGTGGTCTACTATGTCCCAGCGGCAAGTCTCCCATATAATCAACCTGGCATATGCTACACTCTAGTCAGACTTCCTGAGGATGAGTCCACAGCAGGTGCGTAAACGGCAGGAAAAATAGTATGCTTTGTGTGCACACGTAGCACTGCTTGTTTGGAGAAACTGCAAAACTAGAGCTGGTAATATATATAATTTCCCGGTAGTATTCTTTAACTTCTTATCACAGCCATATCATTGAAATAATGTAAAACCAGTATCTGTAGTCTTAAAGAGACTGTCACCATCTCTTTGCACCCCTCTTTGTGGGCAGCACAAGCTAGTGGCTGTCACGCTTATTACAGGTATAGGTCTGCTGTGTTTGTTTTTGCTGTAGTTTGGGATAAAATTATTATTTTTTTTAATCTAAATCTAATTTAATATTGTGCTTTTTAAAAGTTCCTCCATGTCTAGATATAATTTTTTTATAGACTAACACCATAGATCAGGCCATAGGTATGTAGATTTAAAAATGCTTCATCATTCCTGTCTAAAAAATTTCCTACAATATTGTACTCATAGATTTAGGCCTCTTGTCCACGGGGAAAATCAGGCTTGTGAGGATTTTCCATGCAGAATCCCGCAGCGGGTCCCTCCTTTCCCCCAGACACGAGGCCTGAAAAGAAGAATAACTTACATGTCCGGAGGCTGCGGATCTGCCCTCCTTTGTGGCTGCATCTTCTTTCTTTGGCCCGGCGGATGTGCTCAGCCTGCCGGCAGCGTGCCGCGCATATGCGCTGTGCACTTTTTTGGGGTTTTGTTTTTGAACTCCTGCTCTCCTGCGCCAGAGAGCAGAAACTCAGCTGCAGGTGTGCCACGGATCCGGACAGCTTCCATAGGCCTCAATAAAAGCCTGCAGGAGCCGTCCACATGGAAGGCCCGCACTAAAATGGAGCATGCTGCGGTTTTTTTCCCGCACACGCAATCCGCGCCTGAAGGGAAAATGACATCCGCAGGTATTTAATTACCTGCCGGTGTCCAATGCATCCCTATGAGGCGCAGATCACACGTGCGGGTGATCCGCTGTGGATCTGTCCCCGTGGACATGAGGCCTTAGGGCTCCTGCACACTTGCATTTTTCTTGTGTGTTTTTTTTCTTTTTTCAGGCGATATCGCTGTGTTTTTTCCACGCGATTGTCAATGGGACTTTCTGATGTTAAAAACACATCACAAGTTTGTGCTTTGCAATTTTTGTCAATGCG
Source organism: Eleutherodactylus coqui (assembly GCF_035609145.1). Lineage (NCBI taxonomy): Eukaryota > Metazoa > Chordata > Amphibia > Anura > Eleutherodactylidae > Eleutherodactylus > Eleutherodactylus coqui. Next base: position 195,768,023 of record NC_089838.1, read on the forward strand.
TTTTTTAACATTAGAAAGTCCCATTGACTATTGGGTGAAAAAAAAAAAAAAGCGCAAGAAAAACGCAAGTGTGTAGGAGCCGTTAGGTTGGGGCTACATGGAGGCTTTTTGTAGCACAACTTTCCATTCTAAATCAAGTTGCAGTCCGGGGGAAATATTGTGAGTGCAACAGAGTGCAGTCTTGTGAAGTTAAAATTGGAAACTTGCACTACAAAAAGTCTCTAGAATTGTTGCTATATGCTGCATGTATCAATTTGCTTTTTGATGCACTGACAACTGGGCTTTAACTAATGTATTTCTTTGACTTCTCCAGTTTCTTGCACATTTAACTGCACAATGAAGTTTGTGGTGAGAGACTGTGATCCTCACACAGGAGTTCCTGATGATGAAGGTTACAGCGATGAATATGTGGTATGTAAACAGAACATACAGCATGGATCTATAGTTTATAATATATTCTTGTGCAAGAAGCCTAACAGATGCTCTAAAATCCTTTCTAAAACTAAACCATAACGAAAAAAAACAAATGTGAAAAACCATTAATATTTCTGTTATGTTTATTTAGCTTGAAGACTTGGAGGTTACTATTGAAGACCACATTCAAAAGGTGTTGAAGCCAAATTTTGGTGCTGCATGGGATGAAGTTGGAGATGCCTATGAGAAAGAGGAAACCTTTGCATTAAGTACTACTAAGACTTTGGATGGTAAATACATCTCTAACCTTGTCATACATATATAGGTGTACATTATCCAGCTATGTAAGAGGATTCATTACTTATTAAATGTGTCCCAATCCCTACTTTTAAGCTTTTTGCAACAGTTTCTTTATTATGTTAAATATATTAAATGGAGTTTTAACCCCTTAGCGACATTTAACATATATGTATGTAGGATGTGCATGGGGTTAGTATGAAGTGGCTCCTACAAAAAAAAACAAACACACAAGCCCTCATATGGGGACGGAAAAATAATCATGGGAAGACCAAAATGAAAAATGGTCATGTGCTCAAGAGGTTAATGACATGCAAACCCTAGTGTCCCTTTATAGTAGGAAGTCATTATTACGCCTTAATTGAGAATATGCTGTGTGGAATCAAAATTCTCTGAATATTTGTATTTATTTAACATTGAGTCATAAAAATTGGCTTTGCCTCTGACATGAACTGAGCAGCGCCTGAGACGTAGGTATGGATACCAAGTAATCACACAATTTTCTCTTCCATTACTGCTGCCGCAGATGCTGTTACAAACATCATTAAGTTTCTGGGAATGCAGCCATGTGAGCGATCTGACAAGGTGCCAGAGAACAAGAATTCTCATGTGCTTTATCTCTCAGGTGAGCAGAGACTGAACACCTTTATACTTGGTCTGCTTATTAAGGTGTCTATTATCTATATATACAAAGGTGACAGCCCTCACTGACTGACTGACTGGCCATTAATTCTCTAACTTTCCGGTGTCATACAAGCATGAAATTTGGGATGAGCATCCTTTTAGGTCTTCAATGGGAAAGTGAAGGAGTCGCAACTCGCTTATTCAATGCTAAGTGCAAAAGTATTAGCACCCCTGTGTAATGTACATAATCTAATTCTCTAATTTCCCGCTGTAGTACAAACATAAAATTTGGCATGAGCATTCGTACAAGTGTGAAATTTGGCAGGAGCATTCTTTAGGTCATAAATGGGAAAAGTAAAGGGGTTACAACTTGGTGATTCAATCCAAATTGCAAAAGTAAGTGCACCCATATGTAATGTAACTTCCTGGTGTCGTACAAGCCTGAAATTCGCCACAACTATTCTTTAGGTCCTAAATAGGAAAAGTAAAGGGGTCATAACTTGATTTTTCAATTTTAAGCGCAAAAGTATTGGCACCCCTATGTAATGTACCTAATCTAATTCTCGAAGTTCCCGGTGTCGTACAAGCATGAGATTTGGCACAAGCTTTCTTTAGGTCCTAAATGGGAAAAGTAATAAAGGGGTCATAATTTGATTATTTAATGCTAATTATAACAGTAAGTGCACCCCTGTGTAATGTAACTTCTGCTGTCTTACAAGTGTGAAATTTGATGCGAGCATTCTGCAGAGGGACATCGGTACATGCAGCCTTCAAGAATCTAACGCTCCTCTATGTGTATACATATTTTATTCCTTGGTTCCTCTAAAGTAACCTTGACTTCATAAAATTTTCTGTACAAACACCTGTATCAAATTAACTCTGGGGAAGCCGGGTATATCAACTAGTTACATATGTAGTGTACCATATAGGACACTACACACTATTTATATTAGCTAATAGAAACCATCACTTCAAGACTGCGGCTGCTTCTGTGTGAAACCTATGTCCATGTTTTATTTATTGGAAGGATTTTTTCCCCCATATGTATAGAGCTGTGGTTACCTTATTCAGATGGACTCCAGTCCATATCCAATAAACCTTTCACTAATGTGCTTTATTTTGCTGCTATGCCTCTGATAGCTTTTTCTGTGGGTCCAATTATATTATCCAGGTCCCATGAAATTCTGCCTATTCCGTCAATGACCTACTCCGGTTCTCACGATTGATTGGGGGTCTCACGATTGATTGGGGGTCTCACGATTGATTGGGGGTCTCACGATTGATTGGGGGTCTCACGATTGATTGGGGGTCTCAGTGGTGAGTCCCCCACCAATCAGAATTTTATCATTTACCTATGGATATGTAACAAATGCCAATATTCAACTAACCTCTTTAAAAGGTTGTCCCACACTTTTCTCCTATCCACATGATTGGTTATAAAAGAAAACTGATTGTTAGGTGGGGGAACCTGACTGTTGGGATTGCTGCCTGTCAGAACAGGGATCTGAAATTCCCCCAAATGAATGGAGCATTTGTCGCACGTGTGCACTACCACTCTATTAACTTCAATGGGACCTCCCCACATAGCTGAGTGCTTTAACTTGACTGGGACTACCTCTTTAGGGTGGTTTACATTTTATTTCCTGCACCCTATTTTTATTTTTTTAAGCATTGTAGTAATGGTCCTGTAATGCTAGTTATTCTGCGATACTGTTCACTGTCTTCAGAAAATGCATGCTAAAACAATGGTTACCATATAATTAACACAGAATCCATATGTTTGTTTGTTTTCCACATCCACTTTTAGGGGTATATAGAGGCGGCCATGATATTTTGGTTAGATCGAGGCTCGCATTGGCTGATGGAGTCACCATGCAGGTAACAGTTAGGAGCACCGATGAGACCCCAGCTGATGTCATCCTGGCTGCTGTTGGTTAAACCTTGGACAGAAGGATACATTTCATCCACTGGCTATTGACATTTCCAGAATACCTTCTACACTATGAACACCTTATTTTATTATTAAAGTCTTAAATTAGCAGCAGAATAGCAAAAGTGCAGGGCCTTGCCGTCACCTTGCCCATTCCAGTTCTCTTCCCAGGAGAACCATTAGAAGACTCTTCTTCCCTTTACCAGATCTCTTTTATACTTGAAGAATTTGTTTTCTTCTCCTCCTTAATGCCTATAATGTGAACTCTTCGGCACTTCTGTGCTTGTATACAAAGTGTAAGAGGTTGTTTGCAATGAAATTACAGGACTATTTTTAATTTTGTTTCCACTTTTATCATATTAGCAAATGTCTACCTTTTATGTTGAAACCACACTGGATACATTGATATCTCTGTGACCTATAATTCTAGTAAAATAAACAACCTCTAAGAATCAGTTGTTTTACACAATATCCCTCCTTTTTTCCTTTTAATTGCTAATTTTTATAAAGTTAACACGTTTTCTGATACTTCATACCCAGAGAACACCATGCTTAAAAGATTTAGGAATTGTGCACATAACCAGATTATAGTTACAAGCATGCACTGTATATTTGGTACCAATTGCAGGATCCACTCCCATTTTCGTTAGTCTTGTGGGATCGGGAGTTGATCCAGCTCCATACAATGCTGGTGCTAGCTGTTTCTTACAACAGCCCCAATCTATCACGCTGATGATGGCTGCATTTAAATTCCCAAATCAGAGTTCAGTGGTCTGTGTGGTTGACATAACAGGCGGGGGCATTCTGGAAGTCCCCAGGGCCGCCATTGCAGATTGCCTGTCAGATAGCGGTATATTGGCATTACATCATACTGCTGGAACGATCAAACCTCACACGTTCATATGAACTCCAAATACCAAGTACCGATAGAAACTACAGGACATTCTGCAAAACTTGAGTCGTCTCACAACTATGTTGATAGAAGTCGTCCCACAAACAACAAACCCTTAAGACAACTACGGGGATGGATGTTTTGGCTTTTTTTTTTTTTTTTTCTTTTTTTTGTTTAAATGGGGAGCAAAATCCGAAAATTGGAGGAAAGGACCACATCCTTAAAGGGTTAAATATGATTTATGTTTTGAAGCTGTAGTGTGGCTCCATGTGCACAAAGCTTTTAATGGGAACCTGTCATGTACTTCACACTTTCCTCACTGAGGGCAGCATAAAATGGTGTCAAACATTCAGATTTTAGCTGTGTGTCACTTATGGGGTGATGTGTAGTGGGTTTTAACAACTTGCAACTTGTTCAATTAACTTCTGTCAAGAGAAGTCACACTTATTCATTAGGTGTGATCCACCCATTGTGATTGACCATTTTCGCTATAAGCAGTGTAATACATAGAAAACTGTAAATCACGGTGGGTGGGTGCCAGTAGCTTTAAAAAACCACTGCACTTAATCTCATTAGTGACTACTAAAATCAGCATTTCTCTTACTGCTGTAAGCTGCCTCCAGGGAGGGCAGCATAAACTACATGACAGGTTCCCTTTAATTCTATATTTCCATATTAATGCAATAGCAGTTGATACAGAAATGGTAAAAACTGAAATCCAACTAACAGTTTCACTTTTTGTTGGGGTATGTTCACAGGTAGTGGACATGGTGCAGATTTTCTGCAATGGTTATCCGCATCAAAACCATGTCAAAAGCTACAACACATGATGCAGATTTTGACACTGAAATCTGCTGCAGAGTTCCTGCAAAAACACACTTTCAATTGAAGGCGTGAAGGCTGTTATGGATCTGCAGCAAAATCCACATCAATAGTGCAGATTTTGTTGTGATTTGTGTTGCAGAATTTGCTGCAGAAAATACTCACTAATTTCGCTCTATGAACATACTGGTATCGCTTATTTCTCAACTAAACAGTGAAAAAATGAAAGTTACTTTGTGGCCTAAGGCTTCCTGTCCATGGGCGATATTTCACTGCTTTTACCTGCAGCAATAATCTGCATGTGGGTAACGCAATGAACGCTTTCATAGGATAACTATGGAAAGCGCAGCCTGATGTACACGAGTGGAAAATCACCGCAGTTTTATGCTCGCGTATAAAAATCGCGGCATGCTGCGATGAACCGATCATTAAGATAGGTTTATCGTGGAAAATTGTGGTGACATTAGTGCTTCCCTGTGGCGGAAATCCGCTGCAGTATATCGCACCGCCCTGTGAACAGCCAGCCTAAGTGTTTTAATATTGTTTTACGTTAAACTTGCAATATGATTCTAACAAATGCTGATAATTTCACTAACAGTCAAGTCATTTCATACATTCAAGACCTTGGTTTGCACTGTATAAATAAAGTCTGCAATGTTGTCAAAATAAACTCTTTAACTGTGTTGTACATTCTGTAAATGCTTGGAATATAATGTAATCCATAGCCTGATACTGGCTGTATGTATAGCAGCTCGAAACCCATATAGTACACTGACTTTGTGCCGTTCCCAACATCCCTGCTAGAACTAAAGATGATTTTAACTTTTTAGAAAACTAGAGAGGATACATCTGAAATGTTGGCTCGGTAAAGACTGCCAAAATAGAGAAAAGCTTGGAAGGTTAGTACTGGCTGTACTATAGTAATTCTAGTACCACTACACAGGCCTCTATGGGTTTAGAGCTAAACTATCTGGTGCAAGCCTCCTCTTGGAGCAGCTGGTGGAGTGTGGATATATCCTCTTTCTAAGTCCATCCCTTTGACTTCCAAAAGTCAGTCTTACTTGCTTATTTCAGCATCTATGAAAGACTGTGTAAGAGGATGAAGTCTCAGATTCATCCATATCTTCTGTGGATGCTGAGATGGCAAGAAAACCCATTTTGCAAGCTGAAGATGCTGACCTTTCTTTTAAAGGTTTTTTTCAGGACTTTACTACTGACTGACCTATCCTCAAGATAGGTCATCCATAGTTGATAGCAGGATCTGTCGCTCAGGATTCCCACTGATCAGCTTGTCACGTGACTCATTGTCATTGTGGACAGCGCCAGACGCAGACAGCTCTATCCGTAGTACAGCAGCCTGGGTTAGTATTGCGGGTGTAGCTCAAATTAAATTCAGTAGCAGCTGCCTCCAATTTGCCAACCTGGGCCACTGCAATGCCCACACAGCTGTTAGGGCCCAGCTCCATCTACACTGACAGCATGGCTGAGAACAGCTGATCACTAGGATTCTCAAGTGGCATAGTTAGGGCTCATGCCCATGGGTCTCCCACAGCATTTTACACATTACAGGCGATGCGCTCTGCCAGCAGAGACTGCATATGGGCCACGTATTTTAACACTTAATCTTGAAATATTTGCGGATAGAAACATTTTTTGTTGAAATTTACACTTATTTACTCTTTACGGGATGGATTTAATCATAACTAGTTTTTAGAGACTCCATAAATAGGGGCAGAAGTATAACTAAAAGAGCTTCTACTTCCTCATTTAAACCCAGTATAGCTGCTACTTCTGTAGTCAGGCCTCTTAAAGGCTAGCTCAGTCAATTAGACTCTCCCATTCAGAACAAGACTTCCAGTGACTAGATTTTAGGGCTCAGTCACACAGGTGTATTTAGGGCTCATGCCCACGACCGGCGCAGGATATGCCTGCGGATTTGTGCCACGGGAGTACTGCGGTGGCAAACAAAACGCAGCTGCTGGTGACCGTGGGAAAAGGCGCGTTTGCGGTCTCCATTGATACTATATTAATAGAGACCCTCCGCAACGTAAATCCGTGAAAAATAGACTATGCCGCAATTTATTTCCCACTGGGGAAATCTGCGGTAAAATTCTGCATGTCTGCATTGGATGGCAGAAAAGCTATTAGGTTCAATGGAATGCTGCCGCAGGAACCATGGCACAAATCTGTTCGAGGGCATTTGGCCTTAGTGTGCCAAAATCCCATTGATTTACATTGGGCCATTTAGACCTGCATTTTTCATGCGTGAAAGAAAAATTCTGCATTTCCTATTTTGGTATTTAATACGCACCAGTATTGTAGTCTGGTGCGTACTTGTTGCGTACTGCATTCAAAAAAATAAATAAATGTGTGAAATATGTAAAGTACGGCCTCATGTCCACGGCATAAATTGATTTACAAAATCCACGTGAGTCTCCCGCACGTGCGATTCGCACCCATAGGGAATCATTGGGCACCTACAGGTAATTAAATACCTGCGAATGTCATTTTCCCCTGGCGTGCAGATCGCACATGTGGGAAAACAAGTGCAGCATGCTCCATTTTTATGCGTTTTTTCCACAGGACAGCTTCCATTGAAGCCAATGGGAGTCGTCCAGATCCGTGGCACAGACGCAGCTGACACTGCGTCCGTGCCGTGGACCACTGGAAAGCAGGAGTAAAAAAAAAAAATTAAACGAAGGCACAGAGCCAGCATCCCGATTGCATCCGCCGTGCAGAAAAAGAAGATCCAGCCGCAAAGGAAGAGTCTCGCAGCATCCGGACAGCTGAGTAAAATGTATCTTTCCCCAGTCGTCTCCACGACAGCACCAATTGAGATTGCCTCCTCCTGATAGGACAGGAACATACTGAGAGGTTAAAAGCTCCCCCCTTCCCCACTTTCCTCAGTGTCTTCCTGTCCTGCCAGGAGGCAGGATCTCTGAGAGGGGCTGGTGGAGAAGGCAGCCAGAATCTACTCACAGGCGGATCGGAGGGCAGTGGGTCAGCCTGTCCTCCCAAGCCAGACGACTCCCGGGACGCTACATGGGGTGGTAGCCCCCGGGCCAGGTTCCTCCCGCGGCGGCCCATGGGGGGTACAAAGCGGGAGCCTCAGTCCCCCTCCTCCTCCCTGCAGAGTTACAGCACGGCGCTCCAGGAAGCCCTTCGATGGTGGGGTGTCGTGTCACGTGTCCAGCGCGATGTCATCGCGCCCGCATCAGGAGGGGGTGGGGCTTAGCGCAGGAGCGCGAAAATTCAAAATAAAGGAACCTGAGAGAAGCCAGAAGGTGGACCAGCACTACAGGTCGCAGGTTGTCTGCAGCACCAGTATGGTAATGAGTGCTCCAGCCCCAGAGACAGCTGAAACCTCAGCCTCAGCGGCCGTAAGTAGCCAGTTCCATACAAATTCAAAAATCCAGTGTATTGTGTATGGAAAAATTGCATATTTGCCCACAAAAAATACTTTCCCTTTTTTTGTCAGGGTGATAAAAAAAAAGACACCCCCCCCCCCCCCCCAGAACAAAACTCAAAAAATGCGTGGAGTGCGGGACGAGACTGCCAGCTACGTACCAGAGGCCTCTATGCAAGGCGTGCGTAGCTAGGCTAGACAAAGAGGAATCAGGAGGAGATTCATGGAGGATGTTAGGAAGCTGGTGAAAGAGGAGGTTCGATCAGCCCTAACATCACAGCTGGCACCGCCAGCTAAACGCCAGAAAAAGGCATATGTTCCCGACGAGCCTTCCGACTCCGAGTTCTATCGGGTCGGAGCAAAAGGAACAAGCGGCCGATGAGGACTACAAAAGATACCTATTCCATCAGGACGACTTAACGGAATTAAGTCAGTCAGGGCTACACTAAAAATGGAAGAGCCCAGAGAACCACGTACCCTACAAGATGAGATATTCGGGGGACTAGGGAAGAGGCGTAAGCATACCTTTCCTGTCCACAAAAATATCATGAAAATTATCCAAAGAGTGGAAGAAACCAGACGCAGGTTCCTTCTCCGCTAGAGGTGTAAAAAGAAGGTACCCATTCGAGGAGGAAGTTTGCACAAGCTGGGAGGAGGTACCCAAGGTAGACGTCCCAGTGGCCAAAGTAGCCAGGAGGAAGAGCCTGCCCTTTGAGGACGCCGCACAATTAAAAGATCCTATGGATCGCAAAGCTGACGGCCTTCTAAAAAAATCATGGGAGGCAGCGGCAAACATACTTAGGCCAGGGATTGAAGCCACTTGCGTGGCGCGCACTCTGGGGGTATGGCTAGAACAGCTGGAGCTACATTTGACCAATAAAACGTCAAGGGAACAGATCCTGAATTCTCTTCCTATCCTGCGTATGGCAACAAATTTCATAGCGGATGCCGCGGCCGACACAGTCAAACTCTCGGCGAAAGCTACAGCCCGGTCTAACTCGGCCAGAAGAGTGTTATGGCTGAAATCGTGGTCAGGCGACCTAGCCTCTAAAAATAAGCTATGCACCCTCCCGTTCTACGGTCAGTTTTGTTCAGACCGGACTTAGACAAGATCCTGGAGAAGGCGGCCGACAAAAAGAAGGGATTCCCGGAAGAAAAGCCGCAGAGAGGGAAGACCTTCTTCCGAACCCCAGTGCAACAGCCCGAGGCAAGGGCAAGACAGGCCACTGGAGTTACCCCAAGGGGGGCAGAGGAAGGAATATCCTCTTTAACCCCCACCAGGGGGAGCTAAAGCAGAGACCCTGATGCCAGCCCTGTAGGGGCAAGGCTGGGGAGCTTTGTGGCTCAATGGGCCGCGATTTGCGAAGGCCCATGGATCCCAAAGATCTTACAGCAGGGATACCAGATAGAACTGGTGTCCCTCCCCAGAAGGAAATTCGTTATCACGGGAGGCTCAGGGCAACAGTTACACCTACTAAGGCAAAGCGTTCGGGACCTGCAACAACTAAATGCAATATCCCCCGTACCGCGAAACGAGGAAACCCAGGGCCATTATTCCAGGCTCTTCCTAGTAAGAAAACTCTGCGGGAAACAGCGGATGATAGTGAATCTGAAACCTCTGAACACCTGCGTCAAATACAGGAAATTCAAAATGGAGTCCATCTCCTCAACGATAAAGTTGATTCCCAAAGGGGCCTACATGGCATCCATCGATCTGAAGGATGCTTATTTCCACATACCGATCCACGAGTGGTCCCAAAGATACCTAAGGTTTGCAGTGGATATGGGCAAAGGAATAGAGCACCATCAATTCAGATGCCTGCCTTTCGGGATCTCCTCAGCACCCAGAATTTTCACCAAAATTATGGCAGAGGTAGCCGCCTACCTGAGGAAAAAGTCGGTCCTAATAATACCCTACCTGGACGATATTTTGATAATAGCAGAGTCCAGAGAACTCCTAACGCAACACCTGGAGATAGTGCTAGAACTCCTCCAGTCTCTAGGATGGATCATAAACTGGGAAAAATCCAGCTTAGATCCCGACAGGAAGAAGACGTTTCTGGGCATAACGCTCAACTCAGAATCGCAATGCTCCTGCCTGCCCGAGGAAAAAATACAAAAAATCCGACGGCTGGTCAAAACCTTCCTACGGAGACGATCATGCACAATTCGGGAAACCATGTCTCTCCTGGGAAGCCTGACGTCATGCATTCCAGGAGTAGCATGGGCCCAGGCTCACACCAGAGCTCTGCAGGCCTCAGTCCTATCGACGTGGGACAAAAAGCAGTCCTCGCTAGGGACAAAAATGTATATCCCAAACACAGTGAAAACATCCCTGCGTTGGTGGACATCCCCAGCGAACCTGCAGCGAGGGGTTCATTGGCTACAAAACCCAGCCACGCACATCACAACGGACGCAAGCGCCTGGGGATAGGGAGCGCATGTGGGGAACCAGTTCTTTCAGGGCCCATGGTCTCAAAGGATGAAAGAACAATCCTCCAACTACAGGGAGCTACAGCCCGTATGGCGGGTCCTACAGCAGTTAGGAAACTCGCTACGGAACCAGCATATAAAGATACTGTCGGACAATACCACCACGGTCGCCCATATTCGGCACCAAGGGGGCACAAGGTCTCCTGCCCTGCAAAACATTGCGCAGAAAATTTTTCACTGGGCAGAGGGCCGGATCCTTTCGATCACGGCAACACACTTAAAGGGGACGGTAAACCAAAAAGCAGACTTTCTCAGCGGGAGGCAAATAGACCCAGGAGGATGGTCTCTCTCCCTGGAAGCATTCAGAATCCTGACCAACCGGTGGGGCACCCCACAAGTGGACCTGTTCGCAACCAGGGAGAACGCCAAAGTAGGCAAATTCTTCACCCTCCGGCCAGGAGATCGTCCTACAGCAATAGACTCCCTAGGCCAGGACTGGGGAGAGGGGCTGGCGTACACTTTTCCTCCGATACCGCTGATCCCCAGAGTCTTACAACATTTCAGAACCCAGGTATGCATGCTAATAATCCTGGTGATCCCCTTCTGGCCCAAGAGAAGTTGGTTCGGTCTCCTGACAACATTGAGCGTCCAGGACCCAGTCACCTTTCCTACCCGGACAGATCTGCTATCACAGGGGCCACTGAACCACCCGGGCCTAGACAAGCTCCACTTAACAGCATGGCTCTTGAGGAATCCTCACTAAGAGGGAAGGGATTCTCAGAGACAGTGGTAGAAACCTTAATGTCCAGCAGGAAAAAGGCGGCCCACCTTATTTACCAGAAGGTTTGGAGAAGGTTCTCCTCATGGAGACAGGGAAGGGATTCCGGGGATTCTATCCCGGACATCCCTTTAATCTTAGAGTTCTTGCAGGAGGGCCTAGAGATGGGCCTCTCTCCAAGCACCCTGAAGGTCCAGGACGCAGCCCATAGCGCCATATGTGACACAAGGTTCGCGGACAACAGATGGGTCAACAGGTTCCTGACAGCAGCAGCTAGATTACAACCTAGGCCCATAAACCTTTTTCCAGACCGGAATTTAATTGGGCCCTAAGGGCCATGACAGCAGAACCATTCGAGCCGATCGAAGCACTACCAATAAAAATGCTTACGATTAAGACCATTTTTCTAGTAGCCATCACCTCCGCAAGGCGGGTTAGCGAGCTGCAGGCCTTGTCCATCCACCACCCGTTCCTGAAAATCTCGGACACCAAATTAGTATTTAAAACGGACCCTGCCTTCATGCCAAAAGTAGTATCACATTTTCATAGGTCCCAAGACATAATAATTCCCTCATTCTTTAGTAAACCTAAAAATGAGGAAGAAAAAACCCTAAGCTGCCTGGACGTTAGGAGAGCAGTCCTAGGCTACATAGATGCGACAAGCCACTGGAGACGGGACGACAACCTGTTCGTCCAGTTCAGTGGCCCAAACAAAGGGAGCAAAGCTGCAAAAAGCTCCATAGCCAAGTGGATCCGCCTGGCCATTATAGTCCTATAGGGCCCTCGGGAAGGAAATCCCCTTAGCTCTTAAAGCCCATTCTACAAGGGCAGTAGCATCCTCATGGGCCGAATATAGCTCATCCTCGGTCGAGCAGATATGCAAGGCCGCAGTCTGGAAGAAACCTCACACGTTCATTAAACACTATAGGGTAAAAGTGCAGCAGGACGAGGACATGGCCTTCGGCCGCAAAGTCCTCTCGGCAGCAATCCCACCCTAGGGAAAAAACTTTAGTTGGTACATCTCAATTGGTGCTGTCGTGGAGACGACTGGGGAAAAAATAGATTCTACATACCCGATAATCGGGTTTCCAGGAGTCTCCACGACAGCACCCGTACCTTCCCCCCCCCCCCCCCCTAAGAACGTAGTAAAGAAATTTATAGAATATAATTTCCCACAAAAAAACAAAAAAAAAAACCCAGTTAGGGAAAAAATTTAATTTAAGCTCCCCCGGCAATTCGTTACAATCCACTGAGGAAAGTGGGGAAGGGGGGGAGCTTTTAACCTCTCAGTATGTTCCTGTCCTATCAGGAGGAGGCAATCTCAATTGGTGCTGTCGTGGAGACTCCTGGAAACCCGATTATTGGGAAGGTATAATCTATTTTTTTGGCCTCATGTCTGCTGGCCGGGTGGAATCTGCACAGGGAAACCTTATGGGTTCGTTAACATGAGGCCTAAAAGCGCTCATCGGAGTGAGCCCTTTAGATTCAATTTCCACTGTCCAAATACATAAATTTCATTGCTGATGCGCTCATATTGAGCACTAGGGCTGTAGCTCTATCTAACTCGGGACACAGACTTGGGCTTCCTTCACACAAGCAACAATCGCAAGATTTTGTTGCGTTGCTACATTGCTACAAATCGCATGTATATGAAGCCCATGCTTTCCTATGGGTTAATTCACATGTGTGATGTTTTGTAGCATGCAACAACCTGACACAAAAACCTTCCAGGTCCTGCAATATGTCCGTGACGCATGAGGTTTTGTAGCCCATGTTTCCCTATGGAGCCTTCCTCTCTGTTGCATCGCACAAAAATGCGATTTTCGGGTGGTGCAATGCAACTTTGACAGTAGGAAATCCTACTGTCAAAGCCAAATCTAAGCCCTAGCTGCACAAAAAAATTTTTGTAAAAAAGAACACCTTAGGAGCACTTTCCGCTGCCACCACCGCACCTTCTACCCGAGTCCCAGCACTGTTTCTCCTCTTCATCTTCTGGCCTGGGATTGAAAAATCCCCCCCTCCTGGAAGCACTGGCTGTGATTGGCTGACGCTTAGCCAATCACAGCCAGTGCTCAATAAATGGCTGTAATTGAGGCAAGCAACTGAAGCTTGCGGCGACAGCGCGGGAGAGGGTGCGTGTGTGTGTGTTAAATAATTTTTTATTTTTTTTTCTTCAGCTACCGCTTATTTTTGGGGGGGAGGTGGGTCCAATATGAAGACATAGGAGAGAAGACAATGGCAGATTCGAGAAAAATAAAAATTGAAAAATTTCATAAGAAAAGCAACAGATTTCTCTTTAAATAAGTCTGATCCCTGCCAGTAAGTATCAGCAATGACACCAGGCCTCAGGTAAGGAGTGCCTTTTTATCTTTCAGGCCTGGGTCAAGGACTTTGTGAGAAAAGGATACCGTCATGAATTTTGCTCCCCTCCTACAGAAAAGCTCAAACTCGCTGATCTAAGGTCAGATTCTGTAAAAGAAACAGCACATCGAGTAGTTGTTTTCTCTAACAGGGCAAAGAGTACTTGTTCAGGTTCCAGATGGGGCAGGGCTTCTATTCAACTCCGTTTGAAGTATTTGAGAAAAACACAATTGCTGTTACTGCACCATTATAAAGCTAAAAGACTCGCACTGTGAGTGGTCTTACCATAAATTTTACATAGAGACTGTTCCATCATGTATAATAGGCGTCAATTAATATCAAAGATGCATACCATCATTTAACTATTCAACCCTCTTTTCAGAAACCCCTAAGTGGCAATTCAGACCAATAGCTCATTTTTGCGTCTTCAGTACCAAACCCTTTTGGTCTCTCAGACTCCGAGATTATTCACCACACTGAGGGCAAAAGTGATCATTGTCCCCTACCTGGGCAGTAGACTAGCTGTTGTGGAAGGCGTCAGAAATCCAATAAAGAGTAATAAACATTCTGTCCCTGTTGGGGCGAGAAATAAATTGGGAAAAATCTTGCCTTTTCCTAAATTGCTAGTGTATTTTCCTTGGAATACAGTAAAATCTCTAACAGGCCAGCTTCCTCCCTCCCCAATTACATGGGGTTATAAGGAAAATAGAGCATCTGATCAGAGCCAGTTCGGTCACCCTGAAAAGGGCCATGTCAGTACAGGGGTTAATAACCTTTTTAACCCAGCTGTTCAGTGACAAAATGTGACTGCAGTAACCTTTATCAACAGCCATGAGGGGCTTCCGATCCTCATATCTGACATCTACTGTACATCAGATGTTGAATTTAGTAGACGCTCATTCTCTCTGGGGTTGCAGTTTACCTGAAGGAAACTGACAATATCCATGCCTGTTTCCTAGGCAGACACTATTGTCTGGAGAGAATGGATCCTGAACCAGGATATATTTGATCAAATATGTCTACTTTGCTCGGATTAGCGAAGAGATCCAAGAACCCCCAAACAGGGAGCGTCAGAAATTATTTTCCTAGAGACCCTAGAATCATTCATCAAGGGTAGATATTTTTTCCCAACTAGGGCCGCCTGCACACGAGCGTTCCAGATTCCGCTAGCGGATTTTCACGAGCGTATGGTACCTAAATGTGCTTGCGGATAGGTGCGGATGCGTGAAAAATCACGTGCGGATGTGTTGCGGAAAAAAACGCGCAGAAAAACCAGCAGCCACCCCTTATTGTAAACCCAACCCCTAGAGAACTGCCCATTCCTTGGAAAACAGCTTAAAAACCAACACCCAGACTCCGTTTTGTCCCTCTTGCTTGTGCGAGCACCGTTAAATTATTGATGTCTTTGTGGGCATGGTTGATCCATGTAACTTTTTTCGGGCGCTTCTCCAGCGTGACTTTATTTCAGTCACTGCAAAAAAATTCACAAGAGGAATTCATTACTACAGATTTTGCATTCTTACATCCTGCATTGGCAAGAAATACTACCTATCTCCCTCTACACATTGCGGGTGTCTGCTGAACAAGGCTATTAACCCAATAAATGCCGCTTCAGTGGCACCAGTGGAAAATACAACTGTTCCCGCAAAAAACAAACAGGGAGGGCTTAGTAACTTGGGCGCATCCTGGCAGCTGATGCACCCGTCTTCCTGCACAAGACGGCCGCAATGCAGGATGGACGTCTTTCCACAGAGCTGGAGGAAAGGACACCGGCAATGGAGCCGGTCATGTGCTCTTTTCTGCCAGCGTTGCGGAGAGTCGTCCATCCTGCAGTGTGACCGTTTTGGTATCGCTGCATCCGTAAAAGTCTGATCTATCAAAGTAATGTATGATTTACCCCGCACGGTGAATGTGGTAAAAAAAAAATAAAGAATATACGCCCGAAATGCACTTTTTCGGTCACCCTATTTCCGAGAAAAAATGTAATAAAAGGCGATCAAAAAGTCAACTGTATGCGAAAATGGTACCAACAGAAACGTCAGGACATACCGCACAAAATGAGCCCTCACAGAACTATGTCGCAAAGAAATAAAAAAGTTATTGCACGCAGAAAATGGACACAGAAAATAATTTCAAAAAATTAAATATCTTAAAAAAAAAAATACAAGTACTACAGCAAAAAAAATACTATATAAGTGTGGTATCGTAGTAATCGTACTGACCCATAGAATAAAAATATCAGGTCGTTTTTGTTGCACTTTGCGCGCTGCAGAAACAGGACGCACCGAAAGATGGTGGAAAGTCTTTTTTTTTCTCTCCGATTACAATTTTTTAAAGGTTTTTCAGTAAATTATATGGTACAATAAATAGTGCCATTGCAAAATACAACTCGTCCTGCAAAAAAACAAGCCCTTATACAGCGACGTCCTTGGATAAATAAAGGAACTACGATTTTTTTAGGGAGTAGGGGGAAAAAAAGGAAAAAAGCAAAAAACTCCATCACTAAGGGGTTAAAAGTTGGGATGGAAAAAAGCACAATAAAAACAAAAGTAAAACTGCTTGGCCACTAAGGGGTTAAAATGAAAAAAAAAGGACATTTGACGCAATAGCGAATAATACGCAAGTTCTTCTTTTCCGCTTCTATTGCGTTCGTCCAGGCATCCCCATAAACCTGAGCAGAGAGTTGAAGCCAGGATTGTTCCTTTCGATTCTTGTCTAGGTACTCTGGGGAGTTACTGTCCCATATGCTAGGGAAGTCCTGCATCATTGCAACAAGTTTGCCCATGTCTATCATTATTCGTTACGCCTGGTGGCTGCAGGCTGGTGGCTTGTGGCAGGCTGGTGGCTTGTGGCTGCAGGCTGGTGGCTGCTGGCTGCTGTCTGGTGGATGAGGTGACTGGAAGGGCAGTGCTGCTGCTGAAATTTGCCTGTGAAGCTCTGTGCTGTGTGTTGGGACACCTCCTACCATGCCTACTTCCTGTAGTCATAGCAACCAGTGACTCCATCTGCAGCTGCACTGCGGATGTACTGCGTGAAAAAACGCACCCATTCACTTGTATTGGAGGCTTCACGCGCAGAATCCGACCCAAATTAGAACAGGTCGCAGATTTTTTCAAGCGCGTGAAAAAACGCGATACACATCCGTCCATCTGGGGACAACTGTGGATCCTCATAGGAGTATATTGGCTGCGGTCTGGGGCGGACAATGTGCCTAAAATAACGCGCTAGAAATTCCGTTCGTGTGCAGGCACCCTAAGGCCGCCTGCACACGAGCGGGTCGGATCCGGCAGCGAGAATTCTCGCCGCGGGACCCGACCCGAGAGCCTGCAGGGACGAGCGCGTACTCACCCGCACCTGGCGGCCCCGGCTCTTTCATGTGCCAGCTGCCGCGCAGCCGTGCATGCGCAGACTGGAGCTGGGTGAGTGCGTGCCCCGCACAAAAATAGGACATGCCGTGGTTTGTTGGCTGCGCGAAATCTCGCGCGGCCAAACCGCGGCCGTCTGCATAGGAGTGCGTATTGTAATGCACTCCTATGCAAACTTTCAGTGTCGGAAATCCGGCACATGGGCAGGGATTAAAGGTTCAATGCAGCAGCCACATGGATCCGGACCATACCCACCAGTATAGTAGCCAAATGAAGAAAAGTGGCAGCATCGATTGGTGCAAAGGAAATCACAACCTTTATTCCCCCATAACAGAGGAGACACAAATCTGACCCGGCGCCCCCCAAAGACCCTATACTCGCCTTTCCAGATCTGCCGCAAGCGTCTCGGATCGGCGCTGGGCGGTGACGCAATTTCTCATGATATTTCCGTTGTGCTCACAGTGGAAGTATCATAGGACGGATGGCTTCCATTGACTGCAATGGAACAATGGAAATCCTACTGTCAAAGCCCTAATCTAAGCCCTGGCTGCATGGAAAAATAACAGTATACATCACCTTATAAGCACTGTCATCTCTGGCGCGTCTCGTTCCTGGCACTATTCTCCTTCGTCTCTTCTGGCCGGGGATTGAAAAATCCCCACCTCCCTGGAAGCACTGTCTCTGAATGGCTGATGCTTAGCCAATCACAGCCAGCGCTTGATGAACCAATCACAGCCATTTTTCAATCACCAACCAGAAGAGATGAAGATGACCAGTGCCGCGGACCAGGGAGACGCTACAGCAGAGCCCCAGACAGCGCTTCTAGGTGAAGTATAATTTATTTTTTTTTTTCTGCACTTAGAGCTTATTCCAGGGTAGGGCTTATATTTCAAGCCCACCCATCCGAAAATCCTCACATGTGGTGCTACAAAGTCATGCAACTTTTTAGCGCCACATGCAACTTTATAGCGCTACAAAATCGTGGTATTGCTGCGAGAAGACGCAGCGATATCACACGGGCCAGCAATGCGATATCGCTGCAATTTTCTCATGGCGGTGCCTTTTGATCTGTGTGAAGAAGGCCTAAAAGGGCCTTTATGCTAGTCTGTTTTCCATAAGCCCCTAACAGCACCGTTTTACTACCTCCCATACCATGTTTTAAGTGCATATAAAAAAACGTGTATATTTTTATATATTTTCTATGTAGTTGGAAGTTAGTCTCCCATGCTGTCATGGGCTCATAGAAAGCGGATCACTGGTAAGTATTCCTGTTTCACTGGTTTTGGCTTTCCCTGACAAAATCAGTTCATAATTTATCTTTGCACTCATTACCTGATTATTTTTGCTTAGTTTCTTTTGACGTGGTGTTCCTTTACACCTCCATTCAGGACGATGGTGGTCATGCTGCAGTCTGTGGCGCACTGGCTGGCACAGGGCTTGGTCAGATGTGGGCCCGGTTTGTCCTCTTGCTGCTAGAGGTCATCTGGTGGAGGAATCTTTTCCTCTTTATAAATAACTTCTATTTGCTACAAAGGGAGAATGCAATGGGGACTAATATATAAAAACTTCTTCATATCCTCCCTTGAAGGCATATGTGTATGCGTCACTGTTTACCGGCCACGTTCTGCGCTGGTGGCGCTTCATATCTTTTTGATATGGACAGAAAATTATCTCATGCAATAGCAATTCAATGAGATGTTAAATGGGTGTATTAGAAAAGTACAACTTACCGTAACAGCATCATGGGATTCCCTTCAGTTTTCGGGCACAATTAATTCTAGTTACCCTAGAGCCAGCTCATTGGGGTGAACCATATTGTATCAGATAATGTTAGAGCAGACAGAAGAATTACCAAAACATGTAATAAATTTCTTTGTAAAGCAGTGTTTCCTAAACTCCAGTCCTCATGAACCCCCAAAGGTCATGTTTTCTGGATTTCTTCAGTATTGCACTAGTGATATAATTATTAGCAGCGCCTCAGATGTTCTTACTATAGGATATCCTGAAAACATGACCTGTGGGGGTCCCTGAGGACTGGAGTTTGGGAAACACCGCTGTAGAGATTAGCCATAGACACTACTAAAAAGGTAATACTCTGCCCTTACCTGATAGGCAGGCTACCCTTGGGATCAATTTCATTTCAACATATTCAGGACAGAGTAAGGATCTTGCCAGGATCCTGCTCTATTCTGGTGAAAGGCTGGCCAAGTGGTGAATTTCCAATAACCCCCTAAAGTGTCCTATAGCAGTTAATGTACAAATAAATCAAAGAAAATATTGGCCCCATGTGGTGTATGACTGACAGTTTGGGCAGCTCTGGGAAAATTACCATTTTTATTTCCTTTGCCTGAATTGCTCTAGTTGTAGCAATATGGTGAACCTATAAGATTAATTTCTTCTATACATGTAAGACTATTATTTATATGCTGGAATGTCCCTACAGTTATATCTTCATTGGAGAGACTACTATGGAAGTCTATGGACATATCAAACATAAGAGTATAATTGGGGGGGGGGGGGGGGGGGAATCCTGACTTGCATGTTTCTAGGCATTTCATGGAAGCGGACCATTGTTGGTTCAGATATAGGGTTATAGATTGCATTCCCTCACTAACTTTGGGGTAGTAAACGCAAAGAGAGAACATAAGGTAAATACATATGCTGGAGACATTATATCCAAAGAGTTTGAACCCCCATTTCAATATGGGTAGATTTTGACTATCCTAGTGGGTTTTCTCTGCCTCTTTGGTTTGGACTGTGTACGTATTAATCTTTGATAATGAGATTTTAGTTTTCTTTTTTTGTTTATATTGGGCAAAGATGATTGTATTAATATTCACATTGTAGATTGTCATCTCTGGAAATGGGAGCTCCACCCATTGAAAATCTCACCAATATCGAGATCTATATGCCCTACCACAAATATTGGAATATATAACTACTCGTATTATGTCCTCTAAGGGGAATGTCGGTTTGCATTGAGCATTTCTCTAAGGGCTCTCACCCACTTGCGTTTTTTTTTTTTTTAATACTAATGTCAATGGGACTTTCTAATGTTAAAAACACATTGCAAGTTGGTGCTTTGCAATTTTTGTGCGATGCGTTTTTAACATTAGAAAGTCCCATTGACATTCGCAGTAAAAAAAAATGCACGTTAATGCAGCGTTAAAAAAACGCAAGTGGGTAGGAGCCCTAATACAAATAAGCAAATGTAACCTTGAAGCTGGTGTAGGAATACACACATAATGCGTTCTGTGACATCAGCATAATAATAGATGGTAGAATTAACCAACAATACTGGGATCTGTTGCTTTGTGCCCCCAGTATGGGCAGTACATGCCCAGTGGTGTTTATTGAATCTAACTAGTTATTAGTATTATTTATAGTACCAGTGTGTCTGGTGGCACAATGTGCCACTTACTAATGCAATATATAGTGAAAGAGATTTTAGTTGGTCAAACTATTTCCATGCAAATAGTAAGCTATTGAATCATAGAATGATAGAGTTGAAAGGGACCTCCAGAGTCATCGGATCCAACCGCCTGCTCAGTGCAGGATCACTAAATCATCCCAGACAGATATCTGTCCAGCCTTTGTTTGAACACTTCCATTGAAGGAGAACTCGTCACCTCCCGTGGTAACCTGTTCCACTCCTTGATCACCCTCACGGTAAGAAAGTTTTTTTCTAATATCTTATGTGTTTCCTCCCTTTCAGTTTCATCCCATTGCTTCTAGTCTTTCCTTGTACAAATGAGAATAGGGCTGATCCCTCTGCACTGTGACAGCCCTTCAGATATTTGTAGACCGCTATTAAGTCTCCTCTCAGCCTTCTTTTTTGCAAGCTAAACATTCCCAGATCCTTTAACCGTTCCTCATAGGACATGATTTGCAGACCGCTCATCATCTTGGTAACTCTTCTCTGAACTTGCTCCAGTTTGTCTTTTTTTAAGTGGGGTGCCAAGAACTGTACACATTATTCTAGATGAGGTCTGACTAAGGAAGAGTAGAGGGGAATAATGACCTCACGTGATCTAGACTCTACACTTCTCTTAATACATCCCAGATTTGTGTTTGCCTTTTTGGCTGCTGCATCACATTGTTGACTCATGTTCAGTCTTTGATATATTAGTATATTCAAGTCTTTTTCACGTGTGCTGCTGCTTAGCCAATTTCCTCGCATTCTGTATGTGCTTTTTTCATTTTTCTTGCCCAGATGTAGGACTTTGCATTTCTCCTTGTTAAATACCATTCTGTAAGTCACCGCCCACTGTTCAAGCTTTTCTAGATTTTTTGAATACTCTCTCTCTCTCTCCCCTATTGTTAGCTATCCCTCCTAGCTTTGTGTCATCAGCAAATCTGATCACTTCCCCATCATTATTTATGATTTTCCAGAACCTTGCAAACTGATTTATGAACTTCAGCAGCTGAGGAGACATGTTGGCTTGTTGTTTTTGCATATAAGCTGCATGTGACTTACGAACTTCAGCAGCTCGCTGAGGAGACATGTTCACGCTCGTAGCTTTCGCAAATCTGCTGCACAAGATGTACAACCTTCAGCCGGTGGCTGAGGTGGAATTGCGGCTTGTGGCTGTGTCATGGAAGCTGCATTAACTTCACGGCCGCATAGAACCCTCTGGGGTGACATGTTTGCACAACAGTGACTGTTTGTTACATCACTGTGGACTGGTGTTGGCAGCATTAGCACTTGAGATGACCTATCACGTTCAGGAGATGTGAAGATAGTTTTGAAGGACTATGCTTTAATGTTGTTGGTCAATATGTACCGCCAGCAATGTATGTGTACATCTGGGTAGAGAGTCCAATAAATGACAACCCACAAGTGTCCAGCTGTCTCACAACCAGTTACAAACTGCTAGACTGAGTACTGCTATATCCATAGCAACTAAGGCCGTGGGGGTTTGTGGGGAATGTAGTCTGCCCTTAATCCCTCATTCAGTGCACAAGGATGAAGGACCTGTGATGACATCACCATCATGTGATCAGGATCTGCTGGTTTAGGACCTGTGATGACATCACAGTCATGTGACTAATCACATAACAGTAACATTACAGGTCCTGTGAGCACACGACTGCTGTCAGGCTCTGTTTTATATACTTTAGGATATGTGATTAGTGGGGAAGAGTATGTGAAACACACAGCACCATGTGGTTGTTAGCACTTTGATTTCTTGTATTAATTTTCAGGCATAATGCTTAGTAAACTGAAGCATGCACAGTAATGCTGCTTAAAAGGAGACATGTACAGTGGTATCTAGGAGACAGCGAGAGTGGGTGGAAGATCCCTAATGTTTGGACAGGTACCAGAAATTTATACAAAGTACTGGTAATCAATTCTTAGGTGACTTCATAATTTTATTTACATAATGTGAAATGACCAATGGTGAAGGTTAGATGTTATGACACTACATTAACATACTTAGTCTAATTATAAAATTGATGTATTGCTTGAAAGAGACTCCAATATAGGACCAAAACTTTGCCTGTAGTTAATGTACTAATTTGGCAGCAGTCAACTTGCTCTGAATGTAAAGCCAACATCCATGCCATTCTTCTTATGCTCAATGTTGATGAGGGCTTATCCACCAGGGATAGACTTGAGCATTCTCTTACCATCCTGAAGACATTCATGCTTCTCTCATTACTACTTCTACTAGAAAGATACTGTTTCCCTGCCGGCATTTCTCTTTAAAAGCAAATGCATATAAGCATCACTGGCATTAATCTCACTTTTATTTTACACATACATGTAAGTCACAGCTTTGCACCTTGCAAGGAGCTTGGTATTAATCATTCACTGGGTCCTTTACCTAGCACCAGGATATAATGACATAGTAATGCAGATGCAGCCACAATTTTATTTCTGGCACTGCTGTACCTACATTGAGTCTACTAGTTATATGGTGAATGCTTTAAAGTTGTTCAGTTTACAAAATGTTGCAGGTTATCTACAGGAGAGGCCATCTATAGTAGATCAGAGGGGTTCTACCACCCAGAATCCCTGCAGCTCAGCTGTTAACTGGCCACTTTACACCTGCGCTGAGCTGATTTCTACAGGAAGTGGACAGTTTCTTTCCCACTGCAGGGGTGAGGCTTGGTATTCCAGGCAAAGTCTACATTGAATTCATTGAAAACTTTGCATGCAACAGCAAGCCTCACCACTGCCGTAGGAACGCAGCCATCTGCTTCTTGTAGAAATCATCTCAGTACATGAATTCATAGGCCCAGGAAACAGCTGATCAGGTAGGTAGGTGCCAAGCCAATATACTATTGATAACCTAGTTTACGGAAAGGCCAGCAGTAGTTTACAACTGGACAACCCCTTGAGTTTCAAGAGCTTTTTTTTATATAACCTGACACAATAAAAATGCAGGAGTGACTTTAGTAAAAACAATCTTAAGACTGATGTTTAAGTTGTTTAATAGAGATGAGCGAGCATACTCGTCCGAGCTTGATGCTCGTTCGAGTATTAGGGTGCTCGAGATGCTCGTTACTCGAGACGAGCACCACGCGGTACTCGTCTCGATTAAACGAGCACTGACCATTGAATTCAACGGAGCCGGCAATACAGCCGGCTCCATTGAAAGCAATGGGCTGCCGGCGATCTCAGGATGAATTTTCGGGAAGGGCTTAAACATATAAGCCCTTACCTGAAAATCCTAAAAATGTGTAAAAAAAAAAAAAAAAAAAAAAAAGTCAGCATAAAGATCGTTCTCCTCTGCCATAGCTGTAACAGCTGTGGCAGAGAAGAACGATGTTAGCCCATTGAATTCAATGGGCTGCCGGCGATCTCAGGATGAATTTTCGGGAAGGGCTTAAAAATATAAGCCCTTCCCTGAAAATCATCCTAAAATGTGTAAAAATAAAAAATAAATGTATACTCACCTTTCCACTGCAGCTGTATTGCCGGCTCCATTGAATTCAATGGGCTAACATAGTTCTTCTCTGCCACAGCTGTTACAGCTGTGGCAGAGGAGAACGATCTTTATGCTGACAGTGCGGGGAGGGGGGGGGGCCCACTCTTGCCGCTATTGTGGCTTAATAGTGGGACCTGGGAACTTGAGATGCAGCCCAACATATAGCCCCTCGCCTGCCCTATCCGTTTCTGTGTCGTTCCCATCACTTTCGTGAATTTCCCAGATTTTCACAAATGAAAACCTTAGCGAGCATCGGCGATATACAAAAATGCTCGAGCCGCCCATTGACTTTAATGGGGTTCGTTACTCGAAACGAAACCTCGAGCATCGCAGGAAGTTCGACTCGAGTAACGAGCACTCGAGCATTTTGGTGCTCGCTCATCTCTATTGTTTAACATTTACAGACATATCATTTAGGTTTCCACTCATTATTGTATCTGTAAGAAAAATAGGAGGTTATTGGTATCCTTATCTCGTGCGTCTCAGATTTACTCCTATGAGGACAGTAGCAACATATTTGGGATATTTAGATAGTCAGACCATGGTTGCCAAGTCTTAAGGAAGCCCTGCATAGAATCATCCCTCATAGCAGACACCTTGGACAACCCCTTTAAAAGTAACATGTCAGCTCAAAAACATGCTGTCCAAACTGCAGAGCTGTTATAGAGCAGGAATAGCTGAGCAGATTCATCTATAGTTACAACAGGTCCAACGGTAAGTCCTAGGCTCAGAATGAGCAGAGGTTTAAATGTATTAACTACAAGTTATTCAGAATCTTTCCCCATTAATCAGCTCGACTCCTCCTGCTCTATAACATTTTCACTTGCTTATTTTCTAGATCTCCGCTTACTTGCTTGAGTGATTCTCATTCCCTAAAGAGGTTAGTCTAACAGGTCATATTAAAAAAAAAACAAAACACGCATAGCAAATTGCAATACGGTGGGAGGATTCCACATGAACCTGCACATGCCTGTATAACACATTTGGCATGACATGAGTATAACATGCTCATCCAATGATAGGATACAGAATCTGTTACCTCAATTATACATGAATTACACTTGCTACTACAAATTCTAAAGAGAACAGCTTTAATATACAGTAATAAGAAAGCCTTGTGCCATACAAAAATGAAGAAAATATTGGTATCTTTGGCTTAAGTAAAAATTAAAATTCACTATACCCTTCAAGAAAGGGAAATGTTGTTCTGAGCACTGGAAGGCCCCAGTCAAGAAAGGATTAAAGATATCTGACAAGACATTTGTCAGCCGTTTCCAGTAATAACCAGCCAATACTGTGAATGCAGCTCTGAAGTAAATGCTCACATGTAGCAGATTTTTCTAAACACATTTCCAAAAATCCACTCCAGATATGTGAACTGGGATGTTTCTGTAATCCCCATGCACATAAATGGGACGGTCCTAGAAATTTTATGCAAAAAAAAAAACAAAAAAAAAACTTCCCACATGTGACTGTAGCCTTATCCAATGCAAAATAAGTAATTTACAACGCTGTTCGTTTTTTAGATTGAGTATACACAACATATACCGTAGAGTTGTGCAATTGATGCATAAAAATAGGGTCCAATGTCCTTTCACTAGCTATTAAAATAGTTTTATAAATGTAGAAAATGGAAGACAATCAAAACCCAAGAGCCCTTTTAATGCATTCATTGTATGGCTTGACTTAAATGAGCCAAACGGAACGATAATAATTTAGTTTAAACGCAAATCGTGTGGTCCTCGTTCGTCACCCAGTTTCAGCAGTGCTGGCTCGTTCACGTCTTGTGCAATATAGACACGGCGCGGTCACGTAGGAATGGAAAACGCTGAACGGCAAGTGAAAGAGAACTGCACGATTCTAAACCATAACCAAGCAGTCTACACGAGCGCAGAAGCTTGTGAGGACGTCTCCAGGTCGTTCGCTTGGGCAAGAGAGAATGGTGAGGTTTGCGTTGTGTCCAAAAGGGCCATTATTCTGCTGGCGTCCAGTCTGTAATACTATCGGTAACCATCTCAAAGGTGACAATGGTTTTAAAACACAGACTGGATTATGGATTAAGAACATGCAATTTCCCCAGTGTTGTCACCAGACAGAACACATCAAATACTTGATCACTTAAAAAATATGATACATACAGATATTGTTAAAAAGACAAGCCATCCCTGAGATATTCCTGTGGTCACTGCTGGTGTTTTGGTCCAGAGCGATTCAGGAGCCCTTTGCAAGAAACTTTAAACATTTTACACGTATTATTGCTTTAACAGAGCGCCCCCTTTACATATGATGCAAAAGCAGTCATTAACTTGTTCTTCGTCGCTCAAAATGAATTTATAAAGCTTAAATAGGCATTCAGGAAACCAGTGGGATCTTCCAGTTGAGGGTAGTGACTGATGTGATCATCCAGCACAGTAAAAGTTGACTTGGTAATAAGTTTCCTATAAGAAAGAGGAAAGTTTTTATGTTTTTGTTTTTTTTTCTATATAATCCTTATAACCTCCAACTTTTAAAGCTAATCTCCACATCACGCCCAGATGTGTTTGCTCTAAGGGTATAGGTTTACATGTAGCAGAAATGCTGTAGGTTTTCTGCAGCAAGATCCTCAGCATTTCTGCAGCAAAAACCCATAAAAATCTGTACCATTGGTGCAGACTTTGACTCAATCTACACATCCGCAGCAGATTTCAGTCTGTGTTGCACTCCGCTCACCTCTCCACACTGTGTACTGTGACTGACACGGAGCCCTGCGCCGATCAGGTGATGCCACTTTCACATCACACGAATGACGGCGCTCAGTAGCAGTTGCCGGCGTGCGCTGTGCTCTGCGTACAGGAGTGTGCAGTATTGGGAGTTAAGAGGAGTGCTCCGCAGGCTGAAATCAATAGTGGATCCGCAGCTGAATTAGGGTCAAAATCTGCATCAATGGTGTGCATTTTGACGAGGAAATGCTGCAGGAAAATCTGAAGCATTTCCGCTACGTACCCTACTAGCTTTTTATTTATCCACTAACATATTAAGGCCCATTTAGACTAGATGAGTGTCGGGCAAACAGTGCCTGACACTTGTCCTCGCACATACCTGCACAGGAGCGAGTATCGCTGGCTCACATTGGGGTGGCTGGAGGAGATGTCATTCCTCACGCTCCCCCGCCCCTCTCCATTGACTTAACATAGCGGCCATTCAGTATTGAACAGCTGCTGTTTACACTCAGCGATCAGCTCATCGTTCATTGTTTATGCGGCATAAACTATGGACCATTAACTGATCGCTCAGTGTAAATAGCAGCTGTTCAGTATTTAACGGCCACTATGTTAAGTCAATGCAGAGAGGCTGGGCGGAGCAAGGATAGAAATCTCCTGCAACTGCCCCGCCCCACTGCTGGCTGCTCTGTGAGCGAGCCAGCACTACTAGCTCCCGTGTAGGAGCACAGGAGCGAGCATACACAGGGACGAGTGTCGGGCATAGTTTGTCCAGCATTAGTCCTGTGGAAATGGGCCTTTAGTGAGGGTTGAGCCCTAATTACTAGGGATAAGGCCTGCTTTCGTTAATCAATGCTCCAATTCATTCTCATGTGGCTGAAGTGAATTTTTTTGTGCAGGACAGTTTAAGTCTTTCACACAAAACTTACAAACCATTTTGTTTATGGATCATACTATTCAGTTAGACTATGTTATACTGACAGATTACAAATGTATTGTCTGTGCAGATGCCATAGTACTAAGTAACAACAAAGTGGAGAGTGCTGCTATCTGTTGAAATCCCTCAACCCCTAACTTACAACTAGAGATGAGCGAACGTACTAGTTTAGGGCAATTTTGCAATCGAGCATCACTTTTTTCGAGTAACTGACTACTCGAGCGAAAAGATTCGGGGAGCGGGGGGTTGCAGAGGGGAGTGGGGAGAGAGAGATCCCCCCTGCTACCCCCCGTTCCACCATGCCGCCCCCCCCGAATCTTTTCGCTCGAGTAGTCAGTTACTCGAAAAAAGCGATGCTCGATTGCGAAATCACCCTAAACGAGTATGTTCACTCATCTCTACTTACAAACATATTTTTTCCTGTACAAAAGCACATTCATTTAAGTCTATCATGCCTCCATCATAAGAGTTGTGACCTTTTTGTAATCCAGCGTAATAAATAATATATACAGCTCCCTTCTATGACTAGAATATATGCTAGACTTACTTGTATTGATCCAGGAATTCCGGATGAGGATTAACTGGATCCAGTGGCCCATAAATTAAATGCACTAAGGGTAGAGAACAGAAATTGTAATGTAAAGCGTTTGCAGAGATTTTCTGGCACGGTACCACACTATTTTTGCTCCATATTGTGATATAACTGCACAAAGAATCAACATGATATTTATCAGGCAGGCCAAGACTTCAGGTGAGGAGGGGGATGCAAAAGAAATAATACAGAATTAGTCAAATCCATAGCAGATCTAGAGGACCCAGCATGTATTTGCATTACTAACACATCCTACTGATTTCAATAGCAACTATGTAATGCTTCCTTTGTGGTGACACTACAGAGGAGATAAACAGTCAGGATATCCCACATGTTACAGTTTATCACTGTGGGGTCTCGCGCGCCCCCCCCCCTCCAAAGCAAGCAACCCCTTTAAAGAACCCCATGTGTTTAACTATGTTCATAAAAGTTTATAAAGAAAGATTTAATAATAAAATTGGTAAGCGATGTTCAAGAGGAAATCCCAAAATGGAAACCTTAAAGCTGATCTGTTACCTGAATAAGCTAGACAGCTTAGTAAGGGGAAATGTCTGTTTGCCCATTAACCCTGATGGCACAAAAAAATAGTGTGCTGTATAGCTAACGGGAGTAATTCAAGAATACAGCAGACTCATGGTTGTGAGCACGATGTATTCATGAGTAACGCACCCTTCACAGCAGTGATCAACGGGCTGTGTACCTCATAAATACCATCAGCCCAAATACCACAACACATGGAGCCATTTGGCTTACAGAGTGTATCTGTAATATGCCGTCCTTTTACATGACCGCATATTCTGGTGTGAGATCTGCTAGAACCGCCGCTTTATAATTAAAGACCTTTTCTTAGGTCTCCCTCACACACAATGACGCGGCAAAGCAACTTTAATTTTCGGCCACAGCTCCCTGCGGCTGACAGTGTATTTTAGCGCACCCCATCATTGTGATGGGTGATGAGGTGCACTAAAAGACCAAAGATAGAGTAGACGGCGCTTGAAAAATCGCAGCTCTGGAAAGCGCTATGATCGGACACATCTGCGGGCCCCATTAATTTCAATGGGAGCATTATACAGTGATGTTCAAAACTGCCTGTTGCTCGCGTTAAAGGCCTGTATGAGGGAGGCCCAATTCATTCTCTATTCTTAATCTTCTATTTGTGGTTTTGTATTAGTCCACAAAACATCACAAACTTTGTACTGTCAAAAAGTGATAGTTTTGAATATATTTCACGGTCATATGTTTACCATAATTATAGTTTCTAGGATTTCCTTCTTTACAAATATATCTTGTTTGTAAAAATACTCACATGGGACTGATGAATTGGTCAAAGCACCCACCCAACGTTCTCTGTACTTTCTGCGCTGGTTTATGTACTGTAAAATACTAATTAAAGCGAGATTATAAAACATTATACTAAAAACCAAATTATAAGAAAAGTTCGGATATCCCTTAAAAAACAATCAATCATCCAGTGAAGCCATGTAGTAGAGGTTAAATAAAATGATCACTTAGTCCAACTCTGGTATGCTCGTACTTGCTCACTTGTAAGACATTTTTTGAGGGAGAAATTCTGAGCAGCACATTGAGAGCAAAATGGTCAGTATATGCCCTACCCCTTAATATATAGGCCATGTCCCAACTACACCAACTACAAACCCTATGACCCCATACACCAACACCCCAGATGATGACCAAGGCCACTCAGCAGTGCAACCATGGACTCGACAATGAGAAGTCTGTGACACGCTATAAGAGAAGGCACTCTTATGGGAGAATGGCTTCTCTAGAGCAGGCAACACTGGCAAAAGTGTATATTAATCCCTATAAGCTACAGTACATATTTCACCTGGAATGCAGTTTATCACCATTGTACTAAATAGAGACGAAAGTAAGTTTATTACGCTTTACCTGTCCACTACTAGATTGCCATCATTGATCCTGAGAGTAATCCACATATCCCAATATTCAGCTTCTGAAGGCTGTGTATGAGGGCCAAATACCTCCCCGATACTGCCAATACAAAAACAATAAATACATTTTCAGACCAATATTAGCATAAAGGACAGTACACTTTTTCTGCAAATGGCAACTTTTAAAAATTAAGGTTTTCAAAATTCCTGTCATTCCATAGATAGGTTTATACCTACTTTTAATAACAGTTTCTATAGTCGGTATACTATATCAGCACTCCAACTGTAGACAAGAATCCCTACGTGCATACACCACGTTTCACTTATTGTGTGTGTATGCTCAATTACCGGGTAACTTCTATACTCATTGTACAGGTCTATGAGGTGATGATGAGCTATAACAGATCCTAGCCGTTATGCATCATTTGTAATGTATTTCGAGACAAAGAACAACTGTGGACCTACTTTCATTAAAATTGCTAGTATATCCTGTAACTAAACCATCTCCCCTTGTTTATGTTTTTACTTGCTGCCTTTTTATGATTTTAGACCGCCTGCACACGGACGGACTTTTGCTACAGAATCCGGGGCTGGCAATGACCCTACATAGCATGCGAAGGAAAAAAGATTTTTCAGGCACACGAGCAGAAACCTATTCCGATTTCTGCTCGCGGATGAAAAAAAAAACAAACGACGCATGCTCCATTTTCCTGCAGTTCCCGCACAGACATTCCATTGAAGTCAATGGAAGCCGTCTAGAGATGAGCGAACGCGCTTGTTTAGAGCAATTACTCGATCGAACATCGCTTTTTTCAAGTAACTGCCTAATCAGGCGAAAAGATTCGGGGGGGGGGCGCCGGGGGTGAGCGAGGGGTTGTGGTAGGGAGTACGGTGGAAAAGAGAGCGAGAGAGAGCTCCCCCCCCCCCGTTCCCCCCTGCTACCCTCCGTTCCACCCCCACCCCCTGAATCTTTTCGCCCAAGTAGGCAGTTACTCGAAAAAAAGTGATGCTCGATCGAGTAATTGTCCTTAAACCAGCACGTTCACTCATCTCTAAAGCAGTCCGTCCCATGGCCCGTCCGTAATTAGCATTGCGGATGGGCCGTGGTTTTCTACAGGAAAAGCAAGAGTTGGGGGGGGGGGGGGGTCACCCGCCGCGGTCAGGGCCGGAATCCGGACCCGTCATATGCTTGAGACCTTATCTGACAGCTTCAATAAAGAATTATATATTTTCTCGTCTACTACTGTGGTGTATATAATTTGTATAGGTACACGAACAATTTGTTTAGCTATATGCCAAAAATTCTTGATTTTGAAGCTATATATTCATAGGTGTGGTTTCAGGTTTAAAGGGAATCTGTCACCATCTTTTAACAGCCTTCGGTGAGGGCAGCATAAGATAGTGCCTGTCACACTGATTACAGTGATAGGTCTGCTGTGGAGATCTGTGCAGTAGTTTTGCACTTTATTAGTAGCACCCAAACACAGAGGTAGTCCTGCATATTCCTGAGCTTCAGGTTGGCCACACCCACCCCACCCTCCAGCCAATGATTGGCAGCTCTCTCACTATGCACAGTAATAGGTGGACAGCAGTCAATCAGTGGCTGGAGTGCAGGGTGGGTGGAGCTAGCCTGCAGCTCATGAATATCCAAGACTACTTTAGGTAGTGCTCTACGCATCTGCTGCTACTAAGAAACTTCAAGTTTCTCCAAAACTACTCCAGAGATACACACAGCATATTACTGTAATCCGTGTGACAGACACTACCTTATGGTGCTCTCAGAGTGGGGTGCAAGAAGATGGTGACAGAGTCTTTTAAGGATATGGACTTCATCACATTTCCTTCTATAGGATCCTAGTTACATTTTGCATTTCTCGCCCAGTATTACCCAATAAAATGCAACATGCAAAGTGTGAGCAAAAGAAGAGAATGCAGTCATAACCCCCAGCACAGAAGAAGCCAGAAAGGAAGATGTGGTATAATTGTAACAGTCATTACAGTTCATCAGGATCAGAGTTTTATTAATATACATTATATTTTTTTCTCCAAATAATACTTACCTTTTGCTAAAAAAGTAAAAGTTCATCAGCCTAGTTAGTAATGGTGAAAATATCCCACCATCTTTCAGCAGCTGTTAGTAAGGAAAGAAACACTTTGTTATAATGGAAGAATGCACAGTCTGTATAAAATGCAAATGTTACTTCATAAAGTATGAAGTATAAAGTATGCAAGGCGATTTTCAGGCAAAAACGCATCGCTTCTGTGAAATTCTGATCCGCGCGTGCAATGGAGAATCGAAAGGGTTTCCCATTGATTTCAATACGATACATCACACTCACATGCACACCACATGGAATGCGAGAGCCATACAATGTATTTAAGGTCCCATTGAAATTAATGGGCAATAGGTTTCGAAGATAGCGAAAAAAATAGAACATGCCATGATTTTTTTCTCCTTTACCACTGCTGTGAGGGAAAACATCGTTCGGGTGTATGACTTCATTCAAAAGAATAGAGTTCATATTCGCGCAAGTTTTCATCATTTTTCAACACATAAAACTTGCTTGAGATTATCGCCCGTGTGAAACTAACCTAAGGCTGCTTTCACATCTGCATCGGGAATCCGTTATGAGAGCAGGAAAGTGGATTACCCTGGCCGAATGAAGCCATCTTATGACTGTGCCAGATGGACCCCATTGACTATAATGGGGTCCCTTGGGTTTCTGCTAAGCTGTCCGACATTTTACCGAACGAAATAGTGCATGCAGTGCTGGTATGTTGTGCCGGATCTGCAACGGAACCTCAGAGCAGAGGTTCCAGCGCAGATGTGAAAGCAGCCCAAATTCCTTATATCTTTCTTTTACTGCAGCGAAACACAATATGGGTTTTAAGCACAATGTCGGCCTACATTCAAATTCTCTGATGAAGAGCATTACCCATAGACCATGCCTGATGACGAAACCGAAGTAGGCTTGAAAGTTTGATATTTAACATAATTGCCTTTATGTCAGTTAGCTATTATATGGCATCAGAAGTGCAAGACATTTAGTTTTTCTTATTGAAAGCAATAGGACTTTTTCCATACAAAATAATGAAAAAAAATGACTTTGTTCTTAAAGGGGTTTTCCAGCCGTGACAAGTGTATGTAAGCACTTCTGTATGGCTATTACATGCACATTACTATATTACAATGAGCCATACAGAAGATATATACTTACCTACAGGAGTGCTCCCTCCTGTGTTGATGATCCCATCGTCCCTGGTTATGAGAAATTCTTTCTTCAGTCTTCTCTTGCTGGGCAGGCGTAGTAGCGCTCATGAGGCCATGATCAAGCGTCTGTTTCTTCGCATGCGCAGTGCATTCACTTCGGGTTTTCACTTCCAGAGTGTCTGCCTGCTGCTGCGAACTTTGAGAAGCAGAAACAGCCCCTGGAGCGTCCACTGGCGACTGTCCAGAGCTGAAGGGTAAGTGGGGTGAGGGTAACCATTACTAGTGCTGCCACCACAGATGGACAAGGGGCAGGGGTAACTATTACTGCTGGGGCCGCTATTGGGGCGGCATTGGGACTGCTATGGGTGGGTGGGGTCTCTATTTGTAGTGCATGCACAGTAGCGCTTGTCAGCTCGTGAACAGGAGTTTGTTCCACCACGCATGCGCAGTAGTATCACTTCCTTGTTTCAGCTTCCACACTCTCCAGCGCCGGGAGCGTGCACGCCGAGGAGTGAAGAAACCGAAGTGCATCAAGGAAGCTGGACAGTGGTGCCACCTTTGAAACATTCAGCCTCACAGAAGCGTAAGTGGAATAACGTTTTTTTATTTGTCATGCTGTATGTTATAATGCGTTTTCTTTACAGGGCATTAGTGGGGGTAAAAAAATTCACTTTTGGCGGCTGGACAACTCCTTTAACCCCTTCATGATATGGCCTATTTTGGGCTTAAGGACGCAACAATTTTTGGCGGATTTTCTTCTCCGTTTATCAAAAGCCATAACTTTTTTATTTTTCCGTCGACGTGGCCGTG
The DNA here is from genome assembly GCF_035609145.1 of Eleutherodactylus coqui. Lineage (NCBI taxonomy): Eukaryota > Metazoa > Chordata > Amphibia > Anura > Eleutherodactylidae > Eleutherodactylus > Eleutherodactylus coqui. Next base: position 195,802,439 of record NC_089838.1, read on the forward strand.
TAAGGGCTTGTTTTTTGCGTGGCAAACTGTAGTTTTTATCGGCGTCATTTTTGGGAACATTAACTATATTGTAAAACTTTTATTTATTTTTTTATGATAGCAGGGAGAGAAAACGCATCAATTCTGCCATAGATTTTTTTTTATTTTTTTTTTACAGCATTAATCATGCAGCATAAATGAGACAATCCATTTTTTTCTGCAGACCGGTACGGTTACAACAATACCAAAATTTTTTTTTAGGTTTTTCCACTTTTCTGCAATAAAAACCCTTTTTTTGGAAATTTTTTTTTTTCTAAATCGCTGCATTCAAAGTCCTGTAACTTTTTTATTTTTTGATGCACGGAGCTTTGTGAGGGCTTATTTTTTGCGAGATGAGCTGTAGTTTTTACTGGTACAATTTCGGGGTACATACGGCTTTTTTGATAACTTTTATTGCGTTTTTAGTGAGGCAAAAGGCTAAAAATTAGCATTTTGCCTCAGTTTTTTAGCGTTTTTTTTTGCATTTTTTTTCGTGCACAGTCAAAAGCATGTGCATCTTATTGTACGCGTCATTACGGACGCGACAATACCAAATATGTGGTGTTTTATTTTTTTTTACCTTTTTTTATGCTAATCTGAGATAAAGCATTTAAAAATGGTATTTTTACTCTTTTTACATTATTTTTTATTCATTTTTTTAATCTTTGTTTTTTTTACAACATTTGTGTCCCTCTGAGGGACTTTGACCACTGCCCTGATGATCGCTGTCATAAGGCATGGCAGAGCTACTGCTCTGCCATGCCTTATCGCTTATACAGCGATCCCAGGCACTAGTAACACAGGACGCCAGTGTCTGGCGTCCTGTCACCATGGCGGCAGGCCGGGCTCTCGCGATGTTATCGCGAGAGCCGGCCGGAGACAGAGGGAGTGCGCTCCCTCTGTGAACTCTTTCCCTGCCGCGATCTACTTAGATCGCGGCAGGGAAGGGGTTAACAGCGGGGGGCGCATCTCCTGTGACCCCCCGCTGTTGCAGCGGGACGCCGGCTGTGACTGACAGCCGACTCCCGCTGCGGGATAGCGCGGGATCATATGTGATCCCGCGCTATCCCCAGGACGTAAGTTTACGCCCTGTTGCAGGAAGTACCCCGCTGCCAGGACGTAAATTTACGTCCTGCAGCGGGAATGGGTTAAGCTTCGTGTGTGGAAACTAAAACATAATACCAGTTTTCTCAGAGCTGGTGGATTGTATACCAGCTGCTATGATGTATCCTATGCATTGCACATGTAGAGGAACAGGATCTCTTTTGCTAACTGACTTTTTTCAGCAGTTTCCATCTTTTGTAGGCTCCCTCTCGGATTCTTAGTTTTCTAGAAACCCTGCTACGCAGTGGTTGGAGACTAGGATGTCTCCCCTACACAGCACACACAGAGAAGAGATCCCTGCTCCCCTAACCCATAGAAGCAGCAGCATGAAAAACATTATACAGCAGTACTGGGCAGTGTAGATGTAATTCAGGTACTGAGGTGAGACACTAGAACACTTACTATGGGCAGCAACTGTAACCTGATCTCTCAGTGAAGCTAAAAATTCATCTCCTCTCTGCCTCCTACATATGGATTTTATCAGTGAATTCAGAATGAGCAATCCGTGTAGGAGAAAGGGGAGGAATATAATAAGTGAACTGTTTCTATTACAAAGTTTTTTTTATCTTTGCTTGTCATATTGATTGATGTTTAAATCCATTTTCTTTTACCAATTGTTACATCTTAACCATAAAGGAACCAACCTTCTGAATTAATCTGGGATGATGACTCTCTGGAAATATTCCTGCAAACAACAACAAATATTAAACTGATTTTGGTAAACCATCCTTCCCCATGAACATTACATAGGAAGAGACACATTCATTTTGCAAAGTTAGGGTATAACATGGCTACAGAAAATAAATACCTGGCTAGGCAGAAATAATTTTTAACTATACAGGTAGTGTCATTCATACACATAAATATAACAGCAGATTAGTCTGAAATAGCCACAAGTGTATATTCAGGAGCCAAGAAATACAGTTAGAGGATACAGCAAACTTTATTTTATTTTCATTCGTATACCTCTCCACATTCTGACAGGAATACATTTTATTTGCTGACAAAGCTGCTATTTATATTTCTATATAATTTTTTTTTTTTTTGGAAGGAGGGGTTGGGTTTGCTTTTCACTATCCAGAGCACTTAATGAAACTGACAGGTTTTCAAAGTGTATTCTAGGGGCGCCTACCCACTAGCGATATGTTTTCTTGCTATGCGAGAGGGAGTAAAAACGCATAATTATGAAACCAATGATTTTCAATGGTTTCATACTCATTTGCGATTTTTACACTCAAGCCTCACAGCACAGAGAAAAATCTGCGATATCGCTCAAGGTTTTCAGTGGGGCCGGCGGCAGCAGCGCCAGTCCCATTGAAAACATAGGGAGTACATCGCGGACCTCTCCCACAGCTGCGACAGCTATGGTAGGAGATTCATTTATCCCTGTGGGAATGAAGGAATCCTCTGCCACAGCTGTGACAGAGGTCCTCGATGCTATCCCATTGCTTTCAATGGGATCGGCGCTGCTGAAGCCCCATTGAAAGCAGTGGGTTGCAGGTAACCCCCGCAGCGATGATTTTCAGGGAATGGCTTGAAATTTAAGCCCTTCCCTGAAAATCGTCCCTTACTGAAAAAAAAAAAGTTTACTCTTCTCTCCAGCCCAGGCAGTCGTCTCCTGTTTCTAGAGGCTGGGGATTGAAAAATCCCCGCCCCCAGAAAGCGCTGGTCTGATTGGCTGAGCACTCAGCCATTGAATGACAGCTGTGCGCTGCCTGTGATTGGTCACGGCACTTAGCCAATCACAGGCAGCGCTCAGCCATTCATAATTTAATAAATAAAATTAATATATATATTTTTTTTACATAGCACTAGGGGGTAGGCCCCCTAAACATATATAAGAGAGATCAAGGGTATGCATTACAACACCAATTCATGTGGAAAAAAAAAAAAGGCATGACAAATGTTCTTAAATTTCCTTGCAGGGCCAATCTAGGTGCATCACATCTAATTTCTGCAAACACTGCCTTACCTCCATTAGAAAGACATAAACTCCCAATGTTAATATGTCCTTGTCTTCGCTGTTCATACCTACAGAAAACACCATAAGCAATTTAAAATGTTGAGACGAATATCTGTAGGCACCAGCCCTGTTCCCTCTGAGCAGGAAAGAGTTAAAACAAAGTAATGAGGCCTAATGAGGCCTAATGAGCCCAAAAACAGTGCTGCCTGATGAGAGTTAAAAAAAAAAAAATCAGAACTCTACAACTCCACATTGTACAGTTTAGCGGCAACAGTCAGCACTAATTACCTAATGTGAAAATTCAGTTTTCAACTATTGCTTTCAAACCAGACAACCCCCCCCCCCCCAAACATGGAGCCAAATGCTACACAACTGTCATGGCCAACACACGACGCAGCACAGAGGAAAGCAGTTGGGGGAACTCTGGACTGCTCGGTTCATTTACCTGACCAGCATTGTTCCAGACAGATACCCTTCTAAGAGGCAACAAGAATTACAGTCCAAGCAAATAAAACTTTGGAAATAAGAAAGATGGAATGATATACCTTTGCAGCGCCACCTATTGGATGGCAGCATTCCTGCCCATCAATGTCTGACACTTTAAACAAGTCTTTATATAAGTGATTGGGAATTGACCAAAAGCTAGAAAGCCATACACATACAGCTGTTTTAGGGGGTTTACCCCTCATCAGTGTGCAGTAGATTTCTGGCTTGGCTAGCGAGAGGCCTGTGACGTGGGTAAGAAAGGGAATCGTCTCTCCTTAAGGAGAGTACCTAGAAGGTGGTGTGGAGACACACCTAGGAGGGGAGTGAGCAGACTTATTAGGCCATGCATGCTCCTCTGGGAAATATACGTAAATAAGGACAATGGTATAATACCTCTACAGCGCCATACACCTATTGGATGACATTGATTTGCAGGAATGCTGCCATCCAGTAGGTGGCGCTGCAAAGATATATTGTTCCATCTTCCTTATACGCATATATTTCCCAGAGAAGCTTGCATGGCCTTATAAGTCTCCTCACTCACCTTCTAGGTCCTCTCCATAAAACTTTGGAGGCACGAAGAGCTCCAAAACTAAAGCCAAAAGCTGAATTTTTGCCCACCTTACAAAAAAATAAATAAATAAATAAAAAATAGGACCCATCTGCACAACACAAACACAGGGAATATGGTACTAACCTGTAAAGTATTTCCTGGGCGACAGTATCACCATAATCATGAGAAAGCAAGTTCACTTTCTGATCGCTCAAGCCAAGGTGACTGATCAGAGCTTCAACAATACTCGCCTGCTCAAAAATGGAATAGCGGTGGAATCTCTAGAAAATTAAAACGGTCAGTGAAACTATTGAACTGAAGAACACGGTAAAAGAGAATATCATACATCCTCAAATTTGTGCAAAACCTTCTGTATACCATATATAACTGTAGATAAAAGAATTTGACAACGATTCTGAGCGTCTTATGTTATGCTCACATTTAGTATATGGTTGTAACTAATACTGCATTTGAATGAAAAAACCCAACTAAAAAAAAATGAAAAATTAAAAGCATACCTAAAAATTTTATGATGATTTTTCAGAGTAGGCTGTAATGTTTGTACATCAGTAATAACTATATTTCTGATCATTATATGATTTACATCCTGCATTTTGTACCAACTGCAGGCTCTATTTCTAATTCTCAGTTCCTGGACTCCTCTACACAAGGGGGTAAAAACTACTAATAGGTCATCTTCCATTTACAGCATACACAGGAGAAGATCCTAGTCCCCTATCCTTCTGTAGCACACCCTCAGAAGTAGAATTAGTATTGAGGACATTGCCCAGCAGTACTCTGCAGGGTATATATGAATCCAACAATGGGGAGAGATTGAAAACCTACCAGATGCTGCAGCAACATTTTTTGAGCGTCTCTCTCCATATGTCTCCCCTACAGCAGCTCCTTCCTCTTTCTTCCCTAGTCTCACCATAGCCTTCTATAAGAAGCAGCTGTAATCTGACCTCTCTATGAACAGCCTTCTGTGAGTCAGTCAATGAGTAAGATCTCATTCACGTAGCACTACAACCCCAATGGCAAAAAAGTTGGACCGCTGTGTAAAATATAAATAAATGTAAAGAAAAAACACTAATGCAATAGTGGAAATCTCATATTGTGAGAAACACATCTCACAAAACTTGGAACAGGGGTAACAAAAGGCTGTAAAAGGAAGTAGTACTAATAAAAAAAAAAACAGCTGGAGGGCCAATTTTCTATTAAGTCACATGACTGTGTATAAAAAGAGTATGTTAGAGAAGCAGAGTCTTTCAGAAGCAAAGATTGTCAGAGGTTCACCAATCTGTAAAAAAAACTATGTCTAAAAATGTGTATAGCAATTTCAGAAAATACTCCTCAATGTAAAATTGGAAAGACTTCCAACATCTACAGTAAATATTAAAAGATTGAGAGAATCTGGAAAAATTCATGTGCACAAGGGACAAGGCTGACAGTCAATATTGGACGCTTGACATCTACGGACCCTCAGGTGTCACTGCATTAAAACAGTCATGATTGTGTAATGCAGATCATGTGGGCTAAGGAATACTTCTAGATATCACTGTCTGAACAGTTTGCCAGGCAATTTCACAAATACAAGTTAGAGCTGTATCATCCAAAGAAGGTCATGTATCAACACAATTCAGAAACAATTTTAAAGCTCATTTAAAATTTACAGAGCCAAAATGGAAAAAACTGTTTTGTGGTCAGATTAATTAAAAGTTTAGATTCTTTTTGGAAACCATGGACGCCGTGTTCTGTGGACTCAAGAGGAGCCGGTTATCAGCAGACAGTTCAAAATCCTGCATCTCTGATGGTAGGAGTTTGTTTTAGTGCCTATGGCATGGGCAGCTTACACATCTGGAAAGCCACTGTCCATGCTGAGCAGTATATAGAGGTTTTAGAACACCATAAGCTCCCATACAGACAATGTATCGTTCAGGGAAGGCCTTCTATATTTCAGCAAGGTAATGCTAAGCCACATACTGCATCCATCACAACAGCATGGTCTTGCAGAAGAGTCCGGGTAATGAACTGGCCGCCTGCAGTCCAGACCCTTCACCAATAGAATGCTTTTGCCGAAATATGAAACAAAAAGCAAAGACGACCGAGGAGTGTTGAGCAGCTAGAATCCAATGTCAGACAAGAATGGGACAACATTCCTCTCCCAAAACTACAGCTTTTTGTCTCCTCACTTTCCAGACATTTACAGACTGCTGTAAAAAAAGATAGAATGATACACAATGGTAGACATGGCCCTGCCACAACTTTTGTGAGATGTGTTGCTGCCATCAATATCTAAAGGAGTTTTTTTAGTAAACTTACCTGGTGTGGACAACTGGGACCAATAATTGGGAAGCCAGGTGCCACACCTGTAGTCCTAGTGTTTTGGGTCCAATCCTCTTATGCCCAATGGCATCCAAGTGGAGAAGGAGAGCAGCAGGAGAATCCAAATTTAGGGTGCCCACCCACTAGCGTTTTTTTACTGCGAAATTCGCAGCGTTTTTTTTTTTCTGCAGGGGTCTTTGGGCTATGGGACATGCTAAGCTAAAATCGCGATCGCGCAAAATCGCGATTTTGCGCGATCGCGATTTTTACATTACAAGTCCCATAGACCCCCTGCAGAAAAAAAAAACCTGCGAATTTCGCAGTGAAAAAAAACGCCAGTGGGTGGGCACCCTAAAACTTCAAAGGAGTTTTGGCACATAAAAGAAATAAACGAAATTGTAAAAAGCTCCGCTTATGAGTGCAGGAGCTTTTTACAATTTTGTTTACTTCTAAAAGGAGTTTTTTAAATTAAAAGTCTCCCTTTCACCTTCCGATATGTGTTCTATGCTCGATTGTGAACAACATATGGTTATATGAGATTTCCAAATCCCTGCCTTTCTTTTTTGCTACATTTTACACACTGTCCCAACTTTTTTGGAATTGGTGTTGTATTTTGCATCTGTATTTGCAAGCCAAAGCCAAGATTGGGTACAAAATAACCACTTATTTCCATAATATTTTCTCTCTACAAGTGGCATTTATGGTCTTGTCTCACAAACACTGAACAGAATACTGCTGTGTGAGTAAGGTCCAGCTTCACTTGTATTACTTTATGAGGAAAAGAAACATATTCATTCTGAACACTGCAAAATGGGAAAGAGAAAACTCAAAATGTTGCAAAAAAATATAGGAAGAAAGAAGGTCATCCACACTTATTCAACGGTCAGGTAGACTTTGAATACTATACATCCAACAGATGACTTGCTGTACTTACTGGCTTGTCACTAAAACCAAAGCCTATAAAGTCCAGAGCAATTACTCTTTGGAATCTTTGTGTTAACCCTTCCCAGACCTGCAAAGGAATAGAATACAAAACACAATGACACACATAATGATTTAAAAAAATTATAAAGGGTGGGTCTTTAGGGTGGTTCAATGGTTGGAACAATTGAAAACTGGGAGCAGCACACATGGACTATATGTTGCAAACACCAAGCTTTGCATTGTTGAATGAACTGGTCAGATTTGAAACAGTAGAAGACTGCAAGCCTTCGGAGGGGATTTTAGTCCACATTTCTACACCACTAGTCAATTCTAATGAGGCATTTGGCAGCTGTGATTTGCCTATAAACTACATGATGACTGGAGCAGCACAAGTATATGTTTGTCTACATTTGCAGCTCTGCATTTCATATAAAATACTCATGAAATTAAATGAACATTACCTTGTACCAGTCGTAGCTTGATGTTGGGAATCCATGTAAAATCACCACCACATCGGAGCTTCCCACAGCTCCCCAGGATTCTTAAAAGAAAAGAAAAATTCTTACCTATACAAACTATAAAGAGCATCTGTGAAAAAAATCTCATCTATTAAAGTTCCTTATGGGAACAAGCCATCAGACTTCTACACACATATATAGAGCCACGGGCCTTCTGGAGGTTAGGAGAGCCACTGAAGGCTTCAGCAAAGGTTTCTCTGATGTTACACAAAAGTCCAACTCCATCCTTGGCTCCAAGCATGCGACTCATGCACAGCACCTTATACATATATTACCATAGTAACCCAGGATCTTATTTTCAATGCTATTGATTTTGCTGAGTGAGATAATACCTTTATAGAAGATCTGTTGTTCTTGAAATGTGAAGAATGCACCGGTTGACCTCCATGTGAAAAGTGCCGGGGAGAGGTTAGGTGGAGGAATGTGCAGGTACACGGCAAGTAGAGGAACCGTAATCAGCCCCACCTGAATCCACCATTCCTTCATCCTGCAACACATACAGGGAATGTTAATGGGGAAGTGCTAGGATAGAAACATACACTGCGGTGAAGGCCAAAGCTCGATCACTGAAGCAGCCATTGGCAGCCCAATTTTGTCAAATTCATGAGACCATTGACTGCTCATGGTTCGGCGCATGCAGCCAGCCTCACTGTGTTTCACCCCAAGTTACCTGGCTCCATTTGTACAGAAAAAAAAGTAACTGCATTCTCTCTTATTATGTGTTTCAGACACTTTGTGCACCTCAGCAGACAGTTTTGAAAAGGGTCTACAAGAAAGGGATTTGGCTTAGGGCTCATGTCCACGGGCAAAATGTGATTTAAAATCCGCAGCGGATCTCCCGCGCGCGGATCCGCACCCCATAGGGATGCATTGACCACCCGCGGGTAGATAAATACCCGCGGATCGTCAATAAAAGGCATTTAAAAAAAAATGGAGCATGAAAAAATCTGGACCATGCTCCATTTTCATGCGGGTCTCCCGCGGGGACGGCTCCCGCGGGCTTCTATTGAAGCCTATGGAAGCCGTCCGGATCCGCGGGAGACCCAAAATAGGAATTAAAAGCATTTACTCACCCGCAGCGGGGCGCGAAGCTCTGCTCTTCCTCACGGCCGCATCTCCCTTGCTTCGGCTCGGCGGATGTGCCCGGCGCATGCGCGCGGCACGTCGACGACGTGCCGGCGACGTGTCGCCGGCGTCAGGAATTCATCCGCCGGCCGAAAATGAAGATCCGGCCGTGAGGAACAGCTGACCTTCGCCGCCCGCTACGGATAGGTAAATGCTTTTAAATTTCTATTTTCAGCGCTCATGTCCGCGGGGCAGGAGGGACCCGCTGCAGATTCTACATGGAGAATCTGCAGCGGATCTGATTTTCCCCGTGGACATGAGGCCTTAGGAGTCTTAAAATGAGCCAAAGTTACAATGTCAAATATTAAAGTAAACCAGCCAAGAGGTGGGATAAGCTGAGCTGTGGAGTCAGAGTTGTGGCGTGAGTAAAAACGGACCTTCTCCAACCCCAGCTTCAAAATAAACATTGATCCGCTCTCTGCCAGGAGTTTTTACATCTCCAGGAGCCAGAACAAATTTCATTTTTTGACATTTACAAATAAATCCTAGATAATAAAATGCAAAAAAAAAAATCTATACTGAACCCCACACCCATATTTTCTGAAAGTAGACACTTGATACACTGTAAAAAAGCCACACAGGCGCCTTCATGCAAGTTTGCATACATATAACATTAAATCTGAGATTGCCACTTTACTACAGCAAACGTATTGCTTTTTATTATACATGAGCCATCCATGAGGGAGCCGGATTGTGGAAAATGACATGCTCACGAATGCTGCGAATTTTAACCCTTGAAGCACAAGGATTGAAATCCACAACAGATCCGTTACAAAAGCCCCTGGTCAAGTCAGCCCCATTTATCTACAGATTTGGCCACTGCGGATTTGCAGCATATTTTCAGTGGGTTTTATGCAGCAAAAACCTCACAGCAACTTCAGTGCGTATAAGGGTACTCTTCGGTTCGGATGTCTGGATTGCCAATTCCACAGCTCTGCGCAAAGGGAAAAGTAAGAGGGTTTATTATGACTGGCATGGTGCGCCAAATTTATCACATAGCGTAAGCCACTGACATGTTCTGCTTCTTCTAGCTTTAACGGAAAAAAAGAATAAAAGCATTTGTTATATCCTATGTAATGGATGAGGCTGAGCAATGCATTCTGGTTGTTGCTATGTCTCAGGAACTCTCCACTAGAATGCAGATAGAGGTAAAAGTAGGTCTCTTTGGAGCGCCGGACAAGAGGACCAGGAGGTAAATATAAAACTTTTTTTTTTAATTGTAAAAATAAAGAAAAGACAGGCAGGGGTGACGCATTTCGTGTCACCCCTGCCTGTATTTTTTTTTTAATGTAAAAATAAAGAAGTTTTTATACTTGCCTACTGGTGCTCTTGTCCAGCGCTGCAAAGAGACCTACTTTTATTTCTATCTGCATATTAGTGGAGAGTTCCTGAGACAGCAACAACCAGAATTTATTGGTCCGGGTTTTATTCTGGTCCGGGTCTCTGAAGGGTCTTACTTTACCTATTCTAGTCTTAAGCAGTCTAAATTTAAGATGGTCATAATAAATCTCCCACATACATATATTAACGAGCTTGAAAAAATAGCTCCCAGTCCCATCATAAATATTCTCCGCTCCAATCTCTGTGAAGGCTGAAATACAAGTTACCAACACAAGTCATGCTGAAGCTTCTAATTTAGTCTGGGTGGTGGGATGAGGGTAGAATAGGACATGCAGCGATTTTTTTCATGTAGACCAAAAAAACCTACCTGGCTATAATGGGTCTATTTGTGGTTCTTGAAATACACGGATAGTACAAGGACAGGAAAAACGTTTGTCTGGGTGGGCCTTGAAGTGTGTCGATTAAAGGGGTTGTCCCGCGCCGAAACGTTTTGTTTTTTTTTTCAACCCCCCCCCCCCCCCCCGTTCGGCGCGAGACAACCCCGATGCAGGGACTTAAAAAAAAAAAAACGCACAGCGCTTACCTGAATCCCCGCGCTCCGGTGACTTCTTACCGGTTGAAGATGGCCGCCGGGATCTTCTCCCTCGGTGGACCGCAGGGCTTCTGTGCGGTCCATTGCCGATTCCAGCCTCCTGATTGGCTGGAATCGGCACGTGACGGGGCGGAGCTACACGGAGCCGGCATCCTGCACGAGCGGCCCCATTAAGAAAACAAGAAGACCCGGACTGCGCAAGCGCGGCTAATTTGGCCATTAGACGCCGAAAATTAGTCGGCTCCATGGAAACGAGGACGCTAGCAACGGAGCAGGTAAGTGAAAAACTTCTTAACTTCTGTATGGCTCATAATTAATGCACAATGTACATTACAAAGTGCATTAATATGGCCATACAGAAGTGTATAGACCCACTTGCTGCCGCGGGACAACCCCTTTAATATCTGTCATTACCATCAGTGTTTTGGTAACCACGCATGGATTTCTTTAGATCCGCATGCAGCTACACAAAGCAGATTCCACCCCGTTTCAGCATCAGTAAGTGATAGGACACTCGTTTTTCCAGTTGAACTGAAAAATGTGCCATATGAACCATAGCAGATTCCCATTGTAGTCAATGAGAGGTAGAAAACCCTCAGATTTCAGGCCGATTTCAATATAGAGGCCCCGCTGGAGTCCATGTGAAATTCACCTTGTGTGAACGTACCCCAAAACCGCTTTTCCTTGTTTTACTTGTCTTCCTCATATCACAAAAGAAAGTCAGTGGCCAGAAGTATCCAGCAGCCGCGAATGGCTGCTTACATTCTATGCAAAGAATACTCAGTGCAGGAATAAAAATTCATATTAAAAGTATACATTTTTTTCTCAGAATGGAATTCAATAAGGAGCCACATCCAGCTGTGGGCCACACGACTGTACATGCCTTCTCTTGCTTACAAGTATGTCTGTGCCTGCAGCCTAACAGCAGCCGAACCTTCCTAATTACCGACGACTGCCGTCCTGGTAAAGTGCATCTGAAGCTCAAAGAATGGGTTTTCGGCTGCAAATAAAAGGGAATACAGATCGCACCTATAAATGGTTGTAAGCAGCTTTATGGCCACAGACATTTAATCTTCTTAATGTTTCTGCTTGCTCAGGACATGAAAGCTGCTGCACAACCAGCTCAGAATACGGCACCACCGCCATTGTTGGAAACAATATATTATATAAACACACATACAGTTTGATACAGTAAATACACATTAGACATGCACAGCAATGAGCGATTATACTACTTTAGTGTTCAGAGGTGAAGAGAACACAGAGGCTGGAAGTGACCATGTTTAGCTTTACAGGAGTCTTAATGGGCCACTGACACGGGACGAGTATCACAAAAATGTGTTCAAACAAATGATTTGGGGCAATAATCGTGCAGTATAGATGACTTACATGGTTTACAGGTTGTTATCGCTGTGTATCAGTCAGCATAAAATCCATCACTGGATCACGGGCTTATCGTTCTGTGTAAACACTCCCACATAGGTGGTGAAGTCTGTCAATGTAAACACTCTGCACGAGCGCTAACAACCTTAGTGATTACACCACTGCTCGTGCAGTCGTTATCTCGGATGTCGTCCTGTATAAAAGGGCACAATATACAGGCACAAACAGCAACAAGATCCTGAGTATTCATTCCCCTATATGTACTTAACCCCTTAGTGACAAAGCCAGTTTGTGCTTTAATGACCATTGTTCAGCTTTTTTCATAGTCGCGCCCCAGGAGCCATAACTTTTTATTTTTTCCGTCTACATAGACATATGAAGGCTTGTTTTTTGCAGGACAAGGTTGTATATTCTAATTGCATAATTTTGGGGTATATATGATGTATTGTGTAACTTTTATTCATTTTTTTGTTATCAGGGGGATTTGTTGAGCCATGCAACATTTCGATCACTGCCTGTTTTGTTATGGGTAAAGCAAGATAGGCAACATTTTCTCCATGTTTTCTGTATTTTTATTTCATGACGTGCACTGTGTGGGTTAAATAATAACTAGCTTTATTTCTCTGGGGCATTACGAACATAGCAAAACCACATATATCTCCATTTAACAGTCTAGATGCCCAATAACTGGACCTCCATTTGCAGCAATGCACCCACAGACTGGAGGTACATGGCAGCTGGGGATCTAAGAAAGGTTCACAAGCCTGCCATGGCTATATGCTTATTAGGCCATGCCAAGGTCGCAGACTAACAGATTGCTCGGACATATGGAAAGACCGCTAGTAATTTATATGTACTTTCAAAATGGTTCTATTAAAAAAAAAAATTGACTTGGCTACAAAATCTGCTACATCAAAGTAAAAAAAATGAAAACTTCAGAAGCAAAGAATACTCTGCTTGGGTTAATTATGCATGCAAAAGGCCCCCTGTACACGAGCGGAAAATGCGTGGTAAGATTTCCCGAAGAATTTCCACCCGTGCTCGCCTGCATAGGATTGCATTACAAAACACAATCCTAGGCAGATGGCCGCGATTTGTCTGCGTGAAAATATACACGAAAAACAAATTGCGGCATGTCCTATTTCTGTGCGAGTTTCGCAGAGGCCCACACAGAAATGTCACTCCCCGGGCTCCGGCACCGCTCTGCGCATGCAACGGCTGGGCAGCAGCAGGCACGTCTCAAAACTGAACCAACGGGAGCAGGTGAGAGCCGCACTGGTCAATGCAGGGGCGCGGGGTTGGGTCCCGCTGCGAGAATTCTCGCAGGGGATCCAACCCGGGCATCTGCAGGCGGCCTAAGGTCCCCTGTCCACGGCCATTGCGGTATCCCGCGGCAGAGATCCACCGCGGGAGCCACCGCCCGGGAGCAGGAGCCGTCAGACGGATCTCCACTGTCAGCCTATATGACAGATAGGCTGACCGCGGTGAATCGCGGCAATTTGCAGCATGCTGCGAATTTCCGGCCACAGCATGCACAGATTTTTTAATGCGGATTTTTGCAGTGGATACACTGCGAGTCATCGTTAAATTGATTTTTTTATTGCTTGCGGGAGATTGCGGATTGCGTTTTTTTTCCCTCACGGATGCACTACAGGTCATCTGTGTGGAAAAAAATCTGCAGCCCCACCTTTTCCCTACCTAATTAATTTTAACCTTCAAATCCGAAATGCATCCGCAATTGTATTTGCGGATGCACTGCGGATCATAAGCTCCCATAAAGATGAATGGGGTACATCCACGCGCAATTCGCAATAAAATGGAGCATGCCACGATTTATTATCTGTGTGTGGTATCCGCATATCAAATAAAAACAAATCCGCAGGTGTTAAATGAAGTATGGACACCCAATGCTTCCCTATGGGCGGCTGGATTTGCAGATCTCACGTGCAGATTCCGCAAATCAAATCGGCCCGTGGACATTGGGCCTAAAGAGTATATCACTGCAGATGCCCAGGGAATACAGAGCAATGGTACATGAGCAAGACTTAGAGGAGGCTGGCAGTGACATCCTGTGGAGTGGCCAGGGGGATGTCAATCAAGCCCATAAAAGAGGGTTTGAAGACTGTAGGACTTTTCATGATAGCAGCATCGCCCTCATGAGCCTTTAAGGGGAACACAGCACAGGCAACAATTAAGTTGCATTTCATAGACAATACTGAAACAAAGAATTTATATGGGGCATCTTAATAAAGCTATTTCCCAGCAGTTTAGTGCTATAGTGATTTTTGGACCATAAAATCAAGTGACAAGTTTTAATTAAGCCTTTCCAATCCAATTTGTATCCTAGTTTTCCTAGGGGGCTTACTCTTTTTCTGCCGTTATAAAATGGCGCTATCTGCTGGCTAAAGCCAGTACTACATGAGGTGACACTTTAGATAGGCTCTGACAGCAGAGAGACTGGCAATATACAGTAAGAGAACCACGACGGATGTCTTCCAACATCGGAGCTGTACAGCCTTAAATCACAATGTCTTCAGACGTCAGACTGTGGATTGGAAAGTGTTAAAGGGGTTGTCCCGCGAAAGCACGTGCCGTTAAGCACTTCTGTATGGCCATATTAATGCACTTCGTAATATACATCGTGCATTAAATATTGGCCATACAGAAGTTATACAATTACCCCCTTCGGTGTTGGCGTCCCCGTCTCCATGGCTCCGACCGAAGCCTTCTTCTCCCTGGATTAGACGCGCTTGCGCTGAAGGGGCCGCTCTGGCATGCTCGTGCCGCACAGGTCTTCTGCGCATGCGCAGAAGGCCTCTGCGGCGCGAGCACGCCTGAGCCGGACAAAAGAGGGCAGACAGCGCAAGCGCGTCTAATCCAGAGAGAAGAAGGCTTCGGTCGGAGCCATGGAGACGGGGACGCCAGCACCGGAGGGGGTAAGTGTATAACTTCTGTATGGCTCATAATTAATGCACGATATATATTACAAAGTGCATTAATATGGCCATACAGAAGTGCTTAACCCCAATTGCTTTCGCGGGACAACCCCTTTAAGGCTCACAGATCACATCACTGTCCTGCTTTCTGTTGTGTCATAAGAATAGAAAAACAGAAAGCTGTGGATCTATCCTACGAAGCGACTGAACAGCTTCACCACCACTGTATTACCACTACCATCTGGGCTACGGACACCATTTTTTATTTTTGCTTTAACCATCTATCACTTAAATGGGGAACCTTTCGGTAGACTCTATGGGCCATGCTACAACCGAGCATTCTCTGAGACACTAAGTCCCAGGCAATATAGGCATGCGACTAATATTAGGATTGGCTCCTTTACTCACTCTCTGAGAACAGAACCTTTATTCCGATCTGTTCAGACTTGGAGTGATCTGCTAAATTGAACGATTGGCTCAGCACTGGCTAGACTTCCTATGATCTAACCACTATCTAGATAGATCTGGGAGAGCTGAGTGACTACAAAATCAGTCAGGACCTACCTAATCGCCCAGGTCTGGTATCCCTAAAAGACCTGGGAAAACAGAAGCATTACAGTACTAATATAATATTATATCACTGTATGCTTCTGAACCTCTGACTAATTCAAGTCTTCGGTCCCCTTCAACTGGAAGTGTAGTGTACCATCCTCCTACCTTTGTTTAGGACACACACTACCCTGGCATACAAGGAATTAAACTTTGTCTATACATACTCCTTACAAATCAATTCTAAGCACTGAAATACTCCTGAGGATCCACTCAATGGAGTGGTGAAACGCGTTGAGTTCGAGAGTTCGAGTTTAGTACCATTGACAGTGCAGTAATTAGCAATATAAAACTAAATCATCACGAATTAGCAGTTTATTAATCGAGTGATATAGCTATATCAGAAATTGAGCAATAAGCAACACAGTAATAACAAAGATAATTTTATCAGCTGTTGAGCTCTGTATAAAATAAGCAACATCATTTACCAGTAGCCCACCAGCTGATATTGATATTGCTATACCAATATAGATCCGATGGTTAGAGACACTGGAAAATTGCAGATTTAGTCCCCTCTTGAAACAAACACCCAAATGGATCTAATTGGAGGAGTTTAACCATATAAAACATCTAGTGTTCGTGTAATCGAATCTTGCGGTTCCACTGAGTCTGTAGGGATCACAGGCAGACAGGTAACTTCTGCCATCCGAAGGGATCTTTATATTTAACGCATCAATTTCTTTTTCCCTCTGAGACCGGTATCAGAAGGTTATTATGCAAACAAAAAGAGCATGAAACTCGAGATCCCTAACCGATGAAATCACGTGATACGTGGTAAACATAGTGGTCAACTAACATACAGCTCTGAGCGGTGGAATCGGGAATTATACACGACCGATTGGTGTTCGTCCTAAAGTAATTGGGTGTGCCGCCGATCTAATTTGTGACACATACCATTTGTGTTATTTGTTGTGTCCTAGTGTCATATTCATTTTAATAAAATATTTATTAAAGTTTATTATTTTATTCCAAGTCCCCTCTCTCATAGGGCTTTAAAGGGGTTGTCTTGAGGAAGCAGTGAATTTTTTTTTTTTACCCAGTCCCCCTTATTAAGCATACATTACTAATCACCCATGTAAATGACTTTTCTAGCCGGTTTCTACTTACAGTTCCAGCGTTTCAGCAACTTATAAAAAGTTTCCCCAAGATGGCTCCCGAGACGCTGCCAGCTGTGTCTCCCTGACAACCAGACGCCCCGCAGCCGCCGACCGGACCCACCGCGGCCGCCGACCACGGCACACGCTCTTGGGCCACAGTCACCCACCGCCAGGCAGCAGGTAACCGGCGCCAGGCCCCGGGGCCACAGCGCCAGGCCCCGGGGCCACAGCGGCAGTCCGTCACCCGTCACCCATCACTTACCTGGGCGGCTGGGCGGCACGGCTGGGCGGCACGGCTGGGCGGCTCAAGTTTCTGTACCTTCCTCTAAGAGAGGATGGTAGCAGAATGGCCGCTCCAGCGTGCTCCCGAGAAGTTACAGCTCGTCTGCGCATGTCCAGAAGAGCTGTAGCGGCGAGCACACTGAAGCGGCTCGTGCTCAGAGCAGAAGACCGGACTGCGCAAGCGCGTCTAAAAAAAGCAAGCCGCCAGCGAAATTAGACGGAACCATGGAGACGAGGACGCTAGCAACGGAGCAGGTAAGTGAATAACTTCTGTATGGCTCATAATTAATGCACGATGTATATTACAAAGTGCATTAATATGGCCATACAGAAGTGTATAACCCCACTTGATTTCGTGAGACAACCCCTTTAATACTCCTTGGAGACTTTTTGGCTGCCCCCTCTGTGAATTTGGTTACATTACCAGGGAAGTTTTAAAAAAGTTATGGTTCTTGAAATGCGACGACATTAAAAAAAAAATATGTATATATATTATTGTACAAAAGTAGTAAAACATAAAAAGTACACATTTGTTATTCCTGGAATTGCGCATAGAGTATTGGGAACACGTCAGATATTCCACATGATGAATGGCGGAAATTCAAAATGCAAAGAACAATGGTGGAATCCCTGTTACTCTTCCATCCAACAAAAAAAGAAAAAAATATATATTATATATAAAAAAAAATTAATAAGGCCGATTTCACACGGCGAGAAAATTGTGCGAGATTTGTGTGTCTAGTTTATATACATGAGCGGCATGTCCTTTATCTTTGTCTACTTCGGAATGTATCGCCCATTGTTTTCAATGGGACATGAGAACACATGGCACGCTGGGCATGCAAGTGCAATGGGAAGTGTCCCATTGAAAACAAAGGGAAACACCTGGTGATCCTCCAACATGGCTTTCCTGAATTGATAGGAGGCGCTTTGACAGAAGAAGACATCGCATCTGCGGGTAAATTGCATGTGGCGAGCGCTACATGGGCTCGAGTGTCGCGGCCTGATAACACGCTTGTCCGTGTGTAAGGAGTTTAAATGCATCAACCCCACAATGGTGCTATTGACAAATACTGGATAACAGGTTGGTCCTCCCACTCTATGCGTAGAATGGGAGGACTACTTAGTGAACGCTGATGTTATCTGCATTCAGCGGCCGGTCTGAGAGCGGACACCGGGGGAACAGTGGGGAGGAGAAGTATAAAAATATCCCCGGACTCAGCGGGTCAGCTTAGCTTATAGGGCTCAAAGTAGCTGACAGATTCCCTTTAAATGGCAAAATAGGCTTGGCACGTGAAGGGGATCTACCAGGATTACAAATTATACCCTAAAAAAAAGTTATAAGGAGGCGCCTTGATGCTTTTAATATAACATGTTATATTATATTAACATGAGGAAAATATAAATGAGTATTTAACTCACCTGGTGTCAGCCGAGGATACCTCACAAAAAGGCACCTCGCTGACACCGCAATCCAAGTCCACTTATAAAATAGTCTTTATTCCATCTAACCTTCGTCGGAGAGCAGCGGGGCAATCCAAATAAGCTGCACCGGGTAACCGGGGCTTAATTCAAATAGACCACGAGGAAGAAAAAACGACTGTCCGCGCTCCTAGGGATATCAGACTCTGATCCGGGATAATAAATTCCTTTTTTTTATTGGAAATACATACAGGGATCTGCGAGCAACGCGTTTCAGTAGATACAACTACCTTTCTCAAGCTCTATACAATTACGACTAACACACAACATAAATAGACACTGAACATGTTCATGAAATTAACACAGCTACTTACCACGTAGCTGCATGATTAAAAGGGGGCGTGATGGCAGCCTCCCAGGTAACTCTATACGTAATCCAGGTAGAACACTGGGAACGCCCTTCAGCGATCCGTGTACTTCATCAATTAAAAGAGGAATATTTAGAGGAGTATTGAGATATATATCATTTACATAATATCATATAAATTAAATTTTAATTGATGTCAATGGTATTAAATATGTAGGGAAGTGCCGTTTTTATGTAACTTTTATTTATGAGACGTATAATCTATTCATGCTGATTCGGAAGATAAATGAAGTTGTTTGTAGATAATTTAATTATGCAAAGTTTATTCACTCGTATTATGTGAATAATGTTATCCTAAGGATGTTTAATGAAATCTTAATTTTTATAACCGAGCGGTTAGCGGGTGTACACATTTGTTGGAGAGAGATTGCTGTCCCGCAGTGATCCAAATAAAGTTTTGTTGAAGTACACGGATCGCTGAAGGGCGTTCCCAGTGTTCTACCTGGATTACGTATAGAGTTACCTGGGAGGCTGCCATCACGCCCCCTTTTAATCATGCAGCTACGTGGTAAGTAGCTGTGTTAATTTCATGAACATGTTCAGTGTCTATTTATGTTGTGTGTTAGTCGTAATTGTATAGAGCTTGAGAAAGGTAGTTGTATCTACTGAAACGCGTTGCTCGCAGATCCCTGTATGTATTTCCAATAAAAAAAAGGAATTTATTATCCCGGATCAGAGTCTGATATCCCTAGGAGCGCGGACAGTCGCTTTTTCTTCCTCGTGGTCTATACAAATTATACCCTATCCTTGCTGAGACCACCACTGATCTCGAGAATAGGAATCGTGTCCTTCCACTGCAGTGGCATCAGAATGAATGGCACACTGGGTAAGCATGTGCGGGGGGCACTCTATTCATATCAATGGGCTAACGGGAATACCCGAGCGCTTGCTGCTTGGTTGTCCATGCAGTCCTATTGAACGTGACTGGAGGGCAGCGTGCTTCACCCTCTTCCTCACTGTGGTGGCGCAGTAAATGGGAGACACACAATGCCCATTCTCAGGACTGATGGGGTCTCACTGCTAAGAACCCCACCAACCAGCAAATTATCCCTTATCCCATTTCTAGGCAATAATTTGTAATCCTGGTACAACCCTTTTAAGGGGTTAATGGAGTGAATAAGGTTGTGTAACCTACATATACCGCAGGGAGCCTGGCAGAGCTGCCATAATCAGGTCAGAGTACAGGTAGGAGCTGTACCCGCATACATGTCCCCACACATGGCGCGGATGTCACCAAGACGCCGAAGGACCAAACAGGAGTTCAACTTTTATGCACTTAACACAGAAACGTCAGAGTGTGATCTTCCCCAAATCCCGTCGAACAGAGCGCTCTACTACTGCCAGGCCGCAAGTCACTGAGGAGAGACCCCCATTTTCTCAGGAAGTTGTGCAGCACTGGTCATATATACCTGCCTGTCTGGGGGCCAGGACTATGGATAGGAAGGGCTACTGTTATGGGGGCAGTGGGGAGGACACTGCTTTGGGGACAGTGCAGGGGACACTGCTATGGGGACACTGTGGTCACCTGTTATGGGGGCAGTGGGGAGGACACTGTGGTCACCTGTTATGGGGGCAGTGGGGAGGATACTGCTTTGGGGACACTGTGGTCACCTGTTATGGGGGCAGTGGGGAGGACACTGTGGTCACCTGTTATGGGGGCAGTGGGGAGGACACTGTGGTCACCTGTTATGGGGGCAGTGGGGAGGATACTGCTTTGGGGACACTGTGGTCACCTGGCATGGGGACAGTGGGGAGGATACTGTGGTCACCTGTTATGGGGGCAGTGGGGAGGACACTGCTATGGGGACACTGTGGTCACCTGTTATGGGGGCAGTGGGGAGGACACTGCTATGGGGACACTGTGGTCACCTGTTATGGGGGCAGTGGGGAGGACACTGCTATGGGGACACTGTGGTCACCTGTTATGGGGGCAGTGGGGAGGATACTGTGGTCACCTGTTATGGGGGCAGTGGGGAGGACACTGCTTTGGGGACACTGTGGTCACCTGTTATGGGGGCAGTGGGGAGGATACTGTGGTCACCTGTTATGGGGGCAGTGGGGAGGACACTGCTTTGGGGACACTGTGGTCACCTGTTATGGGGGCAGTGGGGAGGACACTGCTGTGGGGACACTGTTATGGGGGCAGTGGGGAGGACACTGTGGTCACCTGTTATGGGGGCAGTGGGGAGGACACTGTGGTCACCTGTTATGGGGGCAGTGGGGAGGATACTGTGGTCACCTGTTATGGGGGCAGTGGGGAGGGCACTGCTGTGGGGACACTGTTATGGGGGCAGCACAGCTGTTACTATACAGACAATGGCTCTGGCAGGGAAGTGGTCTCTACAGACATGCGGCCAGTTGCTGACAGCGCTGCTCTCCGCAGCTACTAGCTCCCTGGTGACTGCAGAGTATAAATATATACAGGCTGATGGCGTCAGATCATGCCGGACCCCCACACAAGGGAGCAGCACCTCAGTCATACTGCACTGCCGGGTCACCTGTTGCGGTCTCCCTGTGACCTTCCTCCCCCTCCTGCAGGGGCTCCGGCGGCTCTCCTCTTACCTGGGCTCAACTTCCCATCCTGCTGCCAGCACCTCCTCAGTGCGCTGACAGCGGAGGGCGGAAACAGGCAGGAAGGCGGCCATCTTTACTCCTGGCAGGTGTGAGCGAACAGCGCTCCCTACTGCCTTGCAGAGTCCCCGCTGCCGCCTGTATTATAGCAGCAGCAGCGGGGACACCGTCCCGGTAGATCCGCACAGACGTAGTCTGTTATCTGCCCCAAAAATAGACAGGAAAAGAGGTTAATAAAGCCCGGGCTAGAGTAAACCGTCTATGCCCAATGTGGTGCAGTTAGCTGCACCTGGAGGAATGCCTCATACTGCATAGTTTAACCTGATGGGGCCAGAACATCTGTGGTATAAAGTTCCACTTGAGTGAATCACTATGTGGCTCCATCATGCCACAGCGACACCCCGATAGCCACAATTGTACGCGATCCTTATTGACTGTAGGAGGAGGAAAAGGCAACAACGTACATAAATCTAGGCTACTGTTACGTGACGAGCTTCTATTCTAGCGTCGCACTGCGGTGTCAGTGTATGTTTACCGGGAGCGCTCCGGTGACATACAGCTAATAGAGCCATAAGCCCCCATTCACTCAATGGAGGACTACTTGGCGTCTCTTCAGGTGGTTTCCATCAGGGTTGCCATTTTTTTACTGCATGGAATACTTGTGCCTAAGTGAAGGAAAGAGGGGACTCAAGCAGGGTCACCAGACCCAATTTTTAATTTTTCAGACAGCTTAACCCAAAATTACAGACAGACAGTGTTTTTAACGGACATGTTGGAGAACCATACTAAATGAAAAAGATTATAATAAGTGATGCATGTTTATAGGTCACAAACTGGTATGAACTTGTGCAGAATTTACCATGAGATGTAACATCTGCAGTCGGGATAACCTGATCAAGTACCACCAGTCCCCAAAAAAGTTACAGACACATCTACTTTTTTCATGGACACTAAAAAAGTGCCTTATTTTTACGGACTGTCCAGGAATTGCTGGTCGGTTGGCAGCCCTGGACTCAAGCCAGACCCCCCAACACTCAAACAGGATAAGCAGCCAGTGTAACAGACCTGGAGATCACAATGTCTTCACACTACAAGCAGAGAATCAAGAAGCAGCTCATGATGGAGGGAAGACAATGGAAGTATTAGGGAATGTTTCACCCTTGACTTGAGATGCGCACCTATGCTGTTTTAATCTAAAAAGGGATACAATGTAAATAGGCCTAAGAGGTGTCATTTCTATCACTCCAGCTGACAGTTGCCATTACTTATGGCAATTTTAGGCTCTTATATGGCTGTTCGACCACAAAAGCTTAACTTGAAAAGCTCAAGGCAAGCACGACTTGCACTGACATGGACACCAAAGTCCCTTTAGAAGTTCAGGATGTGGTAACCAGATGCCTTTTACAGGCAAAGAGCTTCAGGCTAATTTCACATGGGCAAGTGCAATATTGGGCCGCGAAACTCAGTCCAACATCGCAGTTGCGAACGTGAAATTTTTTTCCCATGGATGCGCCAGTTTTTTTTGTGTTAAAACCACCTCACTTCACTTCAGGAAAGTAGCGATCAGAGGTTTGGCATGTTTTCCATGGGAAACTTTGCATCTCACGCCGTGCAATGCTTTGTCAGCCCCATCGAAAATAATGGGCAATGCAGGGGAACTCCCAAAGATAGGACATGCCGCAATTTTTTTTCCTGCAATGCAAGGGAAAAAAATGCTCATGTCTATGACCCTATTCAAAAGAATGGGGTTCATATTCATCCAAGATTTGTGCATCTTACACGATTTTCTCTACCATGTGAAAGCGGCCTCCGTGTTCAGTGAGCCCATTCTGTAAGCTTGTATGCCCAACCACTTCACTGCCAGATTATTAAACTTTATAGAGTAACCGCACTTTAAAAAAAAAAAAAAAAAAGAATGGCAACTATAAGCATTGCAATAGATTTTATCAGCCAATTCTGTACATTTTTCATACAAAAACCCACATCAGCTATGCACCTCGGTGAAGACGTGGCTCAGAAATCAATCTTCAGCTAGCTAACTGCATAGCTGAAGAGGGAGCTCCAGCTGTACCTGCACCCTTCTCTCTAGTGCAGGCACAGCTGTTTCCATATAGCAATTTATAAAGCCTGCTTTATTCTGTATTTTTTAAATTCTCAACTACCAATCTGTCCCACTGCTGCTTTCATTCCTCTATTGCCTCCGCTGCTCGTCCCCCGGCGCTGTACTTGTGATCGCTCAGCCACTCACAGACTTCAGCAGTGATTCTTCTATGGCTGCTAAGGCCTGTGAGTGACTGGCTGGTCACGTGCACAATGAACGGCACCTAATTCTGCCTTTGCTGCAGAGCGGCACACTGCCCCCACTGCTAGTGTGATGGTCTGCGGGGCCCATCACTTAAAACAGTCAATCACCCTTAGTAGTGGTATGAGGGACAATGACAGCTCAGCGATATGTTCAGGACATCCTGCAGCCATATGTGTTCCTGTCATGGTGGTTTCCAAGAGCATTGTTACGTTCCTGTGAACATCAACCTACATGGATGCAACCAAAATAAGGGCTGGAGAGAAAGGAAGGAGAGAGGAATGGGATGTGCATACACGCAGGACACCAACAACAATATAAACTGAACATGCATGCAAACAACAAAATAACTGTAATGGGTATTAGTGTAGTATGCCTTCACCGGAAGTATGGGTTGGGCCGCCTAAGCTACAGGTAATGCCCGGGTCACACCCAAAAGCTTCCCAATGACGCTCGCTCACTCACCCCCTTTCTCCGCGTCCTGCCCTTCATCATACGGCAGCAGCAGCTGCATCCCGCACGGAACTCTGCAGCTCCCTTGCCTCCGCTCACCCCGGCAGCCCACCCGAGCCTGCTCGGATCACTAAGCAGTTACTTGAGAAGAGCAATGCTCGCTCGAGTACCTGCCTTACCGAGTAGGCTCGCTTATCTCTAATAGTGAATCATATTCCATTTTTCTAATCTGTTTGTATTTTTTCATTGCAATTTTTTAATTCTATTGCCTGTGCCATGACTGTGGGGGCTGCCATCAGTTAACAGCATTTGAAGACAAGCTTTATAGCATATCATTCTTATTCTCACAATGGACAGGAGGGGACCCATTGACTTGTATTGGATACTACTCTAGACATGTTCAGAGGTCATTGTGCAGATAAGCTGTGATGACATTATGAATGGTAGATCCTGTGTTCTCTATATATAGGTGCACGATCATCCTGCTTGCTATAATGAGGTGTCTCCTGAAAAGTCCTGGAAGTGTCAGACTATTATTAGGCTTTATTAATTTGTCAGTGTAAATACTGCAAGATTTAGGACTTGTTTTTATATAGACCATAAGATTTAAATAAAATCACCAAAAATTGCTAAAAAATATATTTAAGATAGGAACTTTATTTATAGACAATTTTTTGATGATACATTCTCTTTAAAAGGTGACTTCAGTGGGAAATGAGAACAGTGCCTGCAATAACAATCTAGGCCACTGTAAGGAGCTGCCTTCTTCTAGTGCTGTACACAGTGGCAGCAGCCTGGCAAACAGCTGATTGACAGGGGTCCCAAGCAGCAGACCCCAACACGAAAGGTCATCAATACTTCAAAGCTGGGCAATAGCAATTCTGATACAGATAAAACAGATCAACTGCATCGTATACAAGATACCATTATTCTTTTTTTCAAAGGTCAGTGTAAACGTTAGTAAATTGACTTTAAAGACCATCTGATGACATTTAGCCACTCACATAAACCTTATTCTTTTGCTCTGTAGTTTGAGACAAAAGTGAATGTGAACAGATCGAAATTATTTCTGCGATTACACACAAAAATGATAGACTGATAACACTGCCGCAGTCATGTGCACATTTGATATAGGTCCTCCAAAAATGTAATTCTATCTAAAGTGCAGGGTAACATTTTATAGAAACATTTCTCAACTCCAGGATCGTACCATTGATAAGGACTGTATGTTGGAACAGTGATTTACAGTGGCTGTCTTACTGTGGAAACTTTATTTCACACTGAAGGTGACCCGACAATCAGCACATCACCGTAGGTCTGGCTTCAGTACCCAGCTATGTATGGCCAAATTGTATATATCCACAGTGTAAGGATGCTATAAAGATATACTAATCAGTACATTTTTTTTGTACTGTAGATTTAAAGGGATTAAAGATTGATTTACTTTCAAGCTTTCACAATAAGGCTGGTTTCACATGAGCGACAAAATCGTGCGATTTTCTTGCAATGCGACATCGCTACAAATCACATGTATGTGAAGCCCATGCTTTCCTGTGGGTTCCTTCACATTAGAGAGGTTTTGTAGCCTGCTACATTACAAGAAAAAAAATTTCACAAGTTGCTGAATATAGCCGCTATTTGCGAGGTTTTGTAGCCCATGTTTCCCTATGGAGCCTTCCTATGTGTTGCATCCCACGAAAACACCATTCATTGAAAGGCGGTGATTGGCTGAGCTGCAGCGCTCCAGAACCAATCACAGCCAAGGCTTCCTGGAGGCGGGGATTTTGAATCTCCAAACCAGGAAGCACTGAGGGAAAACTTCAAGCAAGTCTGCCGAAGCATCAGGGGAGGCATATATCTATATTACTCCCCAAATCCACACCATTCGCAACCTGATTGGTTGTTTGGATTTACTCATTCCCGGTGATTGGTTATTTGGGTTGGCTGATTCACGGTGATTGGTTATTCGAGTTGGCTGATTCACAGGGATTGGTTGTTTAGGTTGGCTCATGTAGAAGTGGGGAGTAAAATATGCTCAGGGGAGACGCGTGGGAAGTGGACAGCATATGTTAGGTGATGTATTCTTTTTTTTTTTGTTATTTCTAGGCAGCTAGGGCTTATTTTCAGGGTAGGGCTTACATCTCAATCCCCCCCAAAATCCCAGCAAAAGAGCACTACAAAGTCGTGCAACTTTGTAGTGACACACGATTTTCTTGCGGCGATATTGCTGTCGCCTGTGCAGAAGAGGCCTAAGTAACACAATGTGTGGGTTGGTTTGCACAAGACAGTTTAGGTGAACCCTTAATTCTGTTCTTTTTATGGTTTAATGTTACTGAATTGTAATTCATGACATTCACAGTAATACACTGCAATCCTTTCTGTCATGCGGTAGTTGTATGCAGCATTTTTTCCTTAAGAAAAATAGCTAAAAAAAACAACAAACTAGTATTAGGGAAATAAATACTATATCCTCCTGGTATGGCAAACCAAGACTTAGGCCGGGCTCACACGAACGTATCTAGCAGCGTGCAGGCATACTGGTTGCATACCACCCATAGCCATGTACTATCTTGGCGTGTATGTGCACTTAATACGCTGCAATTTTTCTTGTGCACATATTCTTCATAGATCATCTAAGGGGCAACATGGCAGTCTATGGCAGATTGGTAGAGTGTATTACGCCTGTAAGACCGCGTGCGCCTTTATGTTGGAGAAGCAGGACAAAAACCTAAGGCCAGGATGAGGAGCCTATGAATGCTGCAGCCTTTGCATGGTTTACATTGGTCTACCAAAACTACTCTTTCTCAAAATGCCACAGTTTTCATAGCAGTTGTTTATTGAAGTGAATGGGACAAGCCTATAGTACGCGGGACGGCTGCTGCAAATCCGGCATTCTGAGCACTGACAAGATTGTTCTCAGATATGAACACTGAAGAGGCTGCAGCACACACGAGTGCCGTAGCCCCTTCAATCAGCTGATCACCAGGGATCCTGAGAAGCAGATCCCCGCGATCAGATGTGGCTTATCCTGATGATAGACCATACATCTTTAAAGACTGGGTAATGTCCCTTTAACCCCTTCATGACGCGGCCCCTTTTTCTTTTTCCATTTTCGCTTTTTCCTCCCCTCTTCAAAAAAAATTGTAACTCCTTTATTTATCCATCGACGTCGCTGCATGAGGGCTTGTTTTTTGCGGGACGAGTTGTATTTTTCAATGGTGCCATTTAATGTTCCATATAATGTACTGAAAAACTTTTTAAAAATTCTAAGCGGAGTAAAATGAAAAAAAAAAAAAAAAAAAAGGCATTCGGCCATCTTTCAGTGCGTCTTGTTTCTACGGCGCACAAACTGCAACTACAACCAGCGATGCTTTGATCGCTCCTGCAGTATAACGTAATGCTATAGCATTACGTCATACTGCCATTTGACAGGCAGTCTGGGATGGGGATGGCTTGATAGGCAGTCTGCTAAGGTAGCCCTGGGGCCTTTCAGAAGGCCCCAGCTGCCATGACACCTGCACGGCTCCCCTGATCTCACCGGATTTAAATGCCGCTGTTAGAATTGACAGCGGCATTTAAATGGTTAATAGCTGCGATCGGCCGATAGCGGCTATTGGCCGCGGGTGTCAGCTGTAATAAACAGCTGACGCCCACGCTGTATGAAGAGAGGTCGCCCCGCGACCTCTCTTCATACATACCCAGACGCTCCATGACGTACCATTACGTCCTGGAGCGGGAAGGGGTTAATGTCATCCAATTACAAAAATGATTTACATGCAAAAAAAATACATGGATTGGAAAATAAAACAAAAGCAAATGTGTCATTTAAGTATTCATGGAATGAAACTGCAAGATAGTAAAGGGAATGTGTGATTAGAAATTGAAGTATTATATAAATTTTTTTTTTATATATTAAACATATTTAAAGGGGTTGTCACAGTCCATTTATATAGATTTTTAATTCGTACAAAAACAATAAAGGTTCCTATCCGCCCCTCTCCCGACTCCCCACTGTGTCCAGTGCAGCAGCTCCTGTCTCCACTCTGATACAGTGTTGATAGGTTGTTGCAGCCAATTACAGACATTAGCATTCAAAAGCCGAAGTCTGAATGGCTGCAACAACCTGTGACATCGCAATGGGGAGGATAGAGCCCTGGGAAGGATAGAGCTCTGGGGAGTTAGGACAAGATAGTAAGGAATATTTTATTACTTTTATACATGGGGAACACAAATTGAAAAAAAATACTTGAACAGCCCCTTTAAGTTTTTTGGGGGGAATCCTAATATTCTGCAGTTTTCACAAGGACCACTAAGAGTCCTTGTGAAACACACTTGTGCTTGAGGTTCCACTTTTCTACTCCATTTAGGGAGCAGGAAAGGGGAATCCCTGCAGCCAAATGTCTCAGGATGGAACCAAACAGCACCAAATGGACCTCATTGACTACAATCGGGTCCGTTTGATTTCCATACAGCTGCCCAGCCTTTGGGTAGAAGGAAAAGCGCTGCCTGCAGGGCTTTTTCTTCTAGTACTTTGAGCCGGGTCTGCAACACAACCTCCGGCCACAAGTTGCAAAGCAGATGTGAAACCGGCCTTAACTTCTTGTTTTGTACACAAATCTTTTCAGCAGTCATTTTATCACCAAAAGGGCGGGATTATATTGAAGGGTAACAAATATATCTGGATAACAGCAACTGAGGCAAGATGGCTGCCCCACTATAGATTTTTCTTATATTTTCTGTACATGACAAATAGAAAAGTGGAATGTGCTTCACTATCTGGTTTTAATTAGTCAAAAGAAAAAAATATATATATATGATATATTCCATATGAAGAGTAGCTGCACTTTTCACAAACTTTTGACATGTCTGAGAGACATATCAAAAATTTTAATCAGTGGAAGCCCCACTGCTGAGACCCCAGCTGATCTCTAGAACCGGGGGGCTGCAGTGCTCAACAGAGCCCTGTGCACCTTCAACTGTCTCCCATGCTTTTAGGCTCCTCCTGGCAGCTGAAGGCTGCCTCATCGAAGTGTATAGACACCCATACGAGACTGTCAAATTGATTGATTGTTTCTGTATATACACACACAACACTACACTGGTTTATATAAATTGCCTAGCTTATGCCAACACAGTTCTAATATCACCAGATATTTCAAGTAAATTGGACATAAACTCTGTTGCACTGACTAGCATGGTGCAAGAGCAATTATTATCACTGATAAGATAATCAAAATTTAAATAAACTCAACTATCATACTTTTTTCTATTCACAATGGGTAAACTATGCTACTATATGCCATAGTGCTCTTTCCCACGAGCGTATATCGGCCGGTTGTTTTCACGGCCGGCTGATATACGCTGTGATGTGACGCATTGGATTCCAATGCATCAGATTACATGGCCGTATTCCTGATATGTAAAAGCGCCCAGCCAGGCCAATATAGCACGGGGCGTTTTTACGTCTGGCCCAAAAGATAGTCCAGCATACGTCGGCCGCTGCATGGGCTCCTATGGGAGCCAATGGCAGCAGCCCTCTGTTCTCCTCCCCCCTCACAGGCTCACCTCTGCTCCCCTCCCCATCCGTTCTTCGCAATGGGAGGGGGCAGGACAGGAATGGAGCTAAGCACTGTCCCGCCTCCTCCCATTGCTGGCTGCGGACAAGGAGTGGGACATGTGCGTTTTGTCTTTTCACGGACAGGGGAAAAAAAATTAAAAATCACATCATGTCCTATTGTGGTGCGATTCCTAGATCAGAACTGCCCTTTTTCAAGTTAATGGGTCCCTAAAAAAAAGAAATCACCGGCATTGTTAGCAAGTGCGTTTTGTTTTTCTTTTAGCCACCGATTGACTTCAGGAGTGTTTTAAATTACACCAGTTGGGCCATTGAATATAATTTTTTTATATGCCTTTTTTAAAAACGGACTTAGATGACACTTGCGCAAAAGTGGATGCAAAATGCACACACACTTGTAATGAAGTTGGTCAGTTTTTTATTGATCAAAAATTGCACATGTCTGTATGAATGAGACCTTATAAAAAGCCGCAGTGTTCACACATGCCATCAAGCTATCAGACTGAGGGCCCAGTACTATGCACCTTACTAGAACATTAATAGATCAAGCACTTGAAAAAAGCTGCATGGATAAATTTAAGGTCCTTTTAGATGGACCAGTTCTCAGCCCGATGGATGAGTGCATATTGTCAGAGCATGGTGACGGGTGCAAGTTTAAAATTCTGAGTCGCTGGTATGGGGAAGAATGATAGTACAACCATTCGTCCCGATAGAACAGTCGTTTGCCGGCTGTACATCTGGTTCATACAGAGAGATGTATAACCAAACAGCGAGCATTCTCATATCTACAAAACACCACAAATGAGGCAAGGTACATGCAATTGCTAGTCTGCTGGCCGATTGTTGTCCCCTTTACACGGCCCAATGATTGGGTGGGCAAAAGTTCATTGTAAAAGGAGTCTTAAGTCACAATGGGTGTTAAATTTGCACTTCTCAGAAATAAAGTCATAAAAAGTAATTTTATTTGCAGTTTGTTCTGCCAGTTAGGACCACAGCTTGTAAGTAGAAACATGAAGTCATATAGTCAAAGAAATTTGGTCGTAGAAAATTCTGTAGTGTTATGTACAAGACAACAGGGTAAAAGCAATCTCTAAACTTCAGAAGGTCAGGAGCCCTTGGGGACCTGTTCTATCACATACAAGAAAACAGCAATCCATTACATGTATATAAATAAAAACTTAAATTAACAGTTCATTCTATACATTGATTTAAAAGGATTTTGGCAGAAGCTTTTTGCCCTTCAAATTGCCACCATTACCTGACCATTCCGCCCATGGGCCTTTTTAAAAAAAGTCACAATAGCCCAAGCAGTTTTTTGTTTTTTTTTAAACCAAACTCAGCATCCCCTTGGGCCAATTGGGACACCATTAGAAAGCACATGAGTGGACGGTTAGGTAGCGATAGTGGTTTAGAGGGCAAAAAGTTCCTGACAGGTTCCCTTTAACCTGTAAACAGCATTCTATTTGTCTTGCATCCCCTCCAACCAATCATTGTCAAGCTAGCAATACTGCTGGAGCATGAATAAGAACTGCTCTACTGGGGACAGACATGTAGGGATGAGTGAAAACAGTTGTTTATTACAGCGGGTGAACACTAATTATTTCCATGGTTTGCAGTGCGGGCTGATGCTGCGGATGGATCGGGAACTGATGGAACTGGCAGACGATGGGACTTGGCTGTTTCTTGAGTTGGCCGTTTTTGACTCAGATCTTCCAGTAGATAATCTGCTGAGACGGCCTAAAGGCAACAAAGAGAGCGGTCATGCAATCTATATTGCAGGCACTATTCAGTCAAGTCTATATTTAGGTTCCTGGTTCTTAAAAGTAGACCCATCAGGAATTTTTGGTCTATATTTTAGAAAGTGAAAGTGCAAAAAAAGTTAAATAAATACATAGTAGTACAGCACTGACAACCACGTTTGGAATATTTAATTCACTGTACACGTAAGGAAAACGCTGTGCGTCAGTGTATGCAGCAGGCTCTGGAGTCGAGCCTACTCAATACGGGGTTGGTGTCAGCTGTCTGACTGCCGGCATCCAGTTGAAACAGCTGGAATCAGAGAGGACTCCAATTCTGACCAATGATTTAGATGCCGCTGTCAGGGCTTAAGAGAATGCCTGTAAATGTATTATATGCTGCAATATGCTGTGAAGTATTGCAGTATATTGGACATGCAATCAGATAATCGTTAGTTCAAGTGCCCTATGGGAATTAAGTAAAAACATGGTTTTCCCACTACAGGGAAATGGACACGTGTCTACAGACAGGGTGAGATATTTTAAAGAAGAAAAAAAACACTAGTGCAAACTTTGTAGAACCTAGAGCCTTATACAGTGTAATATTACAATAACTGGCAGAGGAACTCCAGCAACCAGCCCTCTCAGAGGGCGCAACACTTCAGTTCTGTCCGAAATCAGCACTGACCTTGATGGGCAACAGAATTACAGTACTAGGAATGTGTTGACTGGATTTAAAAACACACGCAATCATTATGGAGCAACTCCAGGAAACACGCAATCATTATGGAGCAACTCCAGGAAAACACATTTTCCATCACTGCAACCTTCACCTGATTGCCCATCACTCTGGATGCCTTGTGTGTACATTGTGCTCTTTTCCATGAAGTGCAGCCACCTGCCTAAGGCCGCCTGCACACGGGTGGAAATTCTGCAGCGGGATTTCCCGTGGAATCTCCGCCTGTAGAAGCTGCCATAGGATTGCATTAGAAAACGCAATTCTAGGCAGAAGGCTGCGATTTGTCCTCGCAAAATCTCGCGCAGCAAACAAATCGCAGCATGCGCTATTTCTGTGCGGGGCCCGCAGAGCCCTGCACAGAAATCTCACTCCCCGGCCACCGGCTCCGGTCTGCGCATGCGCCGGCTGCCTGGCAGGCGACGCATCAAACAGCCGGAGCCACGGAAGCAGGTGAGTACGTGCTGCTCTCTGCAGGGGCTCGGGTCGGGTCCCGCTGCGAGAATTCTCGCAGCCGGATCCGACCCGGCGGTCTGCAGGCGGCCTAATACTTATGGGACAGCATCTTTAGAATTAGATCTTTCTCCGTTTTCTCTTCCTACAGGGACGTCCCGTAGTTTCTATTGGTACCTTTTTGGAGTACCTTAAACTTTTCAAACTTTTTTTTTTCCATTTTTTTCTTGGAGACAGGGGTAACAAAAAAAGGGTAATTCTGGCATTTTGTTTTGTTTTTTTCCCTGACAGCTTTCACCGTAAATAATGCGTTTCTTTGACAGATCGGACTTTTATGAATGCAATGATACCAAATATAATTTTAAAAAAATCTAAATTCAAAAGAAAAAAAACAAAAAAAACCAAACACGACAAGGTTTTTTTTTTTTTTCTTCAAAGGTTTTATTACCTTTAATTTCTTTTAAATAAAAAAAAAAAAAAGAAAATTTTCCTAAATTGAGTTTTACTTTCTTTCAGATTTTTTTTTAGTCCCAATAGCAGACAAGAACTTTGATAGTTTGATTACTCCTGTAATATGATGTAATACCATAGTATTAACATTATACATTATACTGTGATCTGACAGGCAATCAAGCCAGGCAATCTGCCATGACAGCCCTCGGGGCTTTCTGAAGGCCCATGGCTGTCATGGCAACCTCACGGCACCCCACAATCTCATCTTGGGGAGCCTTTTGGGACCCCCGTACATCAATCAGGGTATTTAAATGCCTGTCAGAATTTACAGCAGCATTTAAAGGGTCAACAGCTCCGATCAGCATTGGTGCTAATCAAAGCTGTTGCGGGCGGGTGTCAGCTGTAATAACAGCCTGCACCCACAGTGTAAGGAGAGGGGTCGACTCCCGATCTGCCCCCATACAAACCCCGAACTTGCGTAGTGTAAATGTGCCGCCTGAAGTGTTAAGGGGTTAAAGGGTCTTTTCCATAAATATTTTGTTAGCAGCATTTACAACAGAGAAATGTGAATAAATAAAAAAAAAGCGTAATCCCCTAACCCAGTCATAGATCAATAAAGATTGTGCAAATCGGTATTTCTGCAATGCACAACAGTTTTCTATGTTACATTGTTCCGGAGTTATAGTACTTCTTGCCTATTTTGCTGTTGGTTTCTATTGCTGTAGGCCATGTCCACTTGTGTAATTGGTTTCTGCAGCCAATCAAAAGCGAACAAGAATCCCTGCCTCCTCCTGTGATCAAACCACATTGGCACTCCCGACATCTTTGTCCCAGTCCTGCCAATGTCAGTCATCTGATTTAGGCCGCATGTACCCGACCGGGTCGGATTGTGCATGCGGACTCCTGCAGTGGAATCCGACCCAGTGCCCGGTTGGTGACCCCTGCATACCTGTCCAGATTCTTTTTTTCTGTGCTGCGGATGTGGCGGGCCGTGGTGCCAGCGCACATGCGCAATATAAATTATGCCTCTGCATTACTAGGATCCATTACAATGACGTGGATCCCATGGCCTTTCTGCAATGATGATTGTGGAAGGGCTGCGGGATGACTGTCTTTCACTGACTTCAATGGAAGCTGTCCATGCGTAGCCTTTAGAGATGAGCGAGTATACTCGCTAAAGGCAATTGCTCGAGCGAGCATTGCCTTTAGCGAGTACCTGCCCGCTCGAGACAGAAGGTTCGGGTGCCGGTGCGGGGGAGCGGTGAGTAGCGGCAGTCAGCAGGAGGGCGCAAGGGGGAGAGAGAGGGAGAGAGAGATCTCTCCTCTCCGTTCCTCCCCGCTCTCCCCCGCAACTCCGTGCCCGCCACCGGCACCCGAACCTTCAGTCTGGAGCGGGCAGGTACTCGCTAAAGGCAATGCTCACTCGAACAATTGCCTTTAGCGAGTATACTCGCTCATCTCTAGTAGTCTGCACTAAAATAAAGCTTGCTGCGATTTTACCTCCGCAAGCAGAAAAAAAAAAAAAAAGAAAATGGACATTCGCTCCAGATTCCGCAGCAAGAATCTGGCCGTGTGCATTCGGCCTAAAACACAAGCATCACACAGGGCTCTTGGTTACATACATTACAGCAAAAAGGTGAAAGCATGCATTGTGAAAGAAACCAATTTGCTTTGACAGAGGGAAAAAGTACCCTGTTGGAAGAGGGGTAAGAGTGAGTACTCACTGGCAGTGTCTGTTGGCATGAGCAATCTTTCTAGGTGTTGCTCTATTTTTTCCAGATCTTCACTGGAAAATCTCCATTTGTTCTCCGCTGCTGTGGTAGGTGGTCTTGGAGTGCTTTGTTTGCGAGCAGATTTGGATTTGGTTGGTTGGGGTAGGCAGGTGACTGGGAATGAACCAGTTGTAAGGCCATCTGGGAATTTTTGAGCTATGACTTTCAAACCTGTGCAAGAATGACTCATGTGAACATATCATATGCAGAATTTACTACTTTTAAAGAATTTATCCAAAAGCAGGACAGCTTTCATATACAACCCCGCATAATCTGCATAAAGCAGCAGTCTATGTAGTGCCGACTCCAAGAGATTGTAATAACTAACAATGCTAATGACACTGAATGTCAACTAAATCATTGCTTACATTTAGAACCATACCCCCCCCCCCCCACCTTCCCCGCACCCCTGTCCACCATTAATCACATGAGGTCTTATTTTTTAACAGGAGTAAATAAATCCATCCCTTTACCTCCAGAAAGCATGAATACATTCTCAAATCCTCGCTCACACATTGTTGTTGCGGCTAGGCTGGATATCCTCTCATCTTCATCATACAGGATAATTATTTTTCCATGGGCATTTTTCTTAATATAGTTAAGTCGAAAAGGTAATAAGTAATTATTATACTAATGTCTTGTACAGTGGAAGAGACTATTCATTATGCAACCAGGTAGGCCTCATTCATCTGTCCGAATGCGTAAAACGCTGCGTGCATTATGCAGCGTTTTACCGCTGTGAGAGTTGGCTATCGCTGCATATGGTAGCAATTGTGCACTGCATGACAGCATATATCATGTGAATTTTTTATATATATATATATATATATATATATATATATATATATATATATATATATATATATATATATATATATATATATAAATTTAATTCCCTCCTCTGTTTTATAGATAGAGCAGGAAATTGCGTATTCCCTGTATTGCGTATGTACAGCATTTACTATCCAACCAATAGATATAGAGCTATATGCGCGTAATAGGCGGTAAAATAGAACATGCTGCTTTCTTCTCGCGTGTATTATACGCAATGTATATACACAGATGTGAATGATCGATGTACTCCATTCACTGCATATTACACGCTACATATTTACACTTCTGTGAATGAACCCTTAGTAGTTCCAGCAACAGTTGGTGAAATGAGCCACACTGCCAACTCTTCTCCTCAGCATATAGATAGCATAAGGCAGAGGCTCAAAAAATTCCATTATCCGAAAAAGATAGCTTTATGAAAGCATGGACAGACATCACTAAACCTCTGCACTACTGTAGTAACAGGTAATCAATTGGGAAAAAAGTCTGAATGCCGGACTGAAGCATCACAGATTTTCAGTGAAAATACAAAATAAGTTTACAAGAAAAATATAGTCTAGAAGTACTCAAGAAATTGCTTCTAATGGGTGGTGGGATCCTTCTCAAGCACTTCTCGGGAATGCAGTGTTACTTCTAACAGTCAACAGTAAAACTATTGTCTATTTACTGTTAGACAATTGTCCTCTCCATCAATAATACATAAAATTAACATGTATTATATATAAAATGTAAAAAGTACCTGGGCCAGGATTTTGCTGTACAAAAGGTTGTAAAATTTGGCGCACGTTTTCTTTTGTACAAAAATTTGTAATTTTCTATCGCAGTTTAAAACCAAGCTCATCGCTTTTCAAAAACATGAATTTGGTAGGCTCTCAGAGCTTGTCGCTGGAGTGGATTTCACTTTCAGGCACACGGACACAAAATATGCGCCAAATTTATTGTGAAATAGTGTGCTGTCACAATAAATCTTGGTCAGAATTCTTAGTATATAGAGCGATACAAAAGGATACATAATTTAGGATTTCTTGTGAGAATGGATTCATTGTTCTAGCAAGCATTGCAGTCGGGTAGTTGTAGCCTGCAGATGCAAAGACAAATAATGACATTATACAGAGCACACCACAATATTATGTTACAGGACAAGATTTACAGAATACTGTATACCTTATAAATGGCTGGAATAGAGGTGGAAAGATTAATTTATCAGTCTTGAAAGGATTTGGGGAAAAATTTAAGTGACACCCTCTACATTGACGTTTTACAAAGCCATCGAGGTAGATCATGCATTGGGGCTTCTTCACACCACCTTGTTTGCGCACCCATTTCAATGGGTTCATTCTCATAAGTGAGTTTTGAGAACGGATTTTGTGCGTGCGCAAAAAAAAAAAAAAAAAAAGGTCCTGCTTTTTGCGCAGCAAAACTGCCATAGGAGTCTATGGCAGGGCGAAATTACGCAAGAGGAAGGGTGTGCCACTGCGCAAAACACAGGAAAAGGAGGCAGCAGGCCCTTATTAGGCTTCAAATAGCCATTAACTTCTACGGAAAGGGTGCGTCTCACAAACGTGTAAACCGGCCCAGTAATATGCACAGACATGCAAGCAACAGGCCGATTATGTTG
This sequence comes from Eleutherodactylus coqui, assembly GCF_035609145.1. Lineage (NCBI taxonomy): Eukaryota > Metazoa > Chordata > Amphibia > Anura > Eleutherodactylidae > Eleutherodactylus > Eleutherodactylus coqui. Next base: position 195,840,047 of record NC_089838.1, read on the forward strand.
CTCTTTAAGCCTTGTTCATGCGCAATACACTGCGGCGAGTGTATTTGTGCTAATGCTAGTGTGTCTCTGCCCTTATGGTGGTTTCACATCTGCATTGCGGAATTTGCGTTCCTGCTCCATTCGGGAACCTGGAAAGGGGAATCCCAGCGTCTGAACAGCGCCTACTGACTATAATGATGACCTCCCACTTTCCGCCCAGCTGCCTTCTCTCCCAGTATTTTCAGCTGGTTCTGCAATGGAACCTCCGGCCTAGTAGGTCCCCTCTAGAGGGCTTTAATTACATATAAATTATTGTTTAAGTATAAATTACATAATTAAAAGTACCACCATAGAGAGTGATAGCACATATTTAGGTGCTACCACTTAATTGGGTTACTTCTGCAGCTCTTGCATGGGTTTTTGCAGGACCCAACAAATCTGCTGCATGAATATATCCTTATAGTTTCCTTCAGACCGGTGACAGAAAACGCAACAGAAGATTATTTTAAATATGTAGAGTAGTGAAGGCTTTGGCCCCCATGGCCGTCACATTGCACAAATGTGGACAAAAGGATCAGCAGTTACATTGCTCTTCAGAATTATTGTTATGTTTGAGGCTCACCCTAAACTCAAAAAAAAAAAAAAATGAAAACATACACAGCAGTGTGGTACTATATTGCGTCATTGTGTAATTATTTTTTACGCTTTATTTCCCTAAGATTCAGTTAAAGTAAATACAATATCGAGTAACTTTAAATTATACACTGACCTCCAATAATATGGCACTGGTCATAACAATCTCTATCGCGGACATCAAGGAGAAGGAAAGGGCAATCTAGGTATGGTTTGTCCAGGCATCTTGGGCTAGAGAGAAGATCTTTTTTGCTCATATTAGGATCATTTCCCAAGTCTAATTCACCAATTCCACTGATGACACTGGAAAGAGGAAAGCAGCAAAGTGACATAGTGAATAAACCTCCTAAACAATAAAAGCTATATCGAAATCCCATATTTATTTACTTGCATGTAGTTTGTAAATACAAAAGTTAAATTAGTAAGACTACCAAAGTATTAGATCTCATTCCAACAGCCGTATGCGTAGAACGTAGCGTTTTACTGCCATGAGAGCCAGCTTTTGTTGCGTACGGCAGCCATTGTGCACTGTGCATGCCAGCGTATCTCACACACAGCCGTTCACAGTGGGACTTGTTTATTTTTTATTCCCTGCCCCGTCTCATAGCGGTGTTGTGTATTCAACACCGCACATATGCAATGAGAACAATAGGGCTGTGTGCGTGTAATAGGAGGTAAAATAGAACACGCTGCGTGTATTACAAGCAATGAATATTCACAAGTGTGAATGGATTAATGAAAATCAATGTACTTTCATTGACTCCATTCACTGCATATTACGTGCACGTACATCGTAGAGAAAATACTTTAGTGGGAATAAGGCCTTAAACATAAATTATTTAAGATTTATCCTTGACTGGAATTAAGACTTGTGGCTGAAGATAAGAATTTTTTTTCCTCCTACATTTTCTATCTAGGTCCTAGAGGGGATGGTACGATTACTGCAGGAAATTCAAGCTAGTTTCTAAAAAGCAATTCTGTAAAATGAATCTACCGAGTAACTGTTGTTCAAGCAATTCGCTAATAAATAAGTGTAGGGTAACTGAACAATGAGCCAAGTGAAAACTGATCACATTCTGTCCCCTTGTAAAGAATTACATCTATATATATAAAATTGAATGTATGTCTGTCTGTGTGTGTGTGTGTGTCTGTCTGTTTGTCCTTTATGCGCTACTACATCATTCATCCGATCGCCATGAAACTTTGGGAAGTTGTTGAGTACACTCCTGGGAAGATTATAGGCATAGTACATTTATGCTATGATAAATGGCGCGCGTGCGAGCTTCATCGACAGTTACGCCCCCCCCCCCCCCCCACGTAGATCGTTCGATTTCCATCATTGCCACTAATTCTCTCACTTCCCGATATTGTAGAAACTTGAAATTTGGCACGAGCATTGATTATGTCATAAATAGGAAAAGCTAATGGGTCCCAACTCAATTATTCAATTCTAAGCGCCAAAGAATTAGCGTCCAAATTTTACGTACGGAATCTAATTCTCTCACTTCCCAATGTCATAGAAACTTGAAATTTGGCACTAGCATTGATTATGTCATAAATAGGAAAAGCTAATGGGTCCCAACTCGATTATTCAATTCTAAGCGCCAAATAATTAGCGTCCAAATTTTACGTACGGAATCTAATTCTCTCACTTCCCAATGTCATAGAAACTTGAAATTTGGCACTAGCATTGATTATGTCATAAATAGGAAAAGCTAATGGGTCCCAACTCGATTATTCAATTCTAAGCGCCAAATAATTAGCGTCCAAATTTTACGTACGGAATCTAATTCTCTCACTTCCCAATGTCATAGAAACTTGAAATTTGGCACTAGCATTGATTATGTCATAAATAGGAAAAGTTAATGGGTCCCAACTCGATTATTCAATTCTAAGCACAAAATAATTAGCGTTCAAATTTTACATACGGAATCTAATTCTCTCACTTCCTGATGTCATCTATATATATAAAAAGGAATGTATGTCTGTCTGTCTGTCCTTTTTGCGCTACTACACCATTCATCTAATCGCCATGAAACTTTGGGAAGTTGTTGAGTACACTCCTGTGAAGATTACTGGCATAGTACAACTATCCTACGATAGGTGGGGTGCGTGTGAGCGTCGTCGACAGTTATGCCCCCCAGACAAAGATCGTTTGATTTCCATCTCAAGCACAAAAGCAAAAGGCATTACGAGCAACGGGATGCGTGTTCAACTACAAAATGATGCATCCGCCGAACGTTTCACAAGACAATTGCTGGATATTGAGAATGCTGAGGTAAAATGAAAGCTGTGCTGTGATTGGTTGCTATATATTATACCTCTGAGGTAAAATGAAAGCTGTGCTGTGATTGGTTGCTATATATTATACCGCTGAGGTAACATGAAAGCTGTGCTGTGATTGGTTGCTATATATTATACCGCTGAGGTAACATGAAAGCTGTGCTGTGATTGGTTGCTATATATTATACTGCTGAGGTAACATGAAAGCTGCTGTGCTGTGATTGGTTGTTATATATTATACCGCTGAGGTAACTTGAAAGCTGCTATCTAGATATATAAAAACGAATGTGTGTATGTATGTCTGTCTGTCTTTGCAGCAACGCGCGACGGGTACGCTAGTTTGTAATAAACCATATTTAAATTTATGTAATGTAAACATATACAATCCCACAATGGTTACTAACCTCTGCAGTGTAGAGCGTGCAGAATTAACAGATTCTCCTGCTTCTATAGTGTCCACTAACTGGATTGGACTCAGAGGGACATTACAGGGACTTCCTTTTCCATTAGTTCGGTCAGTCACAAGCTCTGCATCCACTTCTGACGTAATGGAATTGCTCTCTAAATAAAAGGTTATAAAAAAACTACTTACTTACAAAATAATTGTGTGTTAAAACATAGGGGCAGATAGAGATGACACCAATCAGCGGGTGTCCATACATAAGGTGATTTAGCCTATCAATGGGAAAATTCTGCATGCAGATTCTCTGATGCAGAACCCACATCAAGAAGAGACATGCAACTTCTTGACGCAGATTCCACATCGAAGAATCTGCATGCAGGATCTTCCCACTGATGGGGCTGTGATGTGGATCCACAGCTCAAGCTAATTAAATCTTTGTTAGAAATTTAAGGCAAGTAATATAGATTTCTATGCTGTATGAACACTGCCTGAGGCCGTTTTCACACAGCCGAGAAAATCAGGAGAGATCTGTGCGTTGCAAGACGCACAAATATGAACCCTATTCATTTGAATGTGGTCATACACATGAGCGATGTTCTCCTGCATGGCACCACGATGCAGGAAACAAATCGCATCATGTTCTATCTGGCTGCGTGATCTCGCATCGCAGCGCCCATTGTTTTCACGTAAAAAAAAAAAAAAAAAAACTTGCATCATTTCAGGGATGCAGGGATCCTCCGGCGCAGCTGTCACAGCTACAGCAGAAGATCACATAGTTCTTCCATTGCTTTCAATGGGGCGGGTTCTGCTGCTGCCGGCCCCATTAAAAACAATGGGTGTGCGATGTGAGATCATGTAGCCAGATAGAACATGACCTCTACATCAGCAGTCCTAGTTTAGCGGATAACCAGACCTCCTATGCCACCAAAGTCATCCAAAAACAAGGCAGTCACAGAGGAATCCAAATAAACCCCAAGGAGTTTTGAACATGAAAGAAAAAGTAAATAATGTAAAAAAAAACAAAACTGTGCACTCATAGGGGTACTGACATTTATAACTTCAATTCATAAGGATAGGAATAATCATTGTCGCCCCTTACTTTGAAGGAGGGGGGTGTGGTATACAGAAGCCCCCTCCTAGTAGTAGCAATCACAAATCTCAAATACTTGCCATCAATTGTAAAATAGAAATAACAGTAATTTACTACTTACTTTGAAGGAGGGGGGGGGGGTGGTATACAGAAGCCCCCTCCTAGTAGTAGTAACCACAGGATTTGGATAATCACTTGTATGTCTGTTCATGGAAATCTATGGATCTATGGACCTAATGCAGATTATCTAAATACTGTGGTTGCTACGACTAGGAGGGGGCTTCTGTATGCCACACCCCAGCCTTCAAAGTAAGGGGCGACAATGATTATTCCTATCCTTATGAATTGAAGTTAGTATCCGTGTCAGGGTGGAGTTCTTTTTACATTATTTACTTTTCCAACCCTGGGGTTTTCACACGGTTGGCAAGCGTGATATGGGAGCAGGATTCATGGTCCCATATCGCGCTGACCTGTGTGAAGCTAGCCTAAGAGGGAAGCAGATGTTTAGAGAGACTGCGATTTAGAAAAAAAAATATAGTTGACTGGAACACCTAATAAAGGAAGTTACAAAACCAATGGAAGGGGATAAAGGCTTAATAGCCTTCTCTTGACATTTGTCACCTTGTCAATAAGGGAATTGGGTGACATAATTGGATACCTAAACCGCTAAAATATTCATTACCTTCCAGTTTCAGCAGCTCCTCGCTCGTAATGTCAGCCCCCTCGCTCTCATCCGATACAGATGCCACTTGAAGTACCTGAACATAATAGAATATTTCAATTCTCCCATAACTATAGAACAATGGATTTCTTTAAAAGCAAATATCGACAAATATTGCTTTTGAAGTTGCTTTGCAATTCAGTGATATGCAATAGATTGTGGAATTGCCACCCCCCACCCCCAAAAAGAAAAAATCCTCCAATTCTCTTACGTATAAAGATACCAAATATATACAGGTTACTCTTGATGACTGATGTCACCATTACTGCTTACAACAAAGATCTCAATTCATGTTTTAAGCCATTTTCCCCTTCCTGGCATCTATGGAGCATCTGTATACGGTGGAAGAACAGTTGGGTGCAATTTTTTTTTTGTTACAACTAGGAGCAGCAAGGAGAACAGCGATTATGGCTTGTGGGTTTGGGAAGCCTCCATTCTGTATCATTGGGGCACAATGTGGCATTCTGATAGGACAGAATGCATGATAAATGTGTGTCCGCACTAGAAGGGGAGGAGGTTTGATAATTTGTTGTACCTTTTCTTTTTATTTTAGGATTTTTGTTTTATTTATTTATTTTTTTAATAGGAATGAGAAAAGTGTTCATTTTTAATTTTCAGAACCTGGCACTTATATGTGGCACCATTTTTGTATTTTTTTTATTAACAAAAAATAATTTCATTCCTTTGTCAAATTAGTAAACTCAACTGATCACTAGCACAACCTGGTCTGGAGAATTGCAATGCAATGTTCTATTAACCCTTTGCAATCCAATTTTGGATTCAGTTTCCTAGGGGGCTTCCTCTTTCTGCCATTATACAATGGCGACATCTTCTGGCTAGAGCCAGTACTGCAGTATTGGACATACTGGAGAGGCGCCCGACAACAGAGCAGCCAGTAATATACCGTAAGAATACCCCGACGGACGTCTTCCGATATCGGAAACCGTACAGCCTTTAATCAGAATGTCTTTAGACGTCAGACGGTGGATTGGAAAGGGTTAAAAGTAATCAACAACAAATTGCCAACTTAAATAGGCAGACTGGAGGTGCAAAGAGGTGAAACTTAACAGACTAATCAGGTTTAGTTATTGAGTAAACATATCAACTACACCTTTCGGTTCAAAGTTTGACGAGCATTTCAATATTCCAAACTTGTGTAGTCATTTCAAAGCATTAATAAAAAAGTCCCTACAGTAATCTTCTTCTGGTTGACCTTGCCTTCCGATAATAGCCTAGATTTGTGCAAACTATGGGCTGTCCTAGCTGTCTAAAAAGACATCTCACTTGACAAACCTAAAGCAGACCACATTTTATATACTGTTGGTAATGTTGCCCAAGAGCTATACTAATACCAAAACCAAAATGTACTAGTAGTCTACAGTGACCTACAGTAGAATGCAGCGTCAAGTCCCTTGGGCATCTAGAGGTGCATACCGGAATCCATGTACAAGTAAGGCTCTTTCAACCCTATCATAGCCTTCGTGGCAGCTTTGCATCTTCTATGGAGGAATCCAATAAGTGAGACGGAGACATTTTTGGTCTGCATTTCACATAGGGAAATTAACTATGCAAAATGGAAATGAGAGGTCTCGGTCTCACACAGTGACCTCTGGTTTGATCCCAGTTCCGTTTCACAATCCATCCTGATGTAGCCAGAGCCCAAGATGACTAAAAAAAGCACAGTGTGAAAAGAGCCCAACAGTGGATGGCACCTAGGATGGAGGGAGATCTATCAGCATAAATCATGTTTACCACCTTAGTGAGGAAGCCAGTTTGAGCTTTAATGACCAACTCATTTTCCCGTTTACTTCATGGTTACATTCCTAGAGCCATAACTTCCTAATTTTTCCATCAACATAAGCATATGAGGCCTTGTTTTTTGTGGGACAAGTTGTATTTTCTAACAGCACCATTTTGGGGTACATCTAATGTATAATGCCATTTGCGTTTTGGATATAGTTTTTACAGCGTTCAGTATGCAATATAATGTGACATTATTCTCTAGGTCACTGCGATTTTGGTGATACCAAGTTCATACACTTTTTTGTATGTTTTACTATTTTTGTACTCTGAATTGCTGCATTCAAATACCTCTAACATTTTTCTTTTTTGCCAAAAGTGCTGCGTGAGGGGATTCCTTTTGTGGTACTAGTTTTTCATGGCGTGCACCATGTGAGTTAAATAACTATCTTTTTTCACTGGGTGATTACGAGTGTGGGGATACCAGATTTGTGATTTTTCTTAATATATTTTTTTTCCTTTTACAAAAGTGGAGTTATGATGTTTTTATTTTTAAATTATTTTTTTGCTAATTTTTAAACACTTTAACTTTTCATTTTCGGCCGCTAGGGAAATTAAACATCAGTATCTTTTATCATTCTTATATACTGTTATAAACTTCAGTATAACAGTGTATTATAAAGCTTGTGAAGTTCAGCCAGAGGCTGAGCCTCATAGGCCACGATAGCTGGCATCAGGAACGAGAGTATAATTTACAGGGGTCCGATGGGTGATCTCTGTCAGCCTTTTATATGCTGCGGTCGCACTGACTACACCATGTAAAAGGGTTAGACAGCGGGGATCAGAGGTCTCTCCAGTCCCCGCTGTTTGAGCAAATGCCAGGCTGTTGTTCAACAGCTAAGCACTCACTCCTCCTGGCACAGAAGACTTGTGCCAGGCTTCTGATGTGGTGCCGTAAAAAGACATCAGAATAAAACCCCTTCATAGCCACCACACAAAGGTTTATGGCGGTCATTGAGGGATTAAATAATATTTAAAAAGAGGACCTCTCAACTATGTTCACTCACCAGTTGGGCAAAGGTAGTGACTTTAATCCGTTTGAAAAGTTCATCTTTTTTATATCTGTAATCTGAGGATATAAAAAATAAATAAATAAAACAATTTAGCAAATTTTCCTAATTAGCATGAAAAAAAAAAAATCAAATCAACTATGATACTGTCCATCTGTACTAGTTGCATAGTATTGAAACATAGGACTGCGGATTAAAAGATACCCGTCAGCTCAAACAGGATTCAAAAGTGCAGGCATCATGTTATAGAGCAGAAGGAGAAGAGCGATGTAGAGTTGTATGCAGAAAAATTCAGTATAACCTCTGTTTTATACGTTATAATCCCTGCAGATTCTGAGTTTAAAGGTCCAGTGGGTGGAGCTATTAGTGATCGACAACTAGCTGTGCATGACTTTGTATTTAGAAACAGCTTCCAATCACTGATCGCTCCACCCACTGGACCTCTAAGCTCAGAATCTGCAGAGATTTATACTGAATCTTTCCCCATAAAACTATATATCAATCTGCTCAGCTCCTCCTGCTCTATAACATGCTGCCTGCAGTTAGGACTGCTTCTTCAAGCTGACAGGTTCCATGTAAAGATACTCAAACACACAACCGTTCAGCTCCGACTGCAGTTAACCCCACATCCAAATCCCTCGTACAGAGAGATGGCTCAATGATTCTGTACAGAAATGTTTTTGTATGGGAAAGAAAACCACCTCTACATAGTCAGATCCAACAACCCTCAATCCCATTTCCATGTAATAAAAGGGCCAAATGGTTACCAGCATCTACAGGCAACACAGTTTACTTTAGACCATGTTGTTGATTAATAATAAAACCAATTTAAGCAAGTAGAAGATAAAAAACAGACATACAACACCCCCCCCCCCCCGAAAAGTAACATACTAGCGAGAAGGTTCTGTATGACTAGCACACATACACACTACAACGATACAATGCATTACCTGGTTCCGTCTGACCAGAAGCCTCATCAGAGCTTTGTGACATTACTGATGAACACTTAAAATATCCAAGTGTGTAGGATTTAGTCCGACTAGTAAACTGACTCAACAGGTCTCTGAGCCTGTGAGAAATGGTCCATCTCGTCCCACATTTCCTCATTATGCCAAGACAGTCCTAACCATTGTGCTTTTATCAGATTTGTATACTTTCAGACATCATATTCCCCCAGTTGCTCTCATAAGACAGAATTACTGTACCAAGGGTTTGATTACACATGGATAGGAGGTACCCTTACCAGGGGGTACAAAAGTACCTATTCTAGTAAACCCAGAAGGTGTATATTATACAGACAAAGATCTGTGTGTGCTCCAGACTCTTCTCAACAAGAGTATAAAAATAAAGAGAAACCTGATGAGAGCTGAGGGAATTGGATTCTGGACAGCAACAAAACTGTATTTGTGAGGCTGCTACCGTGCGGACAATGCAGCGGGGTAAGTGGAGATAATTTGCACAAATATTGTACTGACACAGTTTATCAGGCTAATGAAACCTGACTGCTTCATAAGTCATTTTTATTACATTACTTCGTATAAGAATGGTGAGGGACAAGCCATCTAGTGTCATGTCCAATATTAGACTCATCAACTTTTCTTCATGGTCTGTTTAACAGATATAAAGGAGCAAGCGAATACTATAATTTAGAAGATTGTGACATCTAAGTCTATATCCAGAATGCTCATAGTACTCTGGCTACTTATCTGTTAGACACCGACCTGTAGGAATACTAAATTGTGTTATGTGGATATAGTCTGAAAGCAATATCACTTCTCTCCAACTATTAACCCTTTCCACTCCACTGTCTGACGTCTGAAGACATTCTGGTTGAAGGCTGTACACCTCCGATGTCTAAAGACATCCGGCGGGGTATTCTTTCTATATATTACTGGCCGCTCTGTTGTTGGGTGGGCCTCTCCAGCATATCCCATACCGCATTACTGGTTCTAGCAAGCAGATGGCGCCATTGTGGAATGGCAGAAAGAGAAAACCCCCTAGGAAACCCTGAATCCTAAATTGGATTGCAAAGGGTTAATACAAATTATAGTTTGGCTTTTTAAACTTACTTTTGTTAATCTCTTCTATCCTTTCAAGATACTTGGTCATGCTGTTACCTGGAAAGAGAGACATGGTACTTCTAAGTGTCACCTCAAACAAGTTGCTCTAGTAGAGCAGCTAATCATTCCACGCTATGATGTCACAGGCCACTACCAACTGGTCATTGTGGCACATGCATTCCAGGCTTAAAGGACAACTAGGCTTTGATCTTGACAGGCTAAAACACACATTGAAGCATAACTAGCACAATAGGAGAGCAAAAGTAAGCAGTTAGGAGGAAAATATTAATTCATGTACAGTATTTACAAACACTAAATATTACCCAAATGTCCTTTAAATAATAATGTTTACAGATTGGAATAACCTAGAAGTCAGTGTACTGTATGTCCCGCCCATTGACCTTTTCTCTTAACGTATCTTTTTGATGTAACCCATAAACAGGTGTCTTATTTTTAGGCGCACTGGCTATTTGGCTCCCGAGAGCTCTCTAGTCCAACAAATCATCTCTAGAAGTCCATAATAATGTGTCTGCTAGGCTCTGCACCGTGTCAACCATTACCAGGTTCTGCACCGCTAACCCCCTTCCTACCTATTAATGTAGCAGTGTATGGGCTTGTTTTTTTTTGTAGGAAACTATATATTTTCTACTGCATCATTTTGGGGTGTATTGAAAAAAATGGGGGAAATTTGTAAGGGAAATTGGAAACCACAATTTCATTTTTTTTTTAATTTTTTTTTTTTAAGAGTGTTCCTAGGACAGTCTAAGGTTAGGAGGGGTATATAGTGTCTCCTTGTGGAGAGTACCTAGAAGGTAAGAAGAGTCTTATAAGGCCATGCACATTCCTCCAGGAAATTTCGCATGCAAATTGAAGATTGGTACATCTCCCATTTCCATATTACATTTTCCAAAGGAGCGCGCATGGCCTTATAAGTCTTCACAAGGAGAATCTATACCCGCTCTGCACCCACATGTATAGATCTCCCACGCAGTCAGGCAGAAACCTACTGTACACTGGTGAGGGGTAAAAACCCCAAAACAGCCTGTCTGTACATGGTTATCTCTTCCTTCTGGAGAAGACTATGACTGTGACTAATATTCTCAGTCATTGTTACAAGGCCTACTAAAAAGTCAGAAATTGACTTGTGGGAATCCTATGTTCTAATAGGTGGCGGACCTGAGGCATTGTACTATCTCATTTACATATTAAACCACTTTTCCAGTTTAAACTGTTGATAACTATCCTTGATGGGGGTCCGACACCGATACAATATCCCACCAATCAGCTGTTGGCTGGAATTGCTATGTGCTCCCTCACTCCCCCCAAAAAAATCATTGGACACATTCCCCAGTGTAAATGGGAGATGTGCTGACGATAATAATGATACTCTGACTCTAAATCAGCCTATTTGAAGGCAAGGCAAAGGAGTGCCGATTTCATTGATCGGCGTCTATTATTGGGAGTCATCATTTCACAAGTAATGTGTAATAGAGGAGGAAGAGATGAGCAGATTGGTAGAGTTTGTCAGATTTTAATTAAAGGTATATACCCACCTAATCATTTATGGCATATGCAAAGGGCAAAGGCCTCATAGGTGCAGATCCTACCTCTGGAGCAGTCACCTAGGAGAACAGGGGTGCTTGCTTTGAAATTAAGGAAAGAGCCAAGTACGCAGACCTGACACCTCTATATGGCTCTATGGAGGCTGTGGCAGCAGGGGTTGTGGGATCCTTGCTCTCCCGTTGAGATGATAATATGAATAAGAGGAGAATGCTGATTTAATGACAGCAGTGAAGTAATCAACTGGCAAAGATACTTTATTGAGCAGGGTGCATAAAGCAGAGCATACTAAAACCTCCATAAACCCATAACTGTATCATATGCTATTCATGAGGGTTGGACTCCTAGTGATTTAAGCTTAAACAGCAGACACCTTAATTCTTCCTTAAATCATGCATTTCCTGTATAAATTTTAACATGTGCTGTGTTTAGTAAACTATTAGAACATGTTGGCTTTATGGAATTTAACATGGATTAAGTTAGCTATACTAAAACTGAATTGATATTAGTTAAAGTTAACCCCTTAAGGACCAGGCTGTTTTGTACCTAAAGGACTAGACCTTTTTTAGGGATTTTAACCAAATGGTGGTTTTATTTCTCTATTTTTTTCCTTCCACTACCAAAATTACTTTTGCTGCCTTTTTTTCCCCGTGACATGTAGGGGTATTTTTATATCCATTTTTCAGGTTTTTTAGTTTTATTGGGAGGTAAAAAGCTAAAAAAAATTTTTTAACATTTATATATATTTTTTTAATTAGTATGTTTACGCTAAAATATAGTATGAAAATGGGTTCCTCATTTTGTTTTAGACGTTTTGATATACAATATGTATGGTTTTGGATTACAGGGCATATATGGCGACAGTTAGAGGTCATTTTCTTTTTTTATGTACGGTATATATTTTTATTTTATTCTGTTTTTTTTTTTTTAGACCTCTAGGGGTCATACACATGTTTTGGTTTTTTTTTATGTCACACTTTCCACTGTAGCTGGGCCATCCATAGGAGCCTCAGCTAAAGCAGAGAACATTCCCTGTAGTGACAATAGTCACTGGCAGAGCTGATCAGGGTCTGCTAAGACCCTGCAGCTCTGCTATAACAGGGGGAACCCGGCGGTCACGTGATCGCTGGGTTGCATAGTGGAAGAAACACTTCCACTTAGTACATAGCACTCAATAAGCGCTCTGTACCCAGGAAAGGAGAAGGCAGCAGTGGTTAAACGCTTTTCCCTTCTGATCTGGGTTCTCAGCTGTGACCAACAGCTGACAACCCAACTTGCTTCTACCTGATTGCAGGAGCAGAGGCTTCAATCCTGCTCCGTATTTTTGCTATTGGCGTGGATTAAAGCCAATGACTAAACGTTGTATATTTACCGTGCTTGGTCCTTAAAAGGTAATACAAGGAACATGCCTACTTCCAAGGTGATATTCAATATGAGAACAAGTGTTTCATTTGTTTCCGAGTCTTAAAGTCTAAAGATTGAACTGAAGGGCTTTGTGAGGTCTGAAGCACTGGGTAGAGAACATTGCACTGTAAGATGACTAAGAATAAGAAAGAAGAGCACCTTTATTCTTCACTCAGGCATACCGTTAAATAGTCTGTTTGGTGAAACACACTAGCAACAATAACTATTTGCTTTCAAATGGCGTAATCAGTGTATTCAGACAAAGCCAAAATCTCTTCCTGCCGGATACGTTTATTTGTTGTTCCAATGCAAAACAACTCCACTAGTAAACTACATTCATGTCCACCCTACAAGCAGACCTAATCAATACAATCAGAGTAAAGACATTTATATTGTATCATACTACTAATAAGGCAGAGAAGTGTTTTTTCACTGGGAGGAAAGTTCTACAGTCACGTAAACCGATGCCGCTGTTCATCTGGGAGTATATCACAAATACACATAAGTATCTGCAATGCTCCCCAGATGCAAAGTGGTTTCCAAACAGGTAACTTACAAGGGATTGTCTATTGCACATAAAAGTTATAAGGGCTTGTCTCCTGCAAACATTCTTATGTGCCTTTTGGAACCAGCATAAAGCTTTCTAGAATGCAGAAATCAGTGAATCAGGCACATTTAATGTATATAAAAGTCAGGCTAGGGCCACACGCCAAATTTGGTCTTGATGGGGGCTGTGTGACTTAAGATCGCTGTGTAGTCCTGGGATATCGCGTTGCCATTGAATTCACTGACAAATTGCCACAAAGTGGCGATTGCAAAAAAAACCAACCTAGCTGTTTTTTTTGCACTCAGGACATAGCAGCGATTCCATTGAGTTCAGTGGCAGCACGATGTCGCAGTTAATTGTCATACAGCTAATCGTCACATAGCCCTAGCCTAAAATAACGTCTATATACATCAGGTAACTTTAAAGCGGTTGTTCAGCTGTACACTACTGATGTCCTATCCTTACAGCAGGCCATTAATAGTAGATCAGCATGGGTCTGCCACCTGAGATCCCCGGCGATCAGCTGTACACTAGAATGATGCACTACTACCGAAGCAGACAGCACCGACCCCACAGCAGCGGCTCCGCTTTGTATTACATGCAAAGTTCCCACTGCTGTGAATGGGAACTTTAAGTGTAAGACGATCAATAGTCTAAAGCTGAAGAATCCATTTAATTGATATCATTTAATTACGGATCTCTGCATTCCAGGAAGTTATATTGGCTCCAAAACCCCAATAAGATTATTTACAATAGATAACCCCTTATGTGCACTGTGAAGGCACTCAGGACTTCTTCTAAAACCCACATCCAATGCATCTGCTGGCATTGAAGGCCACCAATTGGATTTGAGTGGAGTATTTACTGGACAAAAGTTATTTCTTGGTCCTTGAAACTGCAATATCCTTAAGACTGTGTACAGTAATAAAAAGGTAACTCTGCCCAAACAACATATATTAAAGGGGTATTCCGGAAACAATCTTTTTTTTCAAATTTTCACCCTTCCAATGGATAGGTGAAAACTGTTAAATCTATGAGGATCTGATTAATGTGACTTAATCTCCAGTGCTCTCATTGTAATGAATGGAGCAGCTCTGTGCCTGCACAACCTCTACTCCATTTACTCAGAGACTGATTGGATCCCCGTTCTTGAGATTGTTGGGGGCTCCCACTGATCTATTAGTTTTTACCCATCTAGCGGATGGGGGAGGGGGGGACACACACACACACATTAAGGCTGGGGTCCCATGAGTCGTATTCTCAGGTGGAAATCTGGCGGTTTTGCCACAGTGAAAAACTGCAAGATTTCCCCTGGGAAAGTGCAGCTTCAAAACACGCGGCACTTAGCTGTGGGTTTTGGAGCGGCTTTGCTGCATGCTTTTCTGTTGCGGCCGGCTCCCCCATAGAAGAGAGCACGGCCACAGCAGAAAAAAAAGAATGGACATGCTGCGTCCCGGGAATCCACGCCGGCTTCTGTCGGCTTTGCCGCAATGGATTCGCCACCCTATGTGGACGAGATTTTTGACAAATCTCGTCCAGATGGCTGGCTAACCCCAGGATTAGCGGCCGCAGGGAAACTCCGTGGCAAATCCGCCCCGTGTGACCCCAGGCTTAGTCTCTCAAATACCCCTTTAATATGCTTACTTTAAAAATACACTTTAAAATATTGTGGTGTATGCGAATGTTAGTGAAAGCTATGCAACTATCACTTAGGCGCCATTTCTACATAACAGTCAGCCTTACAATATAAGGGGTTGCTCTCTTTTTGTGAGCACAAACATGGCTGCTGACCATAAAACACCTGCTCCAGTCAGCCATCTTTTGAGCACTAATTCACTAATTGCAGAATTAAAAGTTGTTATTTAATGACAGCAGTCTTCTGACATTATATATTGTATGTCACATATAGCTTTATTTTGCCTAAAATAACAATAAGAAATCCATTATCGCACCCTTAGTATTACATAGACTCCTACAAACTTCATTTCTTAAATACTAGAATGCACTGACCTGTATCAAGTCTTGTCTTGATATGCTGGTACTTTGGATTCTGGGGAATTCTTTTCTTAAGAACCTAAAATAAAAGTATTTTAGATAAACTAACATGCAAGAAGTAAACAAAGCAAAAAGCATCAAAACTAGATTTGTGTTGCGAATTTCCATACATTTTATGCTATTTAAAAACCAATGCTGATTACTGCGATAAAGCGGAGGGCATTTACCACTTTTAGCTTGGATACAAGATGTATTATGGGCAGGCATGGGGGCTCTAGTACCCTGTTGTACTGCCTCTAGCTTGGATATAAGATGTGATACAGGTGGGCATGGAGCCTCTGTACCCTGTTGTACCGCCTCTAGCTTGGATATAAGATGTGATACGGGAGGGCATGGAGGCTCTAGTATCCTGTTGTACAGCGTCTAGCTTGGATACAAGATGTGAGGCGGGCATGGAGGCTCTAGTACCCTGTTGTACCCCTCTAGCTTGGATACAAGATGTGATATGGGGGCATGGAGACTCTAGTACCCGGTTGCACCCCCTCCAGCTTGAATACAAGATGTGATGCGGGCATGGAGGCTCTAGTACCCTGTTGTACCCCCTCTAGCTTGGATACAGGATGTGATATGGGGGCAAGGAGGCTCTAGTACCCTGTTGTACCCCCTCTAGCTTGGATACAAGATGTGATATGGGGGCATGGAGATTCTAGTACTCTGTTGTACCCCCTCTAGCTTGGATACAAGATGTGATGCGGGCATGGAGGCTCTAGTACCCTGTTGTACCCCCTCTAGCTTGGATAAAGGATGTGATATGGGGGCATGGAGATTCTAGTACCCTGTTGTACCCCCTCTAGCTTGGATACAAGATGTGATGCGGGCATGGAGGCTCTAGTACCCTGTCGTACCACATATAGCTTGGATACAAGATGTGAAATGGGTGAGTATGGAGGCTCTAGTACCCTGTTGTACCGCCTCTAGCTTGGATACAAGATGTGATACAGGTGGGCATGGAGCCTCTGTACCCTGTTGTACAGCGTCTAGCTTGGATACAAGATGTGATACGGGAGGGCATGAAGGCATGCAGGTTCCATATAGTGGACCAACATGCAGCAGGATGCATTTGCTGTAACTGAGTCTCTAGATCATGCAAACTAGTAGGCTGTTGAAGTTGGCATCCCAGATGGTCCCATACATGTTGTATTGGTGATATATCTGGTGACCAGGCAGCCACAGAAGTGTGACAATGTTGTGGAGACATTCCTGTGGCTCCCTTGCTATGTGTGGCTGACCATTATCCTGCTGGGAAATGCCTCTTGGAAGCCGCCATGAGAGGAACACATGTGGCTGCAGGATGTCCTGAACATATCGCTGAGCTGTCATTGTCCGTCATACCACTCATGGCGCTCACCCCTAGGCCCTCAGACACAAACATGACCATTGTCAGTGCCCAAACTAAACCTGAATTCGTCGCTGAAGACAACCCAATTCCACTCCACAGCAGACCAGTTTCATCATTTACAACCCCACTGCAAATGGAGGCAACAGTTGGTCGGTGTCAAAAGCGGTACATGTAATGAGCGTCACGAGATCAAATGTCCTTCAGCCAAGCCCCTGGAAGTAGCTCCGACAGACACAGGGGTGTAACGATGGTTCCACCTGTCTCTGGATGGCAGACAACTAAACAGAAAACAGTTGGAGCTACTCCTACTTGTCTGATGATCAGATGACCCTCTCTCCTGGAGAACTGTTGAGGACGTCCTGAGCCCAGATGCCTTGTGTGTGTGCCTTTACACATCCACTGGTCCCAACACCTCCTAACAGTCTGGTCAGAACAGCCCAGGTGGACGGCAATTCGTCGATACGACCATCCAGCTTCTCACATTCCAATAACGCGCCCCCTCTCAAACTCTTAACTGGGCCAAATATCTTTAATCACATCATAGAGACACGTCTAGTGGTCAACAAGCTCTACACAAGTGGAAAATAAGAGGTCTGCTACACACAAGGAGCCTCTGAGAGCCTTTACAGGCCAGGGGGAGGGGACCTCATTAGGCTAAAAAGCATTTTAAATCTTGGCCGGAGGGGGGTGTCACGCGCCCATGTGAACATGCCCGGTGAGCACATAAAATACAGTAAAATGTACTACACATATACCACTTGCACAGAAAATACACCCGCAGGAACGGGCCCTTGTGGTTGAATCACCAATAAGAACGTGCCTTCTCTTTTTGGTTATTCCATTAACTGCATCGGGGTGGTTAGTAACACTTCATACCGCATGTAGAGAAACCTCTTCCTTGCTACCCACCTGATCCTACGCAGAAGGAGACTATATGTAGACCGGAGTCTCAAGCATTTTTTTGAATCATTTCATTTTGCATCTCCTAGAATATAAATGTCTTCCTAGCAGTTTTTCAGGTATTATGATATTATTCCTGGTATCTTCTATAAAGCATGTTGTGCTTCAGTGGAAACAATACACAACCAAATGTTGCACATGTAAACGTTATAACATGATTTACGGGGCCCAAGCCCTCAGCCATCTCCATCAGTGCCATAGAAATGAATGCGCTCCAGCCACCCTGATAATAGGTCACCAATATCCTAGTCCTGGAAAACCCTTTAATGCTGGGTTCGCACGGGACGGTTTCACCGCGGAAATCTCACGTTTTTTCGCTGTGGCAAAACCACAAGAATTCCGCGGGATAAGGGCAGCTTCAACACCCGCGGCACTTAGATCGGGTTTTGGAGCGTCTTCGCTGCATGCTTTTCCGTTGCAGCCGGCTCTCCCATAGAGAGGAGGGAGGCCGCAACGGGAAAAAAAAAAAAAGAATTGACATGCTGCGTCCCGGGAATCCGCGCCGCAGCGCCAGCTTTGCTGCGACAGATTGTCCACCCCATGTGGACAAGATTTTTTACAAATCTCATCTACATGGCTGGTTAATCCCAGGATTTGCGGCCGCAGATGGATTTGCCTCAGGGAAATTCCGTTCCGCAGCAAACCCGCCCTGTGTGAACCCAGCTTTAATGTTGGGTTCAAATTACGGCATGTCAGGCACCTGTGGCACGCTCTTCCGTAGAGGTGGCTGAATGCACAGGCCGTACAGCCCTCAGCCCTGCCTTAACCCTTTCCAATCCATTGTCTGCCTGTGAAGACATTATTATTTAAGGCTGTACAGCTCCAATGTTGGAAGACGTCTGTCGGGGTTCTCTTACTGTATATTACCAGCCTCTCTGCTGTCAGAGCCTATACAATGTGTCACCTCATGCAGTACCGGCTTTAGCCAGCAGATAGCACTGTTTTATAACAGCAGAAAAAGAGTAAGCCTCCTAGGAAAACCAGGATACAGATTGGATTGGAAAGGGTTAAAGGAATAAAAGCCTTGCAGCAGTGCCCGAAGCCTACGAGGCTGTTCAGACTGCGGCCAGGTGTGCGAGCCCCTATGGAGCTGCTATAAATATCGTATGGCTGAGCCAAACTACCCAGATATTAGAGGATTATCCTAAAATGATAGGGCATAAAGGTCTGATCAGTAGGGGGCGCACTGCTGGGACTTTCAACAATCCTGAGAATGGGAATCCCATATCTGCTGCGCCCCCACAGTGAGGAAGGAATTGAATGGCGTGAGCACGTACGGTGCCGATCCATTGATTACAATGGGGCGGACAGAAAAAGCCAAGTCTAGGCGGTCGGCTATGTCAGCCCCACTGAGGAGGAATGGAGTGGCACTATGGATGCTCAACCATCACTCCCATCCCCTCCTCACTGTGGGGGCGCACAGGGGGATATGGGACCCCCATTCTCAGAATCAGTGGGGGTCCCAGCAGTGAGAGCCCCACCAATCAATCATTCATCACCTATCCTATGGAGAGGTAATAGGAATCAGTTGTGGGAACAGCTCCTTACAGGAAGCCCCATGTAACCCCGCAGCCCCATGTAACGGTACATGTGGTTTCCAGCTGCTGCAGGACATGCCGGGAGCCGCTGCTGCTACAGCTGCAGGGAGCCGGCGGATGGCGACCACACATGGATGGAAAGAGCTGAGAGTGAAAACCAACAAAGCGCGCACAAGCGCCGCATCACCCAGCGGCTTGGAACCGGCCGAGCTCTCACCTCCGGGTCTCCGATGTTCCGTCTAGTCGACATCCTTTCTATTTTTTCAAACAGCAGCCCGAGCCTCCGCCGCCCGCCTCCTCCCCTCTACTGCCTCAGCCGGAGAGCCCTGCAACAACCGCTCAGGGGATTGGTGGGAAGTTGGAAAGACACTAATGAGCAGAAACGTTACTGCGCGGAGGGGCGTGTCCAGCGCGGCTGGTGACAGTTCGCTGTGGTTGCTAGGCGATAAGGACGCCGCAGTCGCCTCTACTTTGCTCTGTGTTCCCGCTTAGCTGCCCGGGGGCTGCGGACAGTCCTCGGCTGTCAGTCACGTGATGGGCTCTCCTCCTCGTAGTTGTACTAGTTGTTCCTCTACTAAGGAGCTCAAATCGGAGAATTTCTATTACATTTTATAGTAAAACTATTAAGATTTAAATGGATCATCCTCCACCCTGAACAGGCTGCACTGTGTAATGTTTCTTGGAAGAGGGTCCTGTGTGTGACTCTTGTTCCTTAGGTGGGAATCACAGGAGTGCTTGGGCGCAGTGTATTATGTGTGTAATGCGCGGTACCGATCTCCCATGGCTGTCATGTTGCTATTAATGCAAAAAAAACACAGAGTGCGTTCTATCTTGGTGTATGTCACGCGCACATACACAGCACGATAGTGCATGGGGATTGGCAGCACGCAGCAAGTACGCATGTCATTAGTGAGTGGCTCCATGTGGGAATAGTGCAGCGAAGAGACACAGCCATAACTTTGAAATATCTTTACAAGGGGATTAGTCACCTACTTTAACCCTCTAAGCTAAGCATATGGGATAAAAGTTGGTGCCTTGCTGAGTTCGGGGATGTAAGTGTTATACTTACCTCCTCCATTGTTTCCTTGGTGTCAGCGCTGGATACCACCACTCAGTGCATTGAGTGGCGCTGCTAAGTGGTGCTTACAGCGCTGACACCAAGGGAATAATGGGGGAGTTAAATATAACACTTACATCCCCGGACTCAATGGGTCACCTATTTTTAACCCATATACTTAGCTAAGGTGACCAGACCCGCTCTGGGACTCTGTGTCCCCAGGGTCTCTAAACGCTTTTTGTCCCGCCTCCAGGACATCTGTCCAGCTTTCGGGGACGCCGGGTCACCATAAAGTTGATTACCAGCCTGGGTGCCGTGGCTCCTCGGCTGCTAATCACTCAGTGGCACTGCTGCAGGATGCACACACTACCATCAGATTGTGCACCCGGGATCCACCTCCCATGACCTCTCTTCCTTGGTTCCGCAAGAGGAGACATTAAGGCGCACACATTTTCAGTGACAGCAGTGCCAAGAAGAGGAGGAGGTAAGTAAATAGGTCTCAGGAGCAGCTCTATTACTGGGGCTACTGTGGGGGTCACGGTTACTACTGAAGCCACTGTGGAGGTCACTATTACTACTGAGGCCACTGTGGGGAGGTCACTATTACTATTGAGGCCACTGTGGGAAGGTCACGATTACTACTGAGGCCACTGTGGGGAGGTCACGATTACTATTGAGGCCACTGTGGGGGTCACTATTACTACTGAGGTCACTCTGTACGTAGCAGCATACCTCAAGCTGACTTAGGGCACGTTTACATGTGGTGGAAATACTGTGGAATATCCGCAGCGGAAACTTCAGTGGCAAATTCTGCAGAATTTCTGCATCCCAAAAACAGTCAAAATCCATTTTGACTCAAAATCAGCCGCATATCCACTGTTGATTTCATGCTATGTAGTACAGCCCTTTCACCTCCTTGGCGTGGCTTAGAGAATAATTTTCAGGTGAATCTATGTGTTCAAGGTTTTCCTGAATATTACCAGGCATATCCCTAGTCTCAGGCAGAGAGAGGAGCTAAATTCATCCCTGAGGTGGAGTAGATCCTGGTATTAAGTAAAGCAGTTATAGGATCTATGAGGCAGTAGAGTCTCAGCCTCCCATTTACTGAAGACCTCTGGAAACCAGTATAAGGATTTGGAAGGCCAGACAGCTCCTTGGAAACAGGAGTCATGCATAGTTGAGAAATTGGAAGCAAGTACTACGAGTTGCATGACTACTCTAGTGGAATACTTGTCTGGAGACCCAATCCACCACTGGCAAAGGGAAACAAAACCAAGGAAACCCAAGAAGAATGGAATTAACGGTTCTTGATAGGACACAAAAAGCAGTTTTTTCTTTATGCAGAACCCCTGTATTCATGTTCAAACATACCATGACAAACTGAATGACATCAGGCAAGAGCTTACCATCGACAAAAGTGATGGACATTGCCTTCCTCAAGGGTAGCGTGGGTATCTTATGTGAACACTAGTGCTTGATGAATAAAGTTTCAAGCCAAATCGGAATCCAGGAAGACCTCGAAAGAAAACTGAGTAGTTTTGTGGCTGTTTATCACTGGGAACACAATTTTTGGAAAGATGCTGGTATCACCTTGGATAACGTCTTGCACACTCCTAGGTGACAGTTTCATGACTTAACTGGGCAAGAACACAGATAGTGACTCTTTTGACCACCGTACAGAAAAGCTCCTGGGTGCATCTTTTTATCACTCAGCAGGTGACAGCTTGGTTGACTCTTGTGCCATAGGTACATCAGCTGTGGTCAGAGGATGTAGTTGTGGAGGATGCAAGAACTTAAGTGCCAGTCAAGGGCTCCTCTTTTCTCGAATGCATTCTCTCTGTTGCTCATGAAATCAGATATCAATTCCTGCAAAATGTGCAATTAGCTCATCAAGGGTTATAAGTAGTTCAAGACCTGCTACTTCATTCTGCTGGAAAGATCCTCCCAAAAGGTTGCCACTAACACATTCATTTCACTCTAATTCAGAATCTAAAGTGCAGAACTGGACTGTGTTTTGGCCTACAGTCATAGACTTTTGACAGAGTTGCAGCAGAGAGGAGGCTGCTGATGAAGACCGACCTAGCTTCTCAAATACTCTCTTGAAGGTGGTCAGATATGTCATGGAGTCACCTTGCTACGGCAGTGGAGTAGCCCAGACTAAGGCCTCTCTATTCAATCTGGTGCAATCAGTAGGAAACTGAGCTGACTATAATTCAAAGTGGATTAGGCATCGATTAATGAAACCACAGCACATCTTAGGGTCCCCCTTATATCACGGTGGGAAGGGTAGACAAATACCTGACTTGTGGCTTGGGTAGCCACTTGCATAGCAGCTTGAGAGGTGGCTTGAACTGCACTTTGAACCATCTGGAAGGGATCCATTGCATGTAGTCTGGTGGAAATTTGCTGAAAGCACATGCTCCTGAAAGTTGTGTTGCTACAAGGTCAGATCCTGGTTAGCAGCCTGAGCACTAGCAGGATCCATGGCGTAAGCTTACTGTTAAAATCAGTGCATGTTCACCTGCTGTGCCACACAGTGGTTTGACTTTGGGCCAAATCCAGATGAGATACCCGAGGAACCATAATATTCACTCTTTCACCTAACCAGTTGGGATCTAGGCTTCCATTATAATGGAAGTGGTCCAAGTTATGTGGCAGATGGTGTTAGAACAGACAAGGGTGCTATACCAGCGCATGTAAACTGACGTGCAATCAGAGCATTCTGGGTTGTGGCAGGTAGCATATTGTCAGTACAAGGGACAAGCCAGAGGTCAGGGGACACAAAGCAGGTTCAGTGTAGTACAACAAGCCAGGAGTCGCGGCAAGCAGTAGATTGAAGAATGTTCAGTACAAGAAGCCGAGGTCTGGAATAGAGAATGTACTGAAGTCAGGTATAACAAGTCAGAAATCGGGAAGTCAGTACAAACTATAAGCACATTCAGTTGGACCAGAAAGACCAAAACCTTAGGTACCTTCCTTAGAGGGAAATTCCCTGATATAACCTTAGGTACTCTATGATTGGTGGGAAACATAGCAAAGGGCATGCTGGTCCTTTAAGTCTTCAAGTGTGTCCTCATGGCCTTTGGGTGGTTGAGAGGATCAAGCAGGTACACAAAGTTGGACAGCTGTGGAGAACATGGAGAGAATGTGTAGCCACCAGTGGACGGAGGTGGGGTGAGCTAGTAGCCACATATCATAACATATTTAAATACAAACACTATTTTGTTTGGTCTTAGTAAGGATCTTTATTGCATTTCAAGGTTTATTATTTAATAGAGGTTATCACGAGTATGCTCAATGAGCTTAGTAAGAGCCAGCCAGGTCTCCTCAGCAGTTGGGATAATCTGGTTTGCTGGCAAGGCAAAACCATAACGGCCAGTGTCACGAAGCTCAAAGGTGTAAGAGTACTTGATGCCTTGATTATAGGTCCAGTCAATGGTACCTCCACTGGCTTGATCTGTAAAACAAGAATTTTCTGAGGGTTAATAATAACAGACATGGCACCATTTAATAAACTATAGAACGTACTAAAAAAATGTTTAATTTTTAAGTGGGGTGAAATTTGAAAAAAAATGCAATTGTGCTATTGTTCTTTGGGTTCAATTTGTACGGTGGTGTGGTAAAAATAATTTACTAACTTTATTCTGTGAGTCAGTATAATTACAGTAACACCAAATATATATTATTTAATGTTTCACTGCTTTTTGAAAATAAAATCCATTTAAAAACTAAGTAAATAGATTGCTTTCTGTTGCCATATGCTGTGACTCAGCTTGGAAAATTGATGCATTTGAACTTTGGTGCTGGAAGAGAATGCTACGGATACCTTGAACTGCCATGACAATGAACAAGGTAGTGTTAGATCGCGTCAAACCGAAAATATAACTAGAGGGCAAAATCATCAAACAGTGGCTCTCTTTTTTTAGCCACCTGATGCACGCTAACTCACTGGAAACAGTATTGATGCTTGGCAAAGTCAGCGGAAAGAAAAGATCAGGATGGCAAAGAACAAGATGGCTAGATAAAATCAAGGCCCCCACGAACATGTCAATCGCGGAACTGAAAGAAGCCGTGAAAGACAGAAATGCGTGGAGAACATTGATCCATGGAGTGACTGAGGGTCGGATGCAACTGCTCAGATAATCATTTTCATACCTTTTAACCCTTTGCAATCCAATTTTGGATTCAGGGTTTCCTAGGGGGCTTTCTCTTTCTGCCATTATACAATGGTGCCACCTGCTGGCTAGAGGCAGTACTGCAGTATTGGACATGCTGGAGAGGCCCCTGAGAACAGAGCGGCCAGTAATATACAGTAAGAATACCCTGCCAGATGTCTTGCAACATCAGAAGCTGTACAGCCTTGAATCAGAATGTCTTTAGACGTCAGACAGTGGATTGGAAAGGGTTAAAACTTTTCCGTCAATGGTGCTGTGGGAGGGCTTTAATTGCAGTATCTGCTGCTGCCAACCCATTGAAAACAATGGACGACTTTGCAAAAAATTAGAACATGGTGTGATTTTTGCGGGATGGGAATGAAACCATTGAAAATCATTGGTTTCATAATTCTGCATTTTTACTCACTCTCGCATTGCTGGAAAAATCGCACGTTTTCTCACCAGTATGAAGCCAGCCTAAGACTTGATCCCATTCTGGCTTACCTGGCCCATCCATGTATTGCATAGGTAGCCATTAGAGATGAGCGAACGTACTCGGTAAGGGCGATTTTGCAATCGAGCACCGCGATTTTTGAGTACTTCACTACTCGGGTGAAAAGTACTCGGGTGCGCTGTGGGTGAGCGGGGGCTTGCAGCGGGGAGTGGGGGGGAGAGGGAGAGAGAGAGGGCTCCCCCCTGTTCCCCGCTGCTACCCCCCACTCCCCTCTGCAACCCCCCGCCCCACAGCACACCCGAGTACTTTTCACCCGAGTAGTGAAGTACTCGAAAATCGCGGTGCTCGATTGCGAAATCGCCCTTACCGAGTACGTTCGCTCATCTCTAGTAGCCATTCATTTGAGTGGCTGCCATGTATTGCTCAATTTTCCAAGTATGGTCAAACGTGGTCTCACCAGTAATGACACCAGATCTTTGTGAAACAAAGAATATCTTTCCCATATTTTTAATATTCCTATTGTAAAAGTATACCGAGTAAAACCAGTACTTACAGATGGTAGTAATGATGCTTCCATATGTATATTTTGTTCCATACAGTGAAGCCAATGCATCTATTGCAGATTTAGCAAGCCTGTCCTGTATACAAAAAGGCAGAAACAGACAATAATAATAACGCCAATAACAAAACTAAGACTCCCATATCTTCATATACAAACAGTTTTTTATATAGCCCAAAATAACTTGAGGTGAGCGAGCGTACTCGCTAAGGGCAATTGCTTGAGCGAGCATTGCCCTTAGCGAGTATCTCCCCGCTCGAGAGAAAAGGTTCGGCTGCTGGCACGGGTGACAGCTGAGTTGCGGCAGTGAGCGGGGGGGAGAGAGAGGGAGAGAGAGATCTCCCCTCCGTTCCTTCCCGCTGTGAGGGTATATATATATATTGCCATATGTGTTTTTTATGGTTTTATACCTATATGCAAGTTTTATTCAATTCCAAATGAGAAAAAAACTTTAATACTTCGCCTTACATCAGATATGCCAAGGCTGAGAGAGATGTTCTAAGAAATTCAGAGAAGATACGGAACCAGACAAGGCCGCATGTACTTGGCCGATTTCCCAGAAGCGCTGGAACAAGATATCAAGATGTTCAAATGTACATGACTGTTATATGATTTTCACTGTCTCAGTCCGCAAATCCGGACTGCCCATATATGATTATGAGCCCATCACCCCCTAGTGGTGAGAGGGCAGAGGGTATAAGATCTCATGTAATCTGTAATAAAGTGCGCAGTTTTTTCTCCCGTGTGAGGAGCTAGACCAGACTCCTGTGTGTGGTGTCTCTTCTTACCGCCGGCAGCGGGGCAAGTGGGGTGGGCCCGATTGGTGTTGCACTTAGAATTTTAACCCTCATAAATGGCGCCCGAACGTGCGGCGGTAAAATCGGAGCTTACAGCGCAATTCACCCGGATCCACGCTACTGAGAAACCGTCCTACTGCAAACCGAGCCTGATCAACTCACAAGAACTCCAGGTAAGACAAACATATATTTATGTTGTGTTTTACACTGCGAGTCTTGCAGCGGGATGGACTATCTGTGGTTTGTGACCGGACGGGTTGGGTTAAGAGTTCTACACGGTAACTCGTGTGGGCTCCGGGTTTGCCGTCATGGACCACTGACCGTGATATGCGCACCAATGGCTCACCCAGAAACTAGTCTGTAGTTTATTTGTACTTTGAAGTCCGTAGCGTTTTAGCGATAGTGGAGATTGTTTGTTGTATCTGCAGAATTTTTTTTTTTCTCTTACTTTTCATTTGATCTCACAAGAGAAGGGACCCTCAGGTTAGTTTAGTTAGTTGTTAATGGTTTAGCAGAGAGGGATGCATTTTGTGAGATGTCTCATAGAAAGAAGGGACTTTCGGTCGGTTTGCCTTATATATGGGGCTAGCGATTTGATTTCAGAGAGATGCATTTTTATGGGACTGGTTCCATAAGGAGAAGGGACCCTCGGTTGTCTGCCGGTATATAAGGGGC
The DNA here is from genome assembly GCF_035609145.1 of Eleutherodactylus coqui. NCBI lineage: Eukaryota > Metazoa > Chordata > Amphibia > Anura > Eleutherodactylidae > Eleutherodactylus > Eleutherodactylus coqui. The sequence continues at coordinate 195,867,125 of NC_089838.1, forward strand.
TGACAATTTGAGAATTAAGAGGGATGCATTCTATGGAGCGTGTTATTATTATTATTATTTTTTGTTGTTTTTGTTGTAATATGCGTAAGATCTTATTAAAGAAGACAGAGCCCCTCAAGGGCTGCCCCCGTGTGGATGAATTTGTAGAATGTAAGAAAACTCTAATGAAAATGTGTGACACCGACCGCATGGCAGATTACAAAATGGTGTCTGGGGGGAGGTCTTTAGGACCCAGAGGTGCCTTGGAAGACCAAGGTTTGCTAGAAGAGAGAGAGACAGTCAGAGTAAGTTACGTATATACACATTATTTGTTTAAGAAAGTATCCGTAAGTGAAATGTTGAAAAGTACAGTAAGTGATCAAGAGGGCGTCAGGAGAGTGTCTATTAAAGGTTATATTGGCAGTTAGGTAGGGGAGAGAAATAAGGGGAGCAAGCAAGTCGATAAGGAAGTTACAATGCACGTGATTGGTTGGCAAAGAGAGATGGAAATGTGTATAATACAAGATAGATAATAGATAATGTATAATCCATACTAGGTGGATATATATGTGTATATATATATACTGTAAGTGCAAATAGTTAGCTGAAGGGGAGAAGAGTCTGTTGACATATAGCTGTGAGCTTGTGTTCAGTCTCCAAGGTCAGGAAGATAACAGCGAGAGAGAAAATACAATAACATCCTTGGTTAATATCTTGGCTTGCTTGCAATGAATTGAAATGAATTTAATTAGTTATACTGTCTTAGTAGGCAGGGAAATATAGTAATTTCTAATATATATTCTTACTTATACAGGGGTTGAAAATGAATGTTGCAAGGTCCCAGGATATGTGTTAATTATGATTTCAAAATGTTTTTCAATAGTTTAAGCTAAAACAAATCAGTTTGTGTTTCATAGTCGCGGAGAGATAAGAGATTTGTTTTGAAAAAGTGGGGGCTTTCAGAATTCACTCCAAAGTCAGGGTCACAGAAACTAAATACTTCAGCGTTTAATACAGCATATAATAGCTTCAGTAGATAAGAAATATAGAATATTTCAGTCACTCAGCAAACTTTTTCACATAATTTGTCAAAGATAGCGCTCATTCACAATCTCATCTCAATAGAATAATGTACTTTATAATAGCACTCACCTCGGTGTTTTTCAGCTGATGTATGTATGTTTGCCAAACTTTTTTTGTCTGTGCATCTGTATGTACTGGTACACCTCAATGGGGGGGGGGGTGACGGAGCAGACTTGAGCGCATGGATGGATGTGAGTTAGTGACCCGTGTTCGGGCTGTGGTGGAATGTGTGATGTGGAAATTGACTGGGGGTAAAAGTCCTACCCCATGCATGGGACTTTGCTTGGTTGAGATGTGGACGTGTGGACGGTTAAGCTGAAATTAAGTTGAGAAGACGGACGCAATGTGCCAATATCGAAGGGGTGGAGCTAGATGATGTAATAGTACGTAATAATGTTTCATCCCTCCTGCACAAGGGAGGGGGGAGAATTTTGAGCAGCTAGTTTTTTTTCCTGTTTTGTTTTGTTTTCTCCTGTCTGAAATTTAGATAAGACTGCAGGCAGGAACAGACTAATAATGAATTCACTTAAAGGGATCTCACATTTCCAATATTAGTAGATGTTTTGTAGATTATTCTGCCCCGATGTAACTCATGTTTCTGTTATAGGTGCTAACATTTTACAGGCCTTATCTGCATCCATCAAATCTTTTTACAATGTTATAATAACTTAAACCCGGCTACTATTGTTCCAATTGAGTACCCTGGTTTCAAAGGGGGGGAGGAGAAGGCGTAGGTGATCTAGGTATTGCAAATCAGCCATTTTAGGTATTGCAAATCAGCCATTTTTAAATTTTTTGCAAGTCATTTTTAAATTTTTTTAATTTTTTGCAACAAGATTCTGATCTATTTGAAATAGAATATCAGCCTGATTGTCTAGCAGTGATGCAACAAGAAAATTTAAGTTTAAAAAGTTACTGAAAGCCCTTGTTAATAATGCATATTTTGAGTTGTTTTTTATAGATGGTACCAGGGTGATTGACGACTCCACACTGGATATACAGTGGTTACACAACAAGATGTCCTAAAAAGCAGAATGTCTCCGCATGTCGCAGTACAAGAAGCGGAATGAAAAGCACTCGCTGAGGCGTGTAGAGTGGAGGAAGGTAAGACGGCAAACATTTACACTGACTCCCGGTATGCATTTGGCATAGCTCATGATTACGGCCCAAAATGGAAGGCCAGACAGTTTTTTTACCTCAGCAGGACAGCCAATTAAGAATGATGCAATGGTGCAGAGTCTCATGGAGGCCCTACTTCTACCTGACAAAGTGGAAAGTTCACACCAATTCCTACACCGGAGAAGCAAGAGGCAACGCCATCACAGACCACACAGCAAAAGCAGCGGCCCTTAAGCCGTGGAAGAAAGAAGAAAAGAAGAATTTGATAAAAACTTGGACTTTGACTACTTTGATATGAACTTGGACTTTGATAAAAACTTGAACTTTGATAAAAAACTTGGACTTTGATTATAACTTTGAACTTTGACTAAAACTACAAATGGACTAAAAAGGGACGGCGTATGGTGAACAGTCAACAGAACTTGCTTACCATAGTCCCTGTGCCCAATAAAGGCCCAGCTGACGCACGGAAAGACGTACCTCTCAAAGCAACAATGATGTCAACGCTTGAACAAGGACGGGTGGCTCCTTGGTTTTCTGTAGCTGCTGCATCATTTGTCCAATTTTGCATGATCTTTGCCATAAAGCAACAGGGCAGAAGTAAATTTGCCACATCACACTTGCCTAGACCACTCTACCCATTTCAGGGATTGCAAATTGGCTACACTCAGCTCCTACTTGTTGGGAAGCATGAATATGTGCTTGTTGTTGATGTTTTTCAGGTTGGAGACCTACTCTGTTACCAAAGTAAATAAGCAGGTAACCGCACAGAAGCTCATGAATGAGGTAATCCGCAGATATGGGGCACCGGAAGTGATTGAGTCAAACAAAGGTACAAATGTCACAGGTGAAATAATGCAACACATCATGTCTGTTTTGGGTATATTCCAGGCTTTTCACACACCCTACTATCCGCGGAGTAGTGGGAAAGTAGATACAAAAGGCAATGAAGAAAATGGTAAAATCTTGAATTGAGTGTCTCCTATTAGTTTTTCTTTTTCTCTGGAGGGTACACGTCACAGTAGCAGAGTTTGGGGAATGATTTTCTTGTTAATTTTGTCATAGGCCTCTCCAAGTAATTGTCAATAATGTATTCTGTAGTCTCTGCTTTTATCCCAGGTCCTACAGATGAGTGTCACAATCTGAAACCAGGTGACAGGGTCTATGTAAAAGTTTGAGAGAGAAACCCGGTTTAAAGGTCCCTACCAGATGTTGTTCACCACCCCAACTGCAGTCAAGCTCGAAGGAAAGCCCACTTGGATCCACACCTCGCACTGAAAAAACTAATGATCCTGCATATCCTTTAAATGCTATAATGTGGTACAATTCCTCTAACACACACCTTTGACTACTGTACACTAGCCCCCTGTTTTAGAACAAATTAATAAATCAAATGTGCAATCAATAAGACTACACTGAGGGTGAGAATCCAACACCGCATCGTGCTAGGAGAGACATTGACGCTCCAGGTGGTAGCTTTGATCCACATGTACACATAGATACAATAGGAGTGCCAAGGGGGGTGCCAGATGAATTTAATTCTAGAGATCAGGTTAAAGCAGGTTTTGAGTCCTTATTTGCTTTTGTCACTGTTAATAATAATAATAATAATGTAGATTGGATGAATTATATCTTTTACAATCAGCAGAGGTTTGTAAACTACACCAGAGATGCTTTACAAGGGTTAGCTGACCAGTTAGGGCCCACTGCATCCATGGCGTTCCAAAATAGAGTGGCCGTGGATATGATTTTAGCAGAAAGAGGTGGGGTATGTAATTTCCTGTTTGTGTATTATCCCTTTTATGTGACCAAAATTTCCCTTGTTTGAAAAAGATGAAGAGCCAGTTCCGATAATGCCAACCAGATACGTTACCAAAAGAATGGAGAGATGGACTAGTACTGTGTCTGCCTCAGTCTCATAAGATGGACTGTCAGTGGACTTCCCATTTGCCTAGGGAAAGTGCAGAAGACCTTAGGTTCCGGCGAGGGCACACCCTGCGGGGTGTTAACTTGTACAGATAGAGGGTATGGAGGCCCGGAAATAAGCCCAGGGAATCCATGGCCTCCTTCTGAGGTGAGGTAGGGATCCCTTCCCTTTTAGGAGTAGGGACTTACGGGCAGTGGAGAAACCCTGACGCAAGGGAGAGACGACCGAGGAAAAGTGCAAGGTCTGATGCTTGATCTCCATATTAAGTTTTTTAGGGGGGTTTGTGAGGGTATATATATATATTGCCATATGTGTTTTTTATGGTTTTATACCTATATGCAAGTTTTATTCAATTCCAAATGAGAAAAAAACTTTAATACTTCGCCTTACATCAGATATGCCAAGGCTGAGAGAGATGTTCTAAGAAATTCAGAGAAGATACGGAACCAGACAAGGCCGCATGTACTTGGCCGATTTCCCAGAAGCGCTGGAACAAGATATCAAGATGTTCAAATGTACATGACTGTTATATGATTTTCACTGTCTCAGTCCGCAAATCCGGACTGCCCATATATGATTATGAGCCCATCACCCCCTAGTGGTGAGAGGGCAGAGGGTATAAGATCTCATGTAATCTGTAATAAAGTGCGCAGTTTTTTCTCCCGTGTGAGGAGCTAGACCAGACTCCTGTGTGTGGTGTCTCTTCTTACCGCCGGCAGCGGGGCAAGTGGGGTGGGCCCGATTGGTGTTGCACTTAGAATTTTAACCCTCATACCGCTCTCCCCCGCTGCTCCCTGCCCGCCGCCGGCACCCGAACCTTTTCTCTCGAGTGGGCAGGTACTCACTAAGGGCAATGCTCGCTCGAGCAATTGTCCTTAGTGAGTATGCTTGCTCATCACTAATAATAACATATTATATTATAAAGAAATTACCAATTCGCCATTATCTGGGGTACGAGTATTAGTGTAGCCATATGGGTAGAGAAGCATCTGGGAATAGCTATGGATGGAAACAAATCCTTTGATTTCGCCATGGCTCTTCACAAAGTCAACAACAGCTTTGACCTCTGATTCGGAATTAGCAGCACGTCCTCTGTATGTTTCACTGCAGGGGTTTGAGCTTGATCCGCCACCTCAATATCAATAAGAAGGTATGATTAAGGAATTTCCGATTATTTAAATGACCCTTTTGTCATTTTACAACATTTCTTTATCCAGAAATCTATTTTTGAGTTTCACTCTGGGGTTCCTACTTCTATATACTCAGGATTTCACACAAGCTGTTATGCCCTACTAACCAATACCATGTTCTACAAATATGACAGCATTAGATGTATTGTATAATCATGTTAAAGAGCCATTTCTTTGATCCACCTAGAAATAATCTTAGTATTCTTTTTTCTTTAAGCCCTGCTATCTTGGTCCTGACATTGAGGTTTTAGAGATATACTTCATGGCAGAATGAAGCATTTTTACCTCCAAAACCAGCATCCCAGTTTCTGTTGGGGTCAGTTCCCATACAGGTGGAGCCCGTATTGCGAGATCTGGTCTTACGCCACATACGGTTCTGTAATGTAATAATGATAATGAGTGAAGTGTTTGGTTTGAAATCTTTCCTACAACTGCTATAAAGTGATGGCATGTAAATAAAGAAACCTTAGAATACAGAGAATAATGCCTTCATTATAACCAAGTAAGTAATATTTACTGTGGTGTGGCAGTAAACAAAGCCATCAGGGTTGGTCACAATTTCTAAAAAGATATCCATTTGGTTCAGAGTGGCAGTAAGAGATGCGTCACGTCCATAATCTGTAACAATCTGCAAAATAATAGAATGCATGAGATCATTTATTATTTACCAAAGTAGCTTATTAGTCTCCCATGTATGTTTGATCTTGTTTTCAATTGAAATTAATGTCCCAACAGTAAAATAAAAAATGTTTAAATGCACAAATTGAAATTAGCGCATCATAACTCCTGGAAAAATAGTAGGGAAGGAACTTGCGAAGCCATGATTATAATAGCAGTCAAGTGATGATATGTACTACGGTATAACAATTTTTCCTTCCATTAATTATAAAAATATTGAAAAAGTAAAAAAGTGTAATTACATACCTTCTTAGCAAACCACAGACCACTGGCCTGAGTCACCCACTCACGAGAGTGGATTCCTGTGTCAATCCAGAATGCTGGTCGGTTTGCACCAGTGCTGAACTAGAATATAACATATAGAATAAATATGTAACATAATAACCACTGAGTTCATACTCATAATAAGCACCATACGTTTTTGTTTCATACTTTTACATGATTTTTATGAAGTGCGTATGTGTGTTATGTAATGATGTTCTTCATCTAGGAAACATGCTCTGTATAATAGCTTGTTTCAAAGCAATTAATATAGATTAAAGGAGATGTCTCGAGGAAGCAGTGAATTTTTTTTTTTGCCCAGTCCCCCTAATTAAGCATACATAACTAAGCCCCCCTGTAAATGACTTTTCTAGCTGGTTCGTACTTACCGTTCCAGCGTTTCAGCAACTTATAAAAGTTTCCCCAAGATGGCCGCCGGCTCTTTTCCCTTCGCTTGCTGCAGCCCGACGTGCGCGCTCCAGAGACGCTGCCAGCTGTGTCTCCATGGCAACCAGACGCCCCGCAGCCGCCGACCGGACCCACCGCAGCCGCCGACCAGTCACCCACCGCCAGGCAGCAGGTAACCGGCGCTAGCCCCCGGCTCCCCAGCGCTACGCTCCTGGCTCCCCAGCGCTACGCTCCCGGCTCCCCAGCGCTACGCTCCCGGCTCCCCAGCGCTACCGCCCCGGCTCCCCAGCGCTACGCTCCCGGCTCCCCAGCGCTACGCTCCCGGCTCCCCAGCGCTAGACCCTGACAACAGACGAAGGCCCCGGAGCCCAGGTGAAGGCCCCGGAGCCCAGTGCTAGGCCCCGGAGCCCAGCGCTAGGTTCCGGAGCCCAGGTGAAGGCCCCGGAGCCCAGCGCTAGGTTCCGGAGCCCAGCGCTAGGTTCCGGAGCCCAGCGCTAGGTTCCGGAGCCCAGCGCTGGGCTCCGGGGCCTACCGCTGTGGCCCGGGAACTTCACCTGTTAGTCAAGATCACCCCCCGACCCATCACTTACCTGGGCGGCTTCTCAGGGCTGCTGGGCTGGGCTTCTCTGCTGGGCTGGGCTGGGCTTCTCCGCTGGGCAGCTCCAGTTTCTGCACCTTCCTCTAACAGAGGAAGGTACAGAATGGCCGCTCCAGCGTGCTCCCGAGCAGTGACAGCTCGTCTGCGCATGCGCAGAAGAGCTGTAGCGGGGAGCACACTGAAGCGGCTCGTGCTGGAAGGAGAAGACCGGACTGCGCAAGCGCGTCTAAAAAAGCAAGCTGCCAGCGAATTTAGACGGAACCATGGAGACGAGGACGCTAGCAACGGAGCAGGTAAGTGGAATAACTTCTGTATGGCTCATATTTAATGCACGATGTACATTACAAAGTGCATTAATATGGCTATACGGAAGTGTATAACCCCACTTGGTTTCGCGAGACCACCCCTTTAATGTCAAAGTCAAAAGCCTATTGAGAAGGGATTCAAATCATGTCATGTGTTGTACCACTTTAGATGGCTATAGAGCATACAAATAATCATGCTAAGATTTTAAAAAGTCCAATAATTCCTTTAATTCCTAATAATTCAATAGACTGTACATTATGGATCCAAGATGTTTAACTACAGGTACGCTTCAGTATTTGCCTGTGCAGCACAAGCAAAATGAATACGAGTAAAAGGAAAAAACAGGTATGAATATATAGGGAAAGAGAAAAATAATAGGAGTCATTGGGAGACTGGAACACATACATGAAATCTGTCATAGACAGCATATAAATATGGAGCTGAAAATGCTGTTAGCACTAAGGATGAGCGAGTATACTCACTAAGGCACTACTCGTCTGAGTAATGTGCCTTAGACGAGTATCTCCCTGCTCGTCCTTAAAGATTCGGGGGCCGCTGCGGAGCGGGGAGCTGCGGGGGAGAGCGGGGAGGAACGGAGGGGAGATCTCTCTCTCCCTCTCTCCCGCCCGCTCTCCCCTGCTCCCCGCCGCGACTCACCTGTCAGCCGCAGCGGTCCCCGAATCTTTAGGGACAAGTGGGGAGATACTCGTCTAAAGCACATTACTCAGACGAGCAGTGCCTTAGCGAGTATACTCGCTCATCCTTAGTTAGCACATACCTGATGTTTATAAATGTGCCCCATAGTCCAAGAATATATCAAAAGTATGGATTAATCTTACCTTCAGAACATTTAGCGGGCGACCCTCATAGCTGCTGCCAATCTGAATTTTGCTAACAAAGCCAGGATTTTCAGCTACCAGTGTGTCAATAAAGTTGTTAATCTGTGAATATATGAAATATACTCATGACATTATTCTGGTACATTTAATCTATCCCATCTAGAAAACTGAATGTATCCATTAAAAACCAAAGCTGTTTTAGGCTGGGCTCACACTAATGGGTCAGATTCTGCAGGCGTATTTGTGCAGTGGAAGACCAGCGATACACTGCGGAAAATAATTGCAAATTGTCAGGGAAGACCGTGGTTGCAATCTTTTTTTGCACGGATGTACGTGTATGAACACCAAATTGTCCATGCTGAAAAAAACATCACATACAGGGAAAGAACACATAGGCTGGGTTCATACAGGGCAGAATCCCGATAGAAATCTCGCAGTTTTGCAGCACCGAAAAAGCGCAGCTTTAAAACCCGTGGCGCTTGGTGCTGGCTTGGCCGCATGCTTTTCCGTCGCACTCCTAGAGAGGAGATCGCGGCCGCAACGGAAAAAAAATGCTGATATGCTGCGGCCAGGAATCCGCGCCACCGTGCCGGCTAATGCCGGCTTTGCTACGACAGATTGGCTGTCCCGTGTGGACGAGATTTTTGACAAATCTCGTCTACATGGCCGGCCAACCTTAGGATTAGCGGACGCAGGCGGATTTGGCGCAGCAAAATGACGCACAGAATTTCCATGGCAAATCCGCCCTGTGTGAACCCAGCCTTACAATCTCTCTCTCTCTGGACTGGCAAGCAGAATACATATTCTTGCTTTTCTATGTATTCTGCTTGCTAGTTCAGAGCGATTCTGCTGCTCATATGCAATGGGCGACGGAAGACATGCATCCATTGACTTCCACGCAGAATCTGTGCTAAAATAGAGTATGCGGCGATTTTTCTTCCGCTTGCGGAATATGCAATTCGTATCTGCCAGTGTGAAGGAAAATTCAAAAATACATACTTTTCAATAACTGTGTTTTACCGCAGATCTCCCGCCCAGACGGCGATTGCAGATTCCTCAATTAACATCCGTTCGTTTGAGACCCCCCTTACACTATTCTGTCCAGCATAAATGCCAGAAACAAACGGAAAACTGCTAAAATACAGAACAAAGCTTGAAACTTTGGTCTACATTTTAGTAATAACAGCTGGCATTAGGGAGGGCAAACTGGGAAATTAACCAGACCCCCCATTCCCAAGGGGGCCACCCAAGCAGTCCGAGGCATAGAAAATGTGAAATGAAATAAAAACTGATATTACTCACCTCACCTGTTGCTACACATGCCTGACCATTGGGCACTATTCTAGTCTCTGCTTGCCTCTCAGCAACTGATCACATGACCAATCTGTGGCCTCAGCGATAGTATGGCTAAGGCCAGAGATTGGCCACAGTATTGATTGCACTACCCGTAAGTAAGAGGATGCTGATACAGCGGAGGTCATAGCAGCGAGGTAAGCGAGAGGTGAGTAATATCAGTTTTTGGTGTATTTCACAGGTAAAAATGACATTGTCAAAGACTGTGGGCATAAAGGATGAATTTTAAGACATGTACATGCAAACGTGGTGCTTGCCCATAGCAAATAATGGACAAGTTTTATGTGAGTTCGCAGAAAAATAGGGTATGCTGCATACGGTTCATCTCGCAGCATCGCTGTGAGAGAAAAAAACACGTGTAGATAAACCCATTGGAACAATGGGTTCTCTTTCTAAGCATCTCACAACACACGAGAAAATCACCCATTTGAAGCCAGTCGTATTTTGACACAAATTATTAAAGTAAAACACGGCAGCCCCTGGGAATACCGCCAAGGGCTTAACTATAGGGGATGCAGAGAATCCGGTTGCACGCGGGCGCAGGAGCGCTAGGGGGCCCATAAGGCCTCTCTTTTTCACATAGGGAGCCCAGTGCTATGAATAAAGCATTATAGTTAGGAGCCCTGTTACAGATTTGCATTGGGGCCCAGAGGTTTCAAGTTATGTCTCTGACGTGACCCTACCCCTGAGTGCAAGCACTATCAGCAGTATGTAGGCATTGTTAACATCACCTTGATTCTGGTAAATACAGAGAGTATACAGTAAGGGCTCCTGTCCACGGGCGATGATTCGCCGGCGTTGCTATGGAAAGCGCAGGGCCAGCATCCACCAGCGGAGAATCATAGCATTTCTTCGCTCGCGGGATTTGAATCGCGGCATTGCCGTGATTCTCTACGGTGAGCCTATCTGTCAGATAGGGTCAGCGAGAAGAGCTGAAAACTCTCACCTACTCCCAGGCAGCAGCTCCCATGGCGGAGATCTGCTGCGGGATATCGCTATGCCCGTGGACAGGCAGCCTAAATGCATTAAAATGTACTGACAGGCATCATTTTTTACCTCATCGAAGGTGTGGTATGTGGCATAGTTAAATGAGTTAGTAGAGCGGGCATTTTCCATGGCACGACCAATTTTCATGTCTCTCTTCTCTTCATCTAACAAGGTCTGTAAAAGTAAGAAAATATATTGATAAAGATATTTTGATTAATACATTCAACCACGGAATTCAGTATCAACTTTAAAACATGTACTTTGTCTAAATGGGTTCTGTTGGCTACACAACAGCAGACACACAACTGGGTATAGGACACTTTTGTTTCCAAGGGTACCTCAAAACCCAGAGTCTATCTAAAATATATACAGAAAGGTCAGTTTCAAATGTACCATAATAACCATTAGACAGTTTAGCGCTTATAAGGGTGCAAGGGATAAGTGATTTACCTAATTCATATTTCATAACAAAGATTGATACAGTAGCCTAACATTCACCAAGCTGCAACTGGGTTCTTCTCATATTGTGTTATTGTAAACAAGTAAGCGGTCTTGTTGGTCAGTTTGTATCTTGTACTTGTACTGTTTATTAACTAACATTTTCTACATAAGTAAGACATCCGAAACAGAAACTTTACAGTTACAAGTATTATACAGTCAATACTGCTAGCATATCTGACATAGCACCTGCCATTAGGTAGTACATTTTGAGAATATGTGAATTGCTGGACTTCAAATCTTCATATTTCCACTGAACTATTATCTCTTTTTGCTGGCTACTAGATTCCTTTCCCTTAAAAATAAAATAACAAACACAAAAACAAAACATGGATCTTTTCTATAGTGCAAACCAACATTCACCTGCAGGTCTTGGATCATGATGCTGTACTGGACATTGTGATACTCCAGATAGGCTTTTACATCCTGAAGACTAGAGAATGGTACACGGATGTCAATGAACCTCTTGGGCTTGGAGGGTCCCTGCCAGAAATCCAGCTGTAAAATAAAGCATGAATGGGTTAATTCAATAATTGTGTAAAATTAGCATTATGTCCTAATAATATCTTTAAAAGATCTGAGAACTATATGGTGAGATCGGGGCATATCTAAAGACTAATGGTGAAAAGGTCAGCTCGGGACCCCGGAGGTCCCCACTCACCCATGGCACAACTTTTCTTCATTGCAGCTGCTTATTCATAACTCTCACCTGTGTTACTGGCTCTCTTAAAGGAGTTTTACAAGATCTTTTTTTTAAGCTGTCCATATGAAAAATAATAAAAGAAGCTATACCCTACAGAACCAGCACTGTATCTTCATTCTTCCTGCCAGAGCTTGGCTTGCATGCTGCAATCAGGCTGTTTATGGTACATCACAGTCTGCTGCAGGCAATGACAGACATCAGATGTCCACTGCTGAGGTCTGTGGTTGGCTGCAACATTCAGTGATGTTCCAGTTCCAGACTGTCTACAGACCTCAGCTACAGTATGCCTCTAAATAATACAGTCACCAAACAATGGTTAGATACCAGTTCTACACAATGATAGTGATTACAGTGCAGTTACCTCCACTGATCACAAATTACTTGTCTTTTGATTGCAGTCATTTTTTCCCTTTCCTCTTGTGTTACTCCCAATTCCCTTCATAGTGCTTCCCATCGTAAGTTATGGTGCCCCCCAAAGTAATAGTGTGCCCACAGAGTAGTAATTTCCCCATGTAGCCACAAGAAATACTACATTTCCTGTGTGTGCCCCTACAAATTCATAGTGCCCCCTTTGTATGTGCCCCTACTAACTCATAATACCCCCTCTGTGCCCTCACAAACTCAGTAGCCCCATCTACGTATACCCTGGCAAACAGAGTGTACCTTCAGTGCGTGCCCTGACAAGTTCATAGTGCTCCCTCTGAGTGCGCCCTCACAAACTCAAAGAGCCCCCTTTGTGTCCCAACAAATTCACAGTGCATCCTCCATGCCTCCACAAACTCATAATAATCCTATAAAGTGCCCCTCTCTGTGCCCCGCAGACTCATAGTGCCTCTCAAAGTAATAACCCTCTTCCCTTTGCAACCCAAAGGTGCCAACCATCCCAAACTCAATCCAGCTCCTTCTTTACTCACAGGTCGCACAGATCGGCAGTCTGCATACAGCATATCCACCTTCAATGGGCATACAGACTCCTCCTTCTTCCCTGTCTCCTCTGTTCTGATGCGTCATAGAGAAGGCAAAGTCTGTATGCAATTGGAGGAAGATGTGCTGTATGCAGACTGCCATGCTGTATTTGTGTCTGCACAACCCATGGGTAAAGTAGGAGATGAACAGTGTTTCAGGGGCAAGTGAAAAAGCCCTGTTACTGTGGTGAAAGTGACCTTTGAGCCGCTTGACTAAGGCCCAATGCCCATGGATTGATTATCACTGCAGAATTTGCGGCCAGACGACTGCCACGAATTCCACAGCAATGTCCGTCCATAGACATGCTGTGTTAAACGATTTTCCCCTGCCCACGAGCGGAAATCAACTGCGAGTTTCCGCTCTCTGCGAAGAATCGCAGCATGCTCTATTTTGTGCGGAAAATCGCACGGATGGCTTCCATTGCAGTCAATGGAAGCCATTCATCCCATGGTGATTCACCACAGATCCACGCCAGCGACGGCGCATCATGTCCTGCACTGCGCATGTGCACCAGCTCGCCGGCCAAGACATTCACGGTGGATCTGGACAGGTGAGTATGGGTATACGGGAATCACTTCCACTGCGAGATTTTGCAGTCGGAATCCGACCTAGCCGTGGGCATGAGGCCTTAGGGGCCTCTATTGTGACCACTGAAATTCCTATAGTTATGCCACTGGGTGAGGTTGATTAAGACTGGCATCCTGCAGTGAAGCATGTCAGTCAGAACTTGCAGTGCAGAGAGTTCCATATCTAGCAAGGGAAATAAGCCTTTCTCAGACTGTACCAATCTCTTGCTTTAGTAAAATAACTATTTCCTTTTGAGCTTATTCTAATGTTATACTAGGTCCGAAAGACAAATTAAAGGTGTTTTTTAGGTTTTAAAAACTGATGATATTCACAAGACAGGTCCCCAATAGCTGTTTAGCAAGGGTCTGTTGTTCACTGGGCCAGCTGTCATCCTATACAGAGCAGGAAGAAAGTAGTTCTGTACATTGTGCTGTGGCCCATTAACGTCATTAGAAGCTGTGCTTGCATAAGAAGCCTGAACATTGCACAAGGTAGAGGGCTACCAGCTTCCTGTTTCATATAGGGTGACAGCTGGCCAGATGAACAGCTGATTGGCCAGAGTCCATGGTGGCAAACCCCCACCAATCAGCTATTGATGATCAATCCTGTGGATAGGTCATCAATTTTTAATTGCTAGAAAACTCCTTTGAGCAATATTTTTAATTTTGATAATATTGATATGGACATAAACCACTGGTGGTGAGGCTCAGGCATCACCATATCTTGGTTGGTGAGACTCCTTTTACGAAAAGTTTGAGAAGACCTGTACTATAGAATATACAATAAATCTGCAACATTAGAATATACTCTAAATATTCAGTATTATTTCTATTGTATCAATAGCTGCCTATAAATAATTGTAACCACAACTATAGAATTTTATTGACTGTTACCTGCAGATTCTCAAGGTTTTCCAACTCCTGAACCAAGTTCACCTGCTCTTCATTGACTGGGAGAATTCGCAGGACTTGCTGCCTGTGGAGACATTGGGGAATTATATAGTATTAGTATTCAATTTCATAGTCAGAACATGCTAAACCATGTTGTACACTGCAAATAAAATGTAAGCAATACAATGAAGGGAATCTGTTTAGCTTTAATATTTCCCAAAAACATTCATTTTATGATAATTCTATGTTCACTGTTGCAATTCCTTTGGCTGTCAATATGTGGTGCCTTTTGGCCAAGTGAGATACATCAAAAATAACCTAGCATGTAAGGTATGCAGTTAGGTAATTTACTTGTCTGTTGCAGTAATTCCTGCATTAATGCCATGGTACTTGGTTTTAGAATGGTCTGTGAATATTCATAGTCAGCAAATCAGTAATTCCTTCTCACTTTGCTGGTACATTTAGATTTGTCAGTATGAATATTAATATATAAATTGAACCTCCATCTGCTTTTTATCAATCCCTCTATCAAGTTGTTCAGCATTTTTAAAGAAGATGTCCCACGAAGAATATCTATATTTATAAAGGGGAAAGCCCTCACTGACTCACTCACTCACTCACTCACTCACTGAGTCCAGTTTGTCACCAGTAGCACAAAAAAAATCCCCACTGGGGCAGGACGCATCCGAGATGCAGCAGAACTGTGTCCCATAAACCAGACTGGATAAAGAGAAAGTGGCAGCATCAATTGGTGCAAAAAAATTCCTTATAGGTTTTATTCTCCCATAATGTAAAATAGCAGCGACGTTTCGACCTGCGATTAGGTCTTTGTCAAGCTCCTTGACAAAGACCTAATCGCAGGTCAAAATATTGCTGCTATTTTACATTATGGGAGAATAAAACCTACAAGGAATTTTTTTGCATCAATTGATGCTCCCACTTTCTCTTTATTCACTCACTGACTAACTGACTCGCCACTAATTCTCTAACTTTCCAGTGTCGTAGAAACGTGAAATTTGGCAAATCATTCTTTAGGTCCTAAATAGGAAAGGTAAAGAGGTCACAACTTAATTATTCAATGCTAAGTGCAAAAGTATTGGCACACCTGTGTAATGTACCAAATCTTATTCTCTATCTTCCCGCCATCGTACAAACATGACATTTGGCACAAGCATTTTTTAGGTCCTAAATAGGAAAAGTAAAGAGGTCACAACTTGATTATTCAATGCTAAGTGCAAAAGTATTGGCATCACTATGTAATATAACTTGCCACTGTTGTACAAGCATGAAATTTGGCATGAGCATTCTTTAGGTCCTAAAAAGGAAAAGTAAAGGGGACAGAACTCGATTATTCAATTCTAATAGCAAAAGTAAGTGCACCCCTATGTAATATAACTTCCCGCTGTTGTACAAGCATGAAATTTGGCACGACCATGCTTTAGGTCCTAAATAGGAAAAGTAATGAGGTCACAACTCAATTATTCAATGCTAATTGCAAACGTGAGTGCACTCCTATGCATTGTAACTTCCCGATGTCGTACCAACGTGAAATTTGGGACGACCATTCTTTAGGTCCTTAATAGAAAAAGTAAAGGTGTCACAACTTGATAATTCTATGCTAATTGCAAAAGTAAATGCACAACTATGTAATGTAACTTCCTGGTGTCGTACAAGCATGAAATTAGGAGCTAGCATTCTTACGTCCTAAGTGAGGAGTGTGGGAGGGGTGGCACATTCTGCATAGGGACATCAGTACATGCAGCCTGAGGAGAATCAAATACTCCTCTATGTTTATACATATTTTATTCCTTGGTTCCTCTAAAGTAATTTTGACTTCATAAAATTTTTCGTGCAAACAACATGTAAACACCTGTATCAAATTAACTCAGGCGAAGCCAGGTATATCAGGTAGTTATACATATAAGTAAGAACAATATAACAATCTTAAATACGTAGGAGGTATTGCGCTTTTGCTCTGTTTTTTATGAATGTTGAATGCTAAACTAACTATGCAATAAAGTTTTGCAAAATGGATCTCCAGCTGCGAGACTTTACTTTCATGGATTACTTGAAGTGCACTTGGCTGGAGTAAGACCATACGCCAAAAAATTCCTTGTGAGGACGGAAAACTGTTTTAATTCTATTGTACTACACTTAATATGTGGAGGCATCCCTGGCATAGTGAACCAGCTGCTTCTGAAGCTCCAGCGTCTTCTTTGCTTGTTAGAGGAGATACTGAGCAATTCAGAAGTAGCCACTCACCACCCTAGAGATCCCTCTGCATACCCAGTGGAATGGGGAGAGAAGGAAGACCAAGCATATGTGACCACCTTAGAACATTTACTGTGGCTGACACAGAATACAAACAGGAGGTAGTGCTATTCTAACATTAGTTCTGAAATATCTGGCGGCAGAAACATTTTTAAAATAAGTATAAATACCAAAAATGTGTAATTATGGGCTGGATTTAACTATAAACAATATTATTTAAGCTTAAAAATCAAAAGCTTTTTCAAACAGACATAGAAAACCTATGGTGGTAGTACAAGTACCTCAATTATATAAGGAGGGAACAGAAACGTAGAGCCTTTGTACTTACCCGCTGAAATTCTCCATGCTGGTGACAGCCGCCACAAAGGCAAGCAATGCCAGAACACCCTTCATCTTGGAATTGTTAGACTGTTAACATACCTGTCACTGTATATATACAGTTCTGTCTTCATAGACTACAGTGAGCTTGGCCAGGGGATTGGCCAGCATCTCTTGTACACCTGTTTTAATTCCCACTTACTGCATGCCTGATTAACATGTCGGGAACAAACCAGCTGCTAGATAGGTTGCTAAAGTTAAATACTGCTTTTATCAACAGGAGTCTTTCCCTCCTATGGACATTTTGTAGCAAGGTTTACCATTAAAAATAATGGGAAACACTTCCGATCCTCTATTGTGCATGACATTTGCATAACAGGATTGGAATTTCAAAGAAGCGATGCAAGGCAATTTTGTCTAAAATTCGCCTCACATCCACATGTAAAACGCACGTTGCCGAGCACAATATCAGGCTGAATTGCTCAGCACGATATCGCACTCGCCATAGTGAAGTTAGCTTAAGAAATAAGAAAATTCTACAATTTGTGCTAAATACTGATTTCATGTGTGTTCACAAAAATGTAACAGCTGATTCTTATACTTAAAGGTAACTTTTTTATGCTGAACATGCAGTCCAATCTGTGGGCAGCAGATTATAAAGCAGGAGGAGTTGGGCAAATTGATATATAGTTTTGTGCACAGAAATAACACGAAATAAACTAGAAAAAAATTATATAAGTTATGCGGAAACTTTTCCCGCAAAACTATGTAAATAAATTTACTCCCCATCTCCTTGCTCTATAACCCACTGCCTACAGATCGGACTGCTTATTCAATGTGAAAGGTTTCATTTAATCCCTTCCCACCCTGCGCTTTGTATAGCAAGGGCGGGAGATCATCAACATCAGTATACAGCCAGGTGCCGGCTGCAATGGCAAAAATCTGAACTAGCTTTAATCACTGAGGCTTAATCCCTTAGCAACTCCAGCATGTAAGCAGTGGAGAGAGGAAGCTCTCTTTGTCAGCTCAATGGCGCTCCCAACAACGTGATCATGAGATGCTGATGGGTCATTATAGCCTAATAATTGCCTCTATGTTTGCTATATATGGAAGCCTATAATGACAAAGTTGCTGTTTTGGTCGTCCTGTATTCCAGAAAAATTTTAAAAAAGTGATCAAAAAGTCATATGTAGGATAAAATGGTAGAAATAAAAGCTATAGCTTGTCTTGCAAAAAACAATCCCCACATAACTTTGCTAAAAGAATATAATGAGACAAAAAAAAGTGCTTTTATTGTGCAAAGTAGTGAATAATTGCTGATTTTGGTTCATCCCATTTCTCAAAACCTAGAATAAAAAGATGTATGTACTCCAAAATGGTACCTGTAAAAGCTACAGCTTCTACTGCAAAATCTAGCCCCCACAGCTCCATTGACAGAAAACAAAATTATCGCTCTCACAATATGGCAACACAAAAAAATAATAATTTTTTTTAAGTGATTTTAACGGGCAAAAGTAGTAAAACATTAAACAAAACTACCTACATGTGGTATTGCCATAATCATACTGACCCACAAAATACAATTAGCATACCAATTGTACATCACGGTGAGTGATGTGGAAAAGAAATAAAGTGCCTCTCAAAAAGATTGAATAAAAAAAGATCAAAAAGTCATATTTACCCCAGAATGGTACCAGTAAAAACTATAGCTTGTCTAACTAAAAACAAACCCTTATACAGCTCCAGACAAGGAATAATAAAGATGCTATAGCTTTAACAATATGAAAAAAAAAAAAAACTTTTATAATAAGTGTTATTCTGATGCAAAAGTAGTAAAACAGAACTATAAATTTGGTTTCGCCAAAATTTCCTATGAAAAACGATTATGACATGCATAGTCACTCTCTAACTGATAGGAAGCGGCCCCTCACTGGTTAAGCAAATAACAAAAAGTTCAAATAGCACAAAGTAGAGGACAAATGGAAGAAAGTATGCAGAATTACACAATACAAAATTTGTTAGCTGTCTGATGCCATGGAAACATATATAGCCTGCATAGGAGCTGTAGACCCAACATATAGCCTGCATAGGAGCTGTAGAACCGACATATAGCCTGCATAGGAGCTGTAGAACCGACATATAGCCTGCATAGGAGCTGTAGAACCGACATATAGCCTGCATAGGAGCTGTAGAACCGACATATAGCCTGCATAGGAGCTGTAGACCCAACATATAGCCTGCATAGGAGCTGTAGAACCGACATATAGCCTGCATAGGAGCTGTAGAACCGACATATAGCCTGCATAGGAGCTGTAGAACCGACATATAGCCTGCATAGGAGCTGTAGAACCGACATATAGCCTGCATAGGAGCTGTTGAACCGACATATAGCCTGCATAGGAGCTGTTGAACCGACATATAGCCCACATAGGAGCTGTAGAACCAACATATAGCCTGCATAGGAGCTGTAGAACCGACATATAGCCTGCATAGGAGCTGTTGAACCGACATATAGCCTGCATAGGAGCTGTTGAACCGACATATAGCCCACATAGGAGCTGTAGAACCAACATATAGCCTGCATAGGAGCTGTAGAACCGACATATAGCCTGCATAGGAGCTGTAGAACCGACATATAGCGCACATAGGAGCTGTAGAACCAACATATAGCCTGCATAGGAGCTGTAGAACCAAAGCAATAGGAAATTTTGAATTAAGACCTTTTGCAAAGTTGCTTACTAGTTCATTTTAGGCTGCTTTCACATCTGGATTGGAGGTTTCATTTTCCTGCTCCATTATAGGAATAAGTGAAGGGAATTCCCTAGACAAACGGCTCTGTCTTATGACGAAACCGAACAGCGCCGAACAGACCCCATTAATTATACTGGGGTGCTTTTGGTTTCAGCTGTCCGTCATTTTACTGGATGAAAAGGCGCTGCATGAAGACTTTTTCTTTTGGTATTTTGTGCCAGATGTGCAATGAATCTCCGAACAGAGGTAACTGCGCAAATGTAAAAGTAGCCTTAGATGTGTTGGAGCAATGAATAATATACTTGTGAAAGTGTATATAGCCTGAAGTTCCACTATGGAGTCACTTTTACTATCAGTTTACGGAACTGAACTATCAGCCATTCCTCAACTCTTTATGTATTGGAAATACTCAGTTTGCATAAGACATACACTGTACACGAGACAGGATGTATTCCTTAGCTTTCCGTAGTTTATCTAGATAAGGCTTGTTTTCGTGTGCTCATACAGCAACAAGGCCACATGAATTAGTGAGCCACGTCAAACGTTGTATTTACAAATCTGGTGTTAGAACTCACAATGTGCTTCTTTCCCACACTTCACAGGTAACTAATATCCTAGTATGGGACATGCACACTGCTCAAAAAATTAAAAGAACATTTAAAGGGCCACTCCAACGAAAACTCACTTTCCATCCCTGCCCCCTTACATGATTGCCTGTCATACTCTGGACATCTCCTATATATATTGCTCTCACTCCCATGCAGTCTCCTGTCTGATACTTAACAGTCACCATCTTGATTTTTAGATTTTTCCATGTTTTCTCTTCCTCTATGCTGTGCTAGTAATCCCATGATGCATCAGTACAGCATCACATAACCAGCTATAGCCAGTACCTTTCTGCCTGCTGGGAGGACACTGTGATTATTATTACCCTCTCTGTATTTACCTAAATAAACTAAAAACCATTAGTTGACAGTCAAGAAGAATGAACCTCCTTCATTATAAATGTGTGACAGGGGCCTCTAATCATCATCAGTAACTGTGACAGGAGTTTCTGTACCCCCTTTGAAGAGCCAGTGTGCTACAGTCCATGCAGTTTTATCAAACAGGAATTCTAGGGATTGAGCTTTTAGAGAGAGTACAAAGCCAAGTCATTCTCAGGCAGTCACAATAAGATCGAGCTAAAGGGAAAGAATTTTCAGACAGAAATGAATACCTAAACAACGTGATACTAGCTGACATATATACTAAGGGGCTAGTTACATAATAAATAGGGAACGAATTCACCACAGTGGCCCTTTATGGATCACAGTATGAGTCACTTAAAGGAAATAGGTACACTGGAAAAGAAATTGCAAGACAACCCCCAAAAAGGGAATGATTTTTCAGGCGGTGACTTATTCTCCTCTTGTTTTGCACTTTTCTAGTGTCCTTGTCACTACTTGTAGCATGAGGCAGTATCTGCAGCCCAATTCAGTTGTACAGGCTGCACTGCTCCTCCAGGATGGCACATCCATACGCGCCATTGCAAAAAGGTTTGCTGTGTCTCCCAGCACAGTCTTAAGAGTAGGAAGGAGATAGCAGGATATGGGCCGTTATACAAGAAGAGCTGGACAGGGCTATAGAATGGCATCAACACAGCATCAGGACTGGTGTCTGCGCCTTTATGCAAGGAGCAACAGGGGAGCACTGCCAGAACCCTATAGAATGACCTCCAACGGACTACTAGTCTGCATGCTTTTGACCAAACTGTCAGAAACAGACTCCATGACGGCAACATAAGGCCTCGATGTCCTATAGTGGGACCTGTGGTTACAACCCAGGAAGTTACAGCCTGATGGATGCTCTGGGGGCATATTTCTGTTTTCAGCCGCACTTAAGCAGCGCTGCTGATTAGAGCCACCTGATTGGCTCTTCGGCACCACGTGACTACACAGCGTGCACGCGCATTGCCTTCAGCAATGACTACACACTACATTTAAGCAGACGTGCACTAGACACTACACTTAAGCAGCACGGGGTTAGGTTTAGGGTTAGGGTTACCTAAACCTAACCCCAACCCTAAACCTAACCCTAAACACTAACCCTAAACCTATACCTAACCCTAAAACTAACCCTAAGCCCTAACCCCAACCCTAAACC
Source organism: Eleutherodactylus coqui (assembly GCF_035609145.1). Taxonomy (NCBI): domain Eukaryota; kingdom Metazoa; phylum Chordata; class Amphibia; order Anura; family Eleutherodactylidae; genus Eleutherodactylus; species Eleutherodactylus coqui. The sequence goes on from NC_089838.1 coordinate 195,888,959, forward strand.
TAACCCTAAACACTAACCCTAACCCTAAACCTAACCCTATACCAAACCCTAAACCTAACCCTAAACCCTAACCCTAAACCCTAACCCTGTGCTGCTTAAGTGTAGTGTGTAGTGCACGTCTGCTTAACTGTAGTGTGTAGTGCACACGGCTGCTGAAGGCAATCCGCGTGTATGCTGTGTAGTCACGTGGTGCCGAAGAGCCAATCAGGTGGCTCTAATCAGCAGCGCTGCTTAAGTGCGGCTGAAAACAGAAATATGCGCTCTGGGGACATGACAGTTTCCCTTTAGAGCTACCTTTGCCTGTGTTTTTTTTTAGCAGCAGGGCTCAGAAAATGAACTTTTAAGCACCCCGCGCCCCACTCCAGTAAGTGCCCTGAAGTTGGGCTTTCTCCCTGAAATGCTCTCCACTTTCTTCATTAAGCTGCTCCACAGCTCTCATTGACAACAGTAGCATCTGAACAGGAGACTGCTACAGCTGTCAATCAGAGCAGAGAGGAAAGGCTGTGGAGCAGCTCAATGGAGAAATCAAGGAGCACTTTAAAGAGAAGGCCCTCTTTCAGGGCACATGATGGGTAGTGCACAGGGGAATAAACATCCATTTTCTTAGTCCTGCTGCTAATAAAGCTGTGGCCAAAAGTATATGTAAACCCAGCTCTACCACCCCTACCTAGCGCTGACAAAACTGCTGAAAGACTTCCTTTAAAGTGGCGTTGGCAGTAGGAGCTGTGCCACTTTGTCATTGCTTATGTTAGGGCTGGCCAGGGCAGATGGACAGGGACTCCCTATGCCAACCCTCTCCTGTGTCCCTACCTACTTGCCCCCCTGGGCTAAGCCCCAGGGCAACAACTGGGCAACAGTCCCTACGCTGCACTAGTGTCAGGGATCCCGGGAAGGAGGGACTGGGAAATAGACAGGTGGGAACCTGAAGCTAACAGGACGTAAACAACCAGAGAATAGTCAAAACCAGGCATGGTCAGAACCAGAAAGCATGTGCGCAGTACCGAAGGATAATCAGAGGCGAAGTCAGAGGCAAGCAGTAGTCAAACACTAAAATTCAAGTCAGAGATAGTGGGTGTCGGCAGAAAGGTTTAAAACCAAACACTGGCAATGAGAGACTGGCCAACCAGGTCTATATGTAGAACTCCCCGCCCAAACGGTGGGGAGAAGTCACACGACCACCAGGGGGAATCATAAAACCGCCTCCCCCCGGCGGCACGCACTGACCAGACCACCGCACGGCCGACCAGTGGACGAGCGCGCCCGCACACGATGCGGGGCGCACCGCCGGCCGCCACAACCAACCACCAGAGTGGGGGAACCCCAGACAGAGACGCCAGCCAGTTCCCCCACACTCCTGGTGGCAACCCCAATTCTAACACCTTATTAAGTAGCATGGTTGGCCAGCTATAGTTAATGGCTAACTATGCAGCATCCAAAAAAATTGAGCAGAGCTATGGCAAGATGAAATGGCACAGCACTTTTCTAGTTCCAGTGTCACTTTGGTCTTGCAAAAAGTGGGGGTCACTATGGCTAAAACCCCTGAGATTTGCCATGATATTCCTATCAATGTCATCAGTATCTTTAAGTCAACCCCTTTAAGTCTCATATTCACATGATATGCCACAAAAGCCTAATAGGTGCTGGTTCCACCTTTAGGACCCTCAACTATCATGACAAACCCCTATTTACTGATGCAAACTAGCTGCCAGTAGTCACTTTTCCGTATTAATAATCTTTATTTATATGGCTCCAACACATTCCTCAGCACTTCACAAAATCAAGGGTACATGAACAGACAAAATCTGACATTACATAGCTGATAAACAATTTGAACAATAGAAGTAAAGGCCCTGCCTCCAAGACTTTACAATATGTGCAAAAACAGGAATTAATAAGTCAATGGGAGTCCATGGGAATTACAGAAAGAGCTGAGCAAGTAGCTACCTCTACCTTGATATTATTTTTTCAAACTTCTCTTTATTTGTTGATATTGCATATTTTTTCAATAAAAATAAGTACAAAGACAATTATCATCCCGCTTCTTTTTCTACATAGCATAGATCATGTGCAACTTATGAATATTAAATCACCTGTTTGCAGAGCAAAAAAATATATACACATAGTTGTAGCGTACTCGTATTGCACATATTCATAACTAGTAAATTCCAACAAAAAGAGGGGAAAAACATTTAAAAAATTTAGATTTTTTTCTGAGACTGTTTTAACCCTGTCATCCAAACAAATGTACTCAAAGCATTTTCCTAAGCAAAGGTTAAATTAGATCCCTTTAGTCAATATTTCGATTGCCCTAACCCCTTTATTGGGGGGAGCATAGTTGACTGGGGAAAATATGGGATAGGAAGGGTGGGGGAATGATGATGATCTTTCATATCAATTTGCCTCCGTTGTGTCGTGGTTTGTCAGATCCTTGCGATTTTCTTGCTTATGTGTCAGTTCTCTTTGGGAACATTAGCTTCTCTTTCACCCTGCTAGTCTTCCTAATGTTCCCTTCAATTCCTCTATTAGGTACCATTTCGTGTATTTGAAGGGAGCAACTATAGCAGAAGTCTCAGAATCTGAGAAATGTGATACCAGAAAATGTTTCCTTTTTTAAAAATGGTGTTTTGCCCCTTTCTCTTTGTTGCGCTCCACTTCTTTTCTGTCTAGCATCATTACATGTATGAGTTGTGCTTCTACCTCCATTACATCTGGCATTGTTCATTCTAACCAGTGCTTAAGTAATGCCCATTTGGGTGGCAAAAGAAAAATATGTAGGAATGGTGGTAATGTCTGTTGGTCTGGCGTGTCCATTGTCTGTTGTGGTTCAGTGTGAAATAGCATAGATTGTATATCTACCGATATTTTTATCTTCCATATATTCAAGATATGTTGTGCTATGGTTGTCCAGAACGCGTTTACATATGTGCACGACCATATGCCATGTTCAAAATTGGTAGTGTGAGTGCCACACTTTGAGCATTCAACCAATTGATCAGGTCTATGCGGTGCTGCAGGTATGTTGTAGCCATATATGGCATAGTGCATCGCCTTGAAAAAAGTTTCCCTCCATAACTCACTTTGAACATGTATACGGATCCAGTTCCAGCCTTTCAGTATTTTGCTTTCTAGATCTGCATGATTCGTAATCCCTTTCCATTACGAGAAAAGCCTGCTCTTACCTTTTTTATTGAATTTATGTCTTATTGTTTTTTGTATGTCGGCTAGTGAAGGTGTTAAGGAAAATCTTTGGCCTGGGGCTTCTCTGGTTTACATTGATTTTAATGGAGGAAAGCTGCCACTTATATCCTCTTTGAACTGGCAGAAAGCA